>NC_136621.1:23301378-23491106 GCF_933228915.1 Telmatherina bonti | reverse complement strand
ACAGCAATATCAAAGAATTGTGAAAATCACAATTTAAATCGAATCGGGACAAAAGCATATCGCCACAGCCCTAATATTGACTGCCAGTTCATGTTTGCATGATTTATTTAAGAATGAAAAACTAAAATGTTGTACAGATAAGAGTCTGTAGAATCCAAATCTGTGACAAATTAGTTTAATTTTAAGCTAATTATAGCAATAAAAACCCTATGCACACCATGAAGCATGCTAATCTAAATTCAAGGAGAGTTCAATTTGAACTGCTAGACAGTAAATATTGAGACACAATCCTCCTCAACTAACCAGCTGCCACATACAAATGTTTGAAAGTTATAAAGCTTGGGAGAACACACTGCAAGGAAATGTAAAGCATTCACTGACATGAAGGCGCAACAGAGGTATTTGATGCCGACAATATGGAGCACAAAAAGGAGGCAATGTTACCTGTCACCCCGAGGTCCTTTTAACCCTCCTTCCAATTGAGTGAGCATGTCCAGGCGCTGGTTAATTTTGGCAATGACTGCATCTGCATTTGTGCCTGTGGACGATGAGAGCAAAGATCCTCCCGACAGCCCACGCTTCATATGGCCTCCTCCTCCTCCTCCATAGCCCCCAAGCCCAGACATTGAGTCCTTATAACCTCCCCCATACAGATCAAAGCCACCAGAACCTTAAAAAGTAAAGAATCAAAACATTGTCACATTATTTAAGAAAGTAGCATCTTGTAGGAGTGTAAGAATACGTCAACTGAAGTTGAAAGGAGCTAATAGTAAACCATCTATGAAAATTATTGATCAAATATTTGTAAGATGTGGAACTCTTTATATTTATTTTGTTCAAACTATCAAAATGCCTTATTTTAATTTAATGCAGAAAATGTCCAAATGTGTGGTGTGTAACTATGGCACAGATTGTACATTTCTTTTTATAACCTGGCTCTAAAAATACTTACCTTGAGGCTCTTAATGGGAGTAACCTATTTATTTTATATTTTGCTTTTAATCCAGAAAATTGGAAATGCATTCCTTCACATTATGTGAAGCTCAGAATACATAATGTGGAACAGTCAGTTCTTGTTGAAACAATGGCTTGTTCCTCATTATAAAGTCTAATTAAGCTCAAGAATAAAATCATATTGTGATATTTTTCTTGCTTTTTGTGATTTGATAGGAAATAAAGCGATTGTGATAAATTGGCATGTGATATAGTCTCATGTCAATCGGTGGTTCTTGAATCAAATCATTTGTGTTGTGCTGTAGCTGGAATAGGCAAACACAGTCGTTAACAATTGAGTGGATGTAACGTTGTATTATGAGCAAACTTGTGTACTACGTCAATACTAACTAACCCAAGGTTTTGTTTTTTAAATGTAAGTAACAACTAATGATGATGTCAATCAGAACAATGAAGTATGTTCAGGTCTGTTCTGTTAATTATTATTTAGAGAAAAGTAAATGCATTCCACTTGTGAATACAAATAGCTTCATTAAAAAAAAACAAAAAAACTTACAAAACAAGCAGCTACAAAAAGTTTACACATGATTAGGTTCAGATTACTGACTGTTATTTTGTCAGTATTATTCTTCCTCTGGCTTGAGAAAAGGAAAAATGACCCTGTTCAACAATACAGTACATGATGTACTGAATTTTTCCTCACCTCTACTTCCTGAATCTCCACCTCCCCAACTGGAGTAACCTGTACAGGATGAAATCAGTCTTTTATGAGGAAAGTGAGAATAACATACACTGATAAAGTTAAAACTACCACATCACTTGGTTATCAGTAGGTAATTTCTTTTCACTTGTATCTTAATGACTTAGAAAACATCCGAACCAACCAAAAAGTTAATTGACTGTCCTCTGGTTTGTTATTAGACAACCACGTTGCTTCCTTTTTGGAGCAGCTTTGTGTAACTTTGCAAACAGATCCGGAACAGAGATGCAAATAATAAACCAAGATGGGCTTAAAACGAGGCGGCCATTTTAATCAACTGCTTTTTTTATACATCAGACTGCGTGCATTAAAAACAAAGCCGACTTAACTTAGTAGAGCAGTATGCTGTTTTAAAATAGGCCGCCTTTTTGTACCTTTTAATAATAAAAGGTACAAAAAGGTCGCGTTAGCATATTAGCTAAACAGAACCATAATGGCGAATTACTGGCCTGGCTACACATTTTACGTTGACAGAAGCAGTAGCCGACAATACTAACGGCATGAAAGAAGGAAAAAAAAAATCACATCTGCAGTAAGCTTGCAGTACCGTTACGAAAATCACCAGAAATTGTTCATTAATAAGACTTAGTCTCTTTGTTTCAACCAACAGTCAGCAAGATTAGTTTATGTAGCTAGCTAGCTAAGAGTATGTTAGCTTAGCTCAAAGACAAGCTAACAGAACGTGGTTTGATTTTTTGTAATAAAACATTTACTAAATCACAAGAGTGAAATAAAACTCTTAATCACCAGAACCATATCCTCTACTGTCCATAGTATCGTCGTTAGGTGGCCTATTTAAATGCTGTCGTCACAAATGGCTAGCTGCAAGTCGCACTACTCTTCAAAGATAACACGAACCGACCGGGTGTTGATCAGAATGCGTGCTCATCTGACGCGCCCCGAATCACGTGACTGAGCGAAACCGTCTTGTGTTCGACGGTCCATTTTAAAAGTTATTTAAGTTACATAATGCATTTTGCCCATTATTTATTTGGTTTTTAATTAAAAAATAAATACTACTACTACTACTACTACTACTACTAATAATAATAATAATAATAATAATAATAATAATAATAATAATAATAATAATAAACTATTTAATTTCCCAGCTTGTTTTTCTTTGCCTTGGAGATATTTTGGCATACTGTAAATCACAGGTGTCGAACTCCAGTCATCGAGGTTTTTGTTGTCTCCATGCTCCAACACACTTGACTAAAACTTAATAACAGCTTGTGTGTGTTAGAGGTGACAAATATTGAATAAACATGAACATTTGAAGAAAGACTGTCTTTATTAAAAAAAAAAAAAAAAAAAAAAAAAAAAAAAAAAAAAAAAAAAGATTAGTTATGTGCTATATAAGTTATCTGGCAGTGACAGAAATCTGATATTCTCACAGGAAGTTATGAGCATCTAAATTCAAACCCCTATCAGCAGTAACATGTTCAACTAACATAAAAATGGATGTTTTGCTCAATTAAAGATAAAATTAAAAAAAAATACACTCAGTCCAACACCCAAATTGCTTTAAAGGCCATAAAAAAGATAACAAGAATGTTAGAAACATTTGGTCTGTTTGTACAAATTATCTGAATTAGCAGTATTTCCATGCTCTGCAGACTTAAATTACAGATATTACACAGTGTCTTCAGGCTGCTCTGCTTGTTCTCTCTGTGATGGGACATTTATGTCCATGAGTGTGATTCTTTCATATAGCAAGTCTACCTGAAGAAAAAAGATTAATGATGACAAAAGAAATATACACATACATAATTTTCCCTTTGAGATTTTATACTTACCTGCTCAGTTTGTTCTTCTTGTCTTTGATCAGCAGTGGCTGCAACAGTTTTGTTTTTTCTGGGATTTTGTTTGAGGGATTGAGAAAGTTGCCAATATTTAAAAATAATGAGTCAAGTTGACAAGAACACACTAAATACAAGAAAACTAAAAAATATTAAAATCCACTTTATTTTTTTTCTTACCTCATCCTCAGGCAGAGTATGAATAGTAGTGAAAGGATCAGTAAAACAAAAACCAGTTTTACTGCATTCATTATGGCCACAGACATTACTTGCGCTGTGGAGAAATGGTCAAAATCATAAAGAAAAGTGCACATTTCTACTTTGTGGGTCTTATTCAGTCAAATAATGATCATCGCAACAGAAGACTCAGCTTCCAGCTTTCACCTGCAGGGATTCTTTTTTTTTTTTTATAACTATCTTTATGTGAAGAATCCAAAAAGCTCAGCCTTTGAAAACCATCTCTGCATGTGTTTTTCTCATGTAGTTTAAAGCCATACTTACGTTTGACTGTGAGAGCCTGCTCCGGTGAGCTAATCAGTTGTGAAGAACTGACACCACAGGAGTAGTTTCCCGCATGCTGAATGCTGACAGGGTCAAGCACCATGTGCTTGTTATGGTTCATTGGCACATTCAGATTTTGATTGTTCAGAAACCAAATATAAGTTATGTTTTTTTCCAGGGGACAACTAGTACTGCAGGTCAGTGTGACTCGCTGACCCTCTGTCACCTCAGCAGAGGGAACCATAGTCACTCTGAGACCTGAAACATGAAACAGACATTTAAAACATCACTGATCTGGTTGCAAGAAGAAATTACACATGACCACATATTTTATAAGCAATAAAATACTCAAATGGCCAAAGGAGAAATAAATTATCTTTCTTAAATATAGCAGTTGCTTTACCAATAAAAAATAATCTGTCAAAAATAAAGGACTGGTCGCTCCTGAAGCATGTTTGTTCAGCTGTTATTCTGACAAAAGTAATCAAATCGTAAATATAATTTAGCAACTAAACACTGTGACTTTTAAAGGCTTACCTACAAACGTCAACAGATCAAGCAGAGGAAAAACATTTTAACCCTCTTTGTATTTGCATTTGTAAAACAATTATCTGCTGAAATTGATCAAGAAGTGAACATACAAGGGCGTGCTCCCATGGTATATTTCTCTCACTAGTTTACAGAAAACATGGGTTTAACATGATAGCTGTCAGTGGAAAGGAAAGCGTGGCAAAAACATTGACAGCTCCCAAGCACAAAGAAAAAGAGAAAGGATACATACAGAATCTGGGGAGAAATTGCAAAACATAAGCCTAAACAAAAATGCACAAAAAAAGGAAGTAAAAGTAAATGGATAGGAATGAATGTCATTGGTCTTAATTGAATTCCAAGAATTTTTTTTCCAAAGTAAAAAGAAATTTATACCTAAACAATGTAAATCAAGTTTTTAGGGCAAAAGAGACACAGTCCTAAAAGGACTGGCTGAATGTGATATTTGCAATATATCATAAATTTGCAAGTACGTCAGATAAAATATTACCTGTAACAATTAGCATCACTCTTGGTGCAGCAGGCTGGTTGCATTTCTCATCATATCTTTGCAGACAGAGCATGTATTCTGCCGAGTCATTCTTCTTCAGATCATTTATTCTGAGCGTGCTGTGGTTATTCCCATCTGTATGGATCTCAACATGTCCTGCAGCCTCAACCAGGGTCGTATCACCGTTCTCCTCTTCACCATTTCTCATTATTTTATACCATAATTTCTTAAACTGGTCCCAAGGAGCTGAATACATACTGGAAATGTTAACAGAAGAACCTTCCAGTGCACAGATTCTCCTGCTGACATAGTTCACACGCCGACAGTTTTCAGCATCAATGCCTAAAATCAAATTCAAGCATTTTAGTGAGAGCTAAATTTACCTCTGTGCCATCCCAAAAACTTTCTTGTCAAATTACTGCAGCTCAGACATTACCAAATCATTCCACACTCATACTCACAGATTTCATCAGAGTGTAGAGCTTCATTGCTTTTTACAGCACAGGAGAATATTTCCATTTGAGACTTTATCACTGTAATGTCTTGGCTTTTGCAGTAACGGAATAAATCTCTGTTTAAGTACCATTCGAAGGTAGTGTGAGGGTCAGCTGCAGGACAGCTGGTGTTACACTTCAGTATTACACGGTTCTTCAGGGAGGTCAGTTGAACACGTATGTCTGTTGGGAGAATATACTTGTCATCAGGTCCTGTGATACATTTTGGGATGGACAGGGTTTTTAAATCTATGTGGAAGGTCACCTTTGGCATATGTGATGGAGCATGGCTTATCCTCTAATTTCAGTTTATGAGAGCAAATTCTCCCTTTTACATACGTCACACGGAAGCAGTTGGGAGTGACAGAATCTGCACAAAAACCAAATGATGTCTTTCTTTTTTCCTGCTTTACCTGAATGCTGGTGTTTTTCTTAAAACACTGCAAGCTTTGTGATGACACTCACCCACTGAGACTTCAGGAGCTCTGACATTCATGTATCCTTTGATTGCACAGGAATATTTGACTGCCTCCTCACTGGTGACCAGCTCTCGGTACCAGGGAGACCAGTCCTCATACAGGAACGCTCTGTTCTTGTACCAGACAAAAGCTGCAGGGTTTTCAGTCAGAGGACAGCTGGTGCTGCACATCAGAGTCACAGTCTGTTCATTTGTGGTGGGAAACACCTTCACCTGCAGGTCTGAGATGATGGTTTAGATTAAGCTAACACACACCGACGCCACTCTTACAGAACAAAACGACTACAACAAAAGACTTCTGTTGTACCTGCAACGTGAAGTTCAATTGCGTCGTTCCAGCCGAGGTGCGGCTTGTCTGTTGTTTCTTTGCAGCAGTAACTGTTTTCATGACTCTCTCTTACTTTTCTGATCATTAGAGTGAAGTTACCATCCTCAGATATTTTGTATGCTGCATCATTTCCATTTGCAAAGAGCTCATTCATGTCAAAGATGGAACCATTGCTGTTTTTAGCATACCAGCTTTTTTTGGCTGTATGTTCAGATAAGCAGGTGAGATTCACTGATGAACCTCTTAAGACACAAATGGTCCTTTTTTGTCCCAGAGCCCCTTTAAAACACACAGAGACAACTTTTAAATACTGGATACTCCCTGTTTCATGTTGTTATGAAGTTTAGGCAGCTGAATAGAATGCAATTGTAAATATTTGTTGTAAATTTTTACTCTTCAGAATTTTTATTTTACAGTTATAGTTCATTAAGTATCATTTATACCACAAAGTCTAATAATACCTGAGATGCAAACAATGAGTCCCATAACCATCCATTTTGCCTCTGACAAAAGCATGGTCACATCGGTTACTTAGTTTCTATTGAAAAACAAAGAATAGAAAGAAAGAGAGGAAAAACTATTTTTGCAATTTTTTTCCCCAAAATATCTTCAAATGAAATATAAAATAAGACTCACCAGTCAAAATTCACAGTAGTCCTGTTTCAAAGATGGAACTGCTGGTTTGTGTGAATGTGGTGAACAAACATGTAGAAGTCATTAAGCCTCGCCTTCCTTCCTCTTTTAAACTTCTTGATGCATTAAGAGATTAATTTAGTCTCAAAATACTGATGCAAACAGACATTAAACTATGTTTATAAAAAAAAAAAATTGGATCAATATAATTTTTTGGCTTCTTTTTGGCATTGTGTTATTCATATGCACTTTTGAAAATAATTGTTTCAATTTATTTGCTGATATTTTTTCAGATTGATTCCGAATCACAGGAAATTATGTTGCAAAAACTGCACAGCACTGCCTGATAATGTTTTGGGAGATAAAAGAAAGGTCACAGACACATAATGCACTTCAGAAAAATATTTCATCTGCTGCTTTCTCAAGTCGTGAACCAAAGAAAGGTTGTCGATGTTCTGAATCAGGTTAATCAAGTAAACTAATTACTTTAAAACACAGAATTTAAAATAAAATCGATATAAACTAAAAATGAAAAATAATGAACAGACAACGTTTTTCTCTCATTTGCTTCGCTCTACCACATCTTCCAAATTGAATGATTGTTGCCACTGTCACTAAACACAGATTTTCCGCTGCTGAAATTGAGCATATTTTGGAGAATAAAATGAGATCTTCTATGTATATGAACTAGAACAAAGCGCTCCATTGCAACATTTTTGGAACTTTTTCAGTCAATACTGCTGACAATGCAGAAATATCTTCCTATTGCACATCACATAATCTGATTTCCAGTTTTTTGCAGATATGAATCTGCATGTATGACTGTGACCTGTCCAGGGTGTACCCTGCCTCTCGTCCAGTGATTGCTGAGATAGGCTACAGCTTGCCCACAACCCTTAATTGGACTAAGTGGTTAAGAAAAGTGATGGATGAATGAAATCTGCATGTCCACTGCTGTTCCTGCACTATAACATGTAACAGATGTTACATATTGGGGACCTATAGACCTTTCATTTAATTTAAAAATATACAATAAACAGAGGTGGTTCATCAATCTAAGCAGCTAAATTAGTGATAAATGAAAAAAGAAAAAAAAACAGCGCATATAAACACACTCAAACTGTGTTTGTGAAATTATGGGTCACATGGACAGCAACAGCACACATTTTCCTTCACAACATAACTGATATCAACAGGTGTGATTTTGCCATTAGTGAAAAAATGTTTTGTCTCAGGTCTTAAAGTAGTGCTCTTCTCTTCTGAACACTATTTTTTGCAAGCTCATTTGACAGGATTGCTGGGCTAAATCAACTTTTTCTGTAGCTTCATCCAAATCAGGTTTGACTGGAATGTACAAATCAGGTTGCCTGCTGTCAGGCAACCTGGATAGATCAACAGTCTATTAGAGAGACAAAAACGTATGAGGGGCCGTTTGGGACATTATTCAGAATTAGCCTCCCACAGACATGTGAAATTGAAATCATTCACACACTATGGTGAAACCTCTCATACACTATACTGAAATATCTTCTCACAAACTATACTGAAATATCCTCTCATATGATAAACTGAAATCAGTGTTAATTCTTAAATCAAATTTCACTACAATGTGTGAGATGCATTTTACTACTGTGTGTGAGAGGCAAATTTCACTTGAAAAGGAAGTAACTGTAGTTAAAACGGAAGTTACATACTAGAAAAAAAGAGTGCAATTTCAAAACAAACCGTCAAAGAAGAAGCGGTGGGCGATTAAGTAAGAGAATACGCAAATGCTGGTCAAATGTCTGGTAGCAACCTGGCAACAATCTTAGTGAGGCAGCAGCCTTACTGTATTATGAAATCCTACTGGTGCTGAAAACAAGTACTACATTTTTAATGAAAACTTTACTTAAAAGTGTGGTGTGTGCATTGTTTTTTTACAGGCTGATTAATTTAGCTGTAAGGGTCAATTGATGCAAATCTATGTAAGACAGGAAATTATGCGTAGGATCGTGGGTTAGGGCGGATCAAAAATTCCATTTTGACTGCTTTGCTGGGAACACGCTGTCAACACGCAGAATGCTGTTTATAGACATATTGAAAAACGAACTGGAAAAAAAATGGGCTTTTAACTGCGTCTGGCAGCGTCTGGACAGTTTATTACAGTATCTATACCAGGTATAGGCAAGACAGAAAAACTTCTGGGTCTTAAACATTCCAGTGGCTTAAAGTATTGGTTTTGCCCCTTTATTAGCAAAGAACGGTTTTAAAAATATTGAAAGATATTAAAATCTTGTATTAAGCCAATATGATACACTTTTGTGCATTACTATTAATGTACTACTGCTGGAAAACTTGTCAAGGTCATTGTACTTCTGCCACAATGTCACCTTCTCACTGTTGGATTTTTAAACACAAAATTATATCTCTATCCCCCTAAATCACTGAATGTTTAAAGCTTTAAGAAGTACTGAAATGAGTTTGTAGACAAACAGTTAATGTTTATTTTCTGTTTTTTTACAAGATGAGGTAGGGCAGTCAAAACTGGAGAAGAAACTAGCCTTTGCTACTGGTGCATCAATGGTACCACCCATTAGCTTTTCACCGACACCTTCTGTTCAGTTCATTCATTGTGGCGATAACTTCTACACACCAATGTTGCCTATTGCAAACACGTATGTTAACTGCATTAAGTTGCCACTACATGTGTCATACCGGCTGTTCAAGGAAAAGTTTGACTTTGCATTAGGAAACACATATGGCTTTGGCTGAGCATGAACGTATTTGGTTGTTCATGGAACATAAACTTAAAACGTCTTCTATGGTTTTGTTTCATGAATTTGCTTGTCTAAGGTTACAATTCTTTGAATGTTTATAAAGACCTTTGATAACAGGTCACATTCACAGTTGTTTAAGATACACTTAAGATGTATTAGGAAGATGATGCCCTGTTATGAATGTCAGTGGGATACTTATTTTTATTAGACCGTCTGCATTTCCCAGTCATTCCTCAGTAGTTGTCATTGTTCATCCTTTGTGTACTTTTGACTTTCTTTGAATAGAAAAATAAATTTTTCTATTCTAAAAGAAATAACAGCTTATTTAAATGTTAAAGAGAACCACTCTGAAAATAATTTGCCATAGATCCATTATCTACTGCAAAAGTGACAAAAATATATCTATTCCACAGTTCCCATCATTTTCAAGTGGGTTAACTTGCTGGATAATGTTCATTGTGGTTTCATTAATATTTGTCAATGTCAGGAATTATGACATGGTTATTGGTTTGTAGTTGTGGTAATGGGCATTCTTCATTAATACCATAGTTGTTATCTTGAAGAACATTGTTTATGACTGGATGAATTCTGATCCTGTTAATGACACCTGTATGCCACAGCTGCAGAGAAGTCTGCCCACCTTCTGTAGACAGGCCATGGTTGTTCCACGAGTTTACAAATTCTGTTACTGCACGCTCAATTCTGGGTAAACAAACATGAATAAGCAAACAAAAAAGGTGCAGTTAGTGGGAGCAAATTCCAGCAGCTAGCAGATGTGAAGCATATTTTCCAATCCAATAAAGTATAAAAGAAATCTAAAGAAAATTTTTTTTTGAAGTGATGAAAATTGCACAGAGACACAGAGGAATAATTTCTTGAAGAATAAAATGTTGGAGGAGGTAATAAGCTGTATGGTGCAGGAATATTTGGTGAAATGTTACTTGTTGAATTTAAACCTACAACATCCAGCCCAAAGGCCCATTTTCATAACCACTAGGCCATCATTCTGCCCGCATATGCATGTGTGGAAAAAAGGAAACTTTTTATTGAAAAGAGAATGTTCAAGGTACTGTCAGAACTATTGAAGAGTTTTGCTATTGGCATAGAAATGCCTTTTTAGAACTTCTATCAGCACGTAATCAGCAGGATTGCTAAAAGGGAAAGGTTGAACTAAACTGCTGTGAAGAAGCTAAAGCTAGTTATAAACAGTGCAAAAGCACATTTATCAGAATGAGCTGGAGAGTTTAATATTTGAATGGGTGAAGTAGCAGAACAGACATAGATGGTTGAAACCATAGTTTTCTGAGCATAAGTGTAACCATTAAGAGAAGAAGCACTGCTATTTTACATGATGCAGTACCAGAATTTAATCCTGTGACCTTCCGATCGAAAACTCTTTTCATCGAACCACTACACCACCAGATGACTTAGCACCACCGTGGCAGTATTTATTTATTTATTTTTGCCATTGACCTGTTGGTTACCTGAAAAGCACCATAGGCTGAAAAGCACAAAGTTTCTTTTAATTTCAGGTCTTAGAGTGTCATCTAGTGACAATGAAAGAGAGCACTTCTCATTTTAGGTGCTATTAATAGGTACTATTAGGAGGTACTGAGCTGACTTGATATAATAGGCCCTCCTTTTAAAAAAAAAAAAAAAAAAAAAGATTGAAAAAGCCTTAGCTGACACTAACTATGCTGATTTAGTTAGTAACAGATGCTGCTTGTTGCACCACGCAGTTGGGAGCAATGTGTGAAATCAAGTAATTTGACAGTATGAATGGAAGCAGCTTCAATAAGAAGTAAAGTTCCACAATGAATTTAGGTAAAGTGTCATGTGGGATTCTTTTGATTCCCTGCCAAAACTGCCGCTAAAGGATTAAAAATGCCAAAGTCAAGGGAATGGAGGTTTTTTTTTTTTTTATTAAGTCACTCGATTAAAAATCGTCCTCCCCATTAATACCATCATTTTTAAAAAGTGGTGTAAGACAGAGCTAAAAATACAGCTAGCCTTGGGTGGAGATTGGCTGCAGGTGAGGAAGTGGGCATGTCCTCCTTGGAGTGCCTGGTACTGACTCCTTCATCTGCCTGGGTCTCCACCACATTGCTGCTGGAAAACATAAGGGCACAATTAAAAAAAAAACCCACCAAACTGGGGCAAGGCAAACTGCTCAGTCCACTTTTGACAAAAGCTCAATAGCTTTTAAACAGCACAGGTCAAACTTGCATATTGGAGCATTTCTGTGTGTACATGTCTGTTGTGAGACACTACCAATGTGGGACAAGACAGAACGTTTTCAGTATTAATATGGCTGCAATGTACCGGACACTGGGAACTGGTGCAAACAGCATGCACTCTAGCATGGTATGCTTGGAAGCTCCACCCAATGCCTAACAGGCTACATTAGTTGGACAATTTGCAATTTTGTCTGTAGTTTAATAGTTGCAGTGCAGTGCAGTTTTAATGAAAATAAACAAAGTCAATTAAACAAGTTGCATTATGAATTTATTTAAAACTTGCTGGTTTCTAAACAGTAGTGGGTTACATGTTGGAGCATCTCTATGTGAACAGGGCTGTTGTGAAATACTGCAAAGGTGACACAAAACTGGAAGTTTTCGAAAAACAATGAAGTTAGGACCACAATGTACCGGACAGTGAGAACTGGTATAGACCTCTAAAGCAGCTAAAAAGTGTGTCTTGACAATAGGTTTTAGATATAACTACAAATTCAAAGTCAGAAGTAAAATTTGTGTTTGGTTGTTGGAATCATTATAAACAATCATTTAAATCTGCTTGTGTTGTTTTTGAAAGTACCTTTGTTCCTAATTTGAAACTTTTTTTTAACAACAAAAATGATGTTACATTTTACACTGTACTACTTAAGTACATTTAGCCTACTTTCAGACTGCATCTTGCAAACTGCAGTACACAGCTGGGGGCAAGTAATCAACAGCATCACAGAGATAACAGATTGAAAGTAGTCAGTGTTATATGGCTGCAATGTACTGGACACTGGAAACAGGTGCAAACAGCAAGAGAATCTGCAAGGCATGCTAAGAAGCTTCACCTACCTATGCCTAACAGGCTATGATACATTGGTAGGTTAATATGCAAGTTTGTCTGTAACTTATTAGTTGCAGAGCAATAAAAATGTTGTCTCTACTTCTAATGAAAATAAACATGATTGAAAAGTGTACTGAACTGCTTATTTGAAATGACAAAATAGAGGTACTGAGCTGATTGATGTAACAGGGTTATCCCCCCTTAAAAAAAAAAACCTTTTAAAAGTCTTTGCTGATATAAACTATGCTGATGTTTACAACAGTAACAAACAGACTCTGCTGCAGCTCCCAGCTGGGAGCAATTAGCGCAATCATGCAACTTGACAAAGTGTGAATGGCAGCAGCTTCAATTAAACATGAAATGCCACCATAAATTTAAATTAAACTTGCTGGTTTCAAACTAGCACCAACAAGGATATGCAGGAACTTCTCTATGTGTACACTGTTATTAGTTACTTCCACAGAGGCACAAACAGAAGGTTATCAGTTTTAATAGGGCTGCCATGTGCCAGACACTGAAAACTGGTGCAGACCTCTAACTACTGTTAAAGCACTTCGTAGCTCATGAGGCAAAAATTGACCAATGCCTGAGCTGATTTTTTTTCAGTGTACAATCCGCATTTGGTTTGAAGGCTTGTCATCCAATCACGTTATTTTTACCAAATGCTGAATATCTCAAAAACTACAAAAGTTTGCCAAGACATAAGTCATAGCATGATTCTCATGAATGTACTGAAGATATTAATATTTGAATGGCTGAAGTGGCACAAACAGTTAAAGAGGGGTTAAGGGCCGAAAGAGAAAAACAGGAAAACAATACTGTGAATGTGACGAATCGCACAGCTTTGTAGACCAGCAACAAAACTTTGAAGTCCATCCTCAGGACAAGGAGCCAGTGTAAAGACCTCAGAATTGGACTGATGGGGTCAACTTTCTTTTCTTGTTGAAGACTCGAGCGGCAGAGCTCTGAATGAGCTGCAGTTACATATCTAATTTTTTTTAGGAAGATCTGTAAAGACATTACGGTATTCAAGCCAAATAAAGATAAAAATAAGGACTAGTTTTTCCTGGTCCAATTGTGACATCAGATCTTTGACTCTTGATATATTCTTCAGATGATATATGCTGACTTTGTGAATTCATTAATGTGTTTTTAAAAATTTAGATCTGATTTTATTGCTCAGGTTTCTGGCCTGCTTGGTGGTTTTAAAGTATTGTTTATTTTTTGTCTTCTCCAGACTGTCCCTTTTTAGAAGAAGCTTGATTACGAGTTTTCAGCAGCTCTGGGAAGATTCCCGAAATTAAAAACAAGTTCACAATCTGTGAAATGTGTAGCTCCATTGTCTTTGAAACTTTCTTTGAAAAAAACCTGTGGGCAGGAGGAGATTTGAGTGATTCTGAATTAGTTTTGATTTGACAGAATAGATGTTTGCTGTTAAAACAAACTCAGAGAGACAAATTAAACAACGCAGAATAAATGCTTTACCTCATAGTAAAAAAGTAGAGAGCAATAAAATCACAATTCTCTGAAAATTCAAGCTACATGATCACAGTAGGTGATCATGTACAAAAACTCAGTCAACTCTGTCAATACAAAAACTCAGGTGAGTTTTTGTATTGACAGTAGTCTTTGAAGTTATTACTAGGGCAGAATGATTAATGACCGTCAGTGAGTATATTTAGGAAGTAACACACATCGATACATCCTCTCACGTCAACAGTTTGACAGAAGATTTTAAATTCTACATTTTTAAGTTTCAGAAAAACATTTTATGTCTTGTCAAAAAATAAAATGAACCACAAAACAGTTGTTTATCATTCAACTCAAATATGACTGGATTGAAACTCAACTTACTGTATTCCATTTGTCTTTGTTGTATAAGTTTTAACCGTTTACTGGCCATTGAACAACTTGAAATTTGTCCTTTTTAATAGAAAAGAGTGTTATTATAACACTGGAAGATATTACAAGATTTTAAAATAGGAAATGTTATACAGTGGTGAGTGGTCATTTACAATAACAGTGACAATCAATTTTACATGCTCTTGTGAAAATGGAATAGACAACAGGTGGAAATTATAGGCAATTGGCAAGACATGGATCTGCAGGTGGTGACCACTGACCACTTCTCAGTTCTGATGCTTTCTGGCTGATGTTTTAGTCACTTTTGAATGCTTGTGGTGCTTTCACTCTAGTGGCAGCATGAGACGGAGTCTACAACCCACACAAATGTCTCAGGTAGTGCAGCTCATCCAGGACAGCAATGCGAGCTGTGGCAAGAAGGCTTGGCGTATCTGTCAGCGTAGTGTCCAGAGCAGGGAGGTGCTACCAGGACATCAGGAGACGTGGAGGAGGCCGTGGGAGGACCGCAGCAGCAGGACTGCTACCTCCTTCTTTGTGCAGGGAAGAACAGGAGGAGCACTGCCAGAGCCCAGCAAGATGAGCTCCAGCAGGCCACAAATGTGCATTTGTCTGCTCAAACAGTCAGAAACAGACTCCATGAGGGTGGTATGAGGGCCCGACGTCCACAGGTGGGGGTTGTGCTTACAGCCCAACACCGTGCAGGACGTTTGGCATTTGCCAGAGAACACCAAGATTGAAAAATTTACCCCTGGCCCCTGTGCTCTTCACAGATGAAAGCAGGTTCACACTGAGCACATGTGACAGACGTGACAGAGTCTGGAGACGCCGTAGTGAACGTTCTGCTGCCTGCAACATCCTCCAGCATGACCGGTTTGGCAGTGGTGGGTCAGTAATGGTGTGTGGTGGCATTTCTTTGGAGGGTCGCACAGCCCTCCATGTGCTCGCCAGAGGTAGCCTGACTGCCATTAGGTACCGAGATGAGATCCTCAGACCCCTTGTGGGACCATATGGTGGTGCGGTTGGCCCTGGGTTCCTCCTAATGCAAGACAATGCTAGACCTCATGTGACTGGAGTGTGTCAGCAGTTCCTGCAACAGGAAGGCATTGATGTTATGGACTGGTCCGCCCGTTCCCCAGACCTGAATCCAATTAAGCACATCTGAGACATCATGTCTCACTCCATCCACCGACGCCAAGTTGCACCACACACTGTCCAGGAGTGGACAGATGCTTTGGTTCAGGTCTGGGAGGTGATCCCTCAGGAGAACTTTTGCCACATTAGGAGCATGCCCAGGCGTTGTAGAGAGGACATACAGGCCACACACACCAGTAAGCCTCATTTGGACTTGTTCAAAGGACATTACATCAAAGTTGGATCAGCCTGTAGTGTGTTTTTCTACTTTAATTTTGAGTATAACTCAAAATCCAGACCTCCATGGTTCGATACACTTGATTTTCATTGATGATTTTTGTGTGATTATGATTTCAGCACATTCAACTGTGTAAAAAAACAAAGTGTTAAAATATTTAATTCATTCAGATCTACAGCGTGTTATTTTAGTGTTCCCTTTATTTTTTTGAGCAGTGTATATGTGGGTTAGCTGGTATAACTGATCACGCTGTCAGAAGGATCTATATCAGATATTGTGTAAAGAATATTTATTATGAATACATCTATTAAAAAAAGAGCACGATTGCATGCGAAATACTCTCTGCCAGTATAAGGTAGTTTAAAGTTTCATTTCATTACACTAAGCACTGGAAGAAATATCCTGTCATTAACAGCTTATCACCGCTAGATGGGCCTAAAGAGCACCAAGCTCAGCAGTGCTCTCTTGTTCCTCAGTCATATGTATTGTGTGCACATTGCTCAACAAATGCTATTTAATGCATGGATGCTGCTATCATAAGCTATGTAAAAGTCAGTTTTAAATCCCAATGCCTGACCAGTAGCCTAATATCCAAGTTCATCCCGCAGATGCCACAGAGAAGTTGATGGCAACTCTGATGAACGTAAACGAAAAGCTTATTGTTTTGCTTTGTGTTGATATAGGCTACTTGATAAAAGTTTCCCATTAATCCTTGTAAGATCATCTAACCTACTGATGAGGAATGTCCCCTGACAGACCCACATTTGAGAAATAAGACACGAGTGTAAGTCTTTGCCCTGCACGCTGAAATGCCTTAGATTTTTTTAACCATTCAATGACATGCACTGTGAGGAGGAAAATATGTTAATTCATTAGTCAGTTTATTTTTCTTCCAATATATATATATATATATATATATATATATATATATATATATATATATATATATATATATATATATATATATATGTATATATATATATGTATATATATACATATATATACATATATATATATACATATATACATATATATATATATATATATATATATATATATATATATATATATATATATATATATATATATATATATATTGGAAGAAAAATAAACTGACTAATGAATTAACATATATACATATATATACATATATATATACATATATATATATATATATATATATATATATATATATATATATATATATATATATATATATATATATATGTATACATATATATATATATATATGTATATATATATACATATATACATATATACATATATACATATATACATATATATATATGTATACATATATATATATATATATATATATATATGTATATATATATACATATATATACATATATATATATATATATATATATATATATATATATATATATATATATATATACATATATATACATATACATATATATATATATATATATATATATATATATATATATATATATATATATATATATATATATATATATATATATTGGAAGAAAAATAAACTGACTAATGAATTAACATATTTTCCTCCTCACAGTTATATATAAACACTATAGCCAACATTTACAATAGGCTTGCAATAGGCTTTCCTAGAGTCCATCTTTTCACATTTGATGTAAGATGGTGAATGAGAAGTTATAACACTACAGCCTGTAGTGTTACTCTGTGAGGTTGTGTAAAACAACATAAAGCGTAGTTGTAGATTAGTAATGAAAGAAAAAAATAGGTCTCAGTTAAATGATTTCTGTCTACAGATTGAACAGCTGTCGGAGGGAGGTGAATCTCCACCCCTTCTCCATCAGCAGCCTCCTCTCCCCTCCTCTCCTCTCCTCTCCCCGCTGCTGTCAGATCAGTTGACCAGCGTCGCAACTGAGCGATGCGCCTCGGGTAGTGACTTTGCGCAAGATTTGACGATCACATTTTAAAGTGATTAACATAAAATCTAAGTGATAGTTCGTTATTTTTAATCTATTTTGCCTTTAGAAAGAAAACTATTCTCAGGACAGAGTTTTTGATTGTGTAGCTCTCTGAAAACTGACCACAGTTACATATATAGGCTACTTTTTCTCCCAAACGGTTCCCTGGCCAGGGTTGGCTAGTTTTTTTTTTTTTTACACAGACTTAATTTCGAAACCAGCCTGAAAACTCAGAGGAATATGGTAGAGGTAACGCAAGAAAAACTGGCTTGATTTTGGCGAACTGTGCGCTTCAAGGCTCAACGACAACATCTTCGGGCAGACCTGAGAAGTAAAGGAAGCGGACTCACGGTCCACAGGCTGTTATAAGGTAAACCAAAACATCTGCAAAACACTCTACATTAACACGATAGTCACAGATAGAGCAGCTGGTTCAATAGATTACAATATTTCTTTGCCCTGTTTGCATAAATAGTTTTGACATGACCGGACCAGTTCCCTGTTGGATTTTTGAACGTGATCGTGTACAAACAAGAAGCCCAAGGAGAGCCCGGATTCATGGCTGATACCCGCTTGTGCAAAATCATCAATAATGAAGGTTGCAAGCATATTGTGACCATTGTTTAGATTTCCACTTCCTACAGAAGATGATTCCTGTTTGTGCATCAAAAACATCTGGAGAGTCAGTCTTTCACTTTTAGTTTATAAGAATCAATTTAAGAAGAGTAAACAAAGCCCCTTTGTCATACAAACGGTATGTGAAGGATAGTTTATTTTATAAGTAATAAATGTTATGTCTCTTTTAAAATTAGAAGATTAGTTGTTTTTCTTAGTTTTCATGACAATTGATGGTCACAGAGTATTTAATATTCGTCTAATGGGTAAAAATAATGAATTGACTTTATAGAAAAAGTTGCATTTATTATTACATTTACATCATAACTATGAAAGTTCGCAAGGATTTATCCAGGGGCCAGTTGCAGTTTTGACTGTGAGACTAATGCAAACTGCAATCTTTTGATAAGCTTATAAGTTTATTGTTTCCATAGTAATACTAAGGGGCATAGATCTTAAAAACTTGGGTTTAATAATGTTTTAATTCACTGTGATAATAATACCCTTAAATGTATGCCACAGCACCCAACAGCAGTTCTTTGACACTTTTTCTCATGTCCCATTTGTTGTGGCCACAACAATTTAGGACATATTGACACAATTTAACTTGGTCATTGCTGAAATTGAGCCTGTTTAGCTTCCCTTAATGCGTCCATAGGTCGTATGTTTATGAATGCGCAAACAACTTACAACCTTTAAATAATATGCCACCTCCAGTAGTGGTAAGAGCAACTGCATTGTCATTTTATGAAATGGTTATTTGATAACTATAAACAAAGAATGCTATATATAATGTTGCCACTGTTGTTCACTTAATGTAACTGAGAAGTGGAAAAAAACAAACAATAATTTTTTTCTTACCTCGGTCTTGATCACAAAATTAAGTGGTCCCCCTCACTCTGCCTAGGGAGATCCTTTACATGAGGCTGCTGTAGGTTGTATTTAAGGACAAAGAAAAAACCTTTAACCCGGAGGACTTTTTCAAATCTTTTTTTGCTGATTTAACACCAACACTCCTTTTTTTTTAATCTTCCAAAACACTGCTTGTTTAGCATTTACAATTACATTTCCATCTACACTGCTATTGGTTGGTTTGTAGGTGTTGTAGCAGTTATACTGAGAAATAGTTGTCCTGAATTTCTGACACTGTAAAAATCTTTAGTTACAAGAAAATAGCTATTATAAACTTCTCAGGATGTAGGCCCACAATTTTGGAATCACAGCAAAAGATTAAATTACAGCTCTTTGGCTGCTTTTGACAAAAGCTGTGTATTACCCAGTGAAAGAAATGTTCACATTTATATTCCATTGAGAGTTACAAAGCTGTCTCATCTTTATAGACCTTATTCATAGATTGGCACATGTATGAGCATAATTTCAACTGCCATCCTCATTTGCTTGTACCATTGCAGTAAGACAGTGCTGTTTGGATGCAAGTTATTAAACATGGCAAGAAACAGACAATCACAGGCCAAAAAGTGAAAAAGAAATATGTTTTGTAAAGGAGGTCAGAAAAAAACCCTAAATGGAGAAAGTTACAGATGCTATCAACTACATCAAGGGTAAAGGATGGTAGCATAAGATCAATAAGAGATAAGGAAGACAGAAATGGTAATCCTACAAGCAAAATCTGAGATTCCCCAATAAATTTATAGCCACCATCCTTACACAAAACATTAACCACAACTGAGAAAATAGTTGCTTTAATAAATACTGATACTCAGTTTTTATCTGCATACAAGTTGTAACTGCATATAGTGATGTGAACAAATGTTTCAGAAAGAATGGCTTTAAAGGACTCGGTGAGGAGGTAGAGTGAGTGAATGGACGTTTAGTAACCGGGTTGCATACAAGTGCCATGCTTGTTTTACCTGTAAGCAAAAGCTTTTAGGGTGCTTTATTGTGCTCTGTGGGTGCCAGAACTGTTTATTCAGATTTATTTTAGCCCACCAACCATGTTATATGTTTGCTCATAAGAAAATCTCAGTAATTTAAAAGTTTGTTTTATGATCTAAACTTGGACTTTTATACATGAATACATCACCTTTCACTGAGTACGGTGCTATCAAATGCTATTTGTGCAAGACCTTATATCTTTCTTCCAATGTTCAAAACCTTGTAACTTAATTCATAAACTCTTTTATTTTCCAAAAAAAAAACAAAAAAACAAACTCCTCCACCCTTCTAACACCAATTGCGACTCTTTATGCTTGCTTTCAGAAACACCTTAAACGTCCTGCTAGTCATTTGTAAGCAAATACTCAACCCTAAAATGTAAAGGGCCCAAAGAGGCAGGGTGGATGTAGAGGGACCTATGGCTGCATGCATCAGCCCCACAGAATTCCCTAAACCAAGTTTTCTGAGATGCAACTACGGATACGGATCAGAAAGAAATTTTCTTTTGAGGATCTGAGGTTTTTTGTGGGAAACCAGCAATGTGCAGGTTGCAGGCTTGTTGCATCATGCTGCTCTCTAAAGGCTGGGCAGATGCTCTTGGATGGATTTTAGAAAAAGCCTGGAGCAAGCTCCTCTCCAGTCATTGAAGCATCTGTCTGACAGCCAATTCCACCCACACTGTCTGATACAGGATGGGAATGCTGCTCATGCATATGGGAATCTGTCTGCGTTTGTGCATGTGTTTGTATTATAGTGGGCAGAATGGCAGGGAAGAAAGGCGAAGTCAGAAGTCAGGGCTCGGCAGTCAGAATTTTTTAACAAAAGCAAAGAAAAAAAGTTTGTAAAGATTTAAAGGTAAGAAAGGAGTGACAGAAGACATAAGGAAGGTGAAGGATTGAAGACAGTTGCAATTAAGGAAATCAAACAGAGAAAACATAAGAGAATATTAAAATAATCAAGGAGAAAACGTTGTCAAAAGTAAGACTAAAGCAAACATTTTTACTCTGAGAGAAGTATAACAATGGCAGCAAAATGCAATAACAGCCAGAAAAATCTAGGAAGGGACAAAAGGGAGGATGACGCAACAACGTAAAAGTAGGTGATGTACAGCTGAAAAAGCAGTAAGGAGGGAGACCTTCTCATCCATCATCTACCTTCTTGTACCACCAGTGACCCCAAACCTGAAACCCCCTATGAAAGCCCCCCACTGTGTGGTTGTTGGCCTTGGCCCTGTGTTGTCTCTACACTTTCCCTGCTGTTTGTACATGATGGGTTCAGTGGGTTCAGCCCAGCTATAAAAGCACCACTCCCCCTCTCTTTCTCCCCCTGCGGCACAGGCAGGAGTTAGCAGGCCTCATGTGGGAGGAGGGTGGTGTTGGAGGAGGCCTTCCTGGTTCTCCTCTTCTGCATAACTCTGTTTTCCTCTCTTCTCTGCTCCTGGCTCGTTGACTGGTTGTGGTAACGTTTTTGGGCCCAGCCCTGTACCAGACATTCATTTTTCTCCTCTTAGTCTCAAACCACTAACTAACCACTGGCTCCCTGTATCCCCCTCCCCTCCTCCAGCTGAGGAATGTTTTATTCACCTCCTTTCTGTGTCTCCCCTCTCATTCTTACATGCTAAAATCTCCCATGCGTTGGTGCCAACATCTGCAAATAAACAGTCAAATGCACAAACATGCTCGGAGTGCACATACCTTTTTCAAAATGCCAACACAATTCAAAACACACGTTTTGAAAACACAAAAAAGCCCATCATCCATTTGTGCAGACCACCTGTGTGGGCAAACACACACATCCATAAACCTCCCTTTCTTCTCATTTTCTTCTCCATTATTCTCCTGAGAGTCCAGTGCCGGGGCCTGTGCTTCCAAACCAAACACAGACCAAATTCCAAAAACCCCAACTCAAACCCCCCCCCCCCCCCCCCCCCCCCCAAGAGGGAAATGAAATATTAGTGTGAATAAAAGAAGCCTGGAGTGAGCTGTGAAGGAAGAAGACAGAAAAAGAAAGAAGAAGTCTTCTCAATGTTGGGAATTTTGATTGTAAAGGAGGGGAGATTCAAGTGCCATGACAGATGGGTGGGGGGTCAGAAACTGGCCTCTTCTGTGTTCAACACATGGACTGCAATGGGAAGATTATTCACTTCTTCTTTTGTTCTGTGGCTTGATCATGCTGAGTTAGTGTTGGCATAAACAAGTTCTCAGCATCTATATAACCATTACAAAACAGGTCCATTCCATTTACACTTTTTTTCATTTTCCACTATATTTCAACAAGAAAACTGTAAAGAGTAAACAGTATGGTCACGGGGATACAAACCAACATTTTTTTTTATGCAGCTGACAACCAACTTCTTTTTTTTATCACAATATCAATATGAAAGCTAATTATTTAGTCAGAATTTCAGATTGTGTGATCAGTTGTTGTTTTTTCTTTTGTCGCTCAGTTATTTCACTGTTTTCAGGAGGATTAAATGTTTGGTTGTCCGTATATTTAAAAAGAAACAATGAAAAATGAACAATTTCTATTTGGTTTGATAACTTTTATTTACGATAATAAAGTAAATTCATCATCAATCAGATAACTCATCAAATTAACATATGTTAAAGCTAGAAAAAATGCCTCTTCAAAAGGTTTATAACTTACCTGTTGGACTGTATCGTACTGAGTGAAGCCTGCCTCTTGCCAGATGACCAGTGACAAAAGCTTCTTGCAACCTGTAATCCTGAACTGGGTGAAGCATTTATAGACACTGGATGATTAAATACATAAATTAATTTGCTGGTGTAGTCTATTTCTATGAGTCAAGTGAATTTGATTTGTTAATCAGAAATGTAGCTGTTTGTTTATTCAGTGAAACCAACTATTGACCAAGTCTTCAAGGACATTAGTGAAGAAATTGGCTCTAATTTATTTTCCTTGGAAACAGATACACTTCATTGAAAATGGTGCTTTTTGAAAATATGTGCTCTATGACTACAATTCTGTATTTTTATTTGACAGTGATCATGTCAGTTCCTTGATCTAGGACAGGTGCGTGATTCTCACGTTGCTCCAAGACCAAAATGTTTTTTTTTTTTTTTTTTTTTTTAAAACAAAAGAAACAAAATCCAAGCAATGCATGCCAGTGTGGGCTCAATAACACAGAGCGCGTCAGTGTTAGCCATGAGTCTGACACCCTGTTACTACAGCAACTGGGTTTTAACCTGGAGAGTTTGATGTGGTAATGAGGGACAGGTGTGCAGTCCCGTCAGGCACAGCTGCAGACAGAGAGGGAGGAGAGCTCAAGCAGGGACAGCACAGGCTAGACCAGGGAGGCAAGCCTTAACAAGTTCGACCTTGTCCACACGTAGCCAGGCTTTTTAAAAACCAAATATTTTCTCACCTCTGGCCAGTAAAAAAAAAAAAAGAGTCCACACAACTTTATTTTTGTAATAGAAATCCATCCACACAAATCTGCAAAACCGCGTTGTTCAGCACTATCCCATATTAAACCTTTAGGCGGCGGTAGCGTCCCTAATCCTATCCAATGAGAATAACCTTCCATTTCACAACGCCACTTCCACAAAACAGGAAACATTCCTCCAACGTGATCTGGTTTGGTGACGGAAAATTCATTCATTCATTCATTCATTCATTTTCCGAACCGCTTATTCCATTCAGGGTCGCGGGGAAGCTGGAGCCTATCCCAGCCGGCCCTGGGCGACAGGCAGGGCACACCCCGGACAGCCCGCCAGTCCATCGCAGGGTGACGGAAAATAATTGTCCTTAATGTCATCCTTTGCTGTTGGTAGTTTATATGGAGTGGTATTTGAGCTTGTAAAAACAAACAAACACAAGCGCATGGACAACAGATAACGCCATCAGAGTTTCGAGGACATCCATGCTGGTGTAAATGTAAAATAGTTAATGTGTTCAGTAAGCGGTGTGCCTACGATTCTACTTTGCAAAGTCTGTGCTGTGTTGTTTGTGAAAGTTTGACAATGTTGACTAATAAAATCGCCGGCTGCGCAAGTTCTGCAGAACTTCTTCGTGCTCTCGTTTTTACATATTATATAGGCACAGGAACAAGACCCTTGGTTACACAACCAAAGGTCGCACATGCGACGTCATGGCATTTTCTGTTGCAGGCAGTGATGTTTAAAAACCCAAAACCTCGGGTTATATATGTTCATATGAAGACATGCAAATGGAGTATTCGGAAATCTTTGTAAAACCAGGGGTATCTCCAGCCTTTGAGGACAACCTGGGCTTAGCCTGGACCAGATGTAAATTAATGTATATTTCCGTTTTGATCTGCAAATCACTACAAATTAATATTTTCAGGTAACTATTTAAATAAAAGCATAGATTAGGAGTCAGAAACTAAATTTTGCCTGGGGTCAGAATGACCTCTTTACATCTAAACCGTTTTTTTTTTTTTTTTTTTTGTTCTTATACATTTATTATTATATTATTGTATATTATATCCAAATAGAATCTTTAAAACTTACATGTATACGGTGTGATCCAAATGAAAGTCCCTTTTAACGTTTATATTTTCAACATGATGTGGGCTCTACTGTCCTTTATTGTCCAGCGGTAGATGAGAAAATAGCTCAGGGAGATGTTGGAGCTGAACTTTACACCTGCGTGTAATAACCATTTAGCATTTTTAAAAAATCTGTTATTTCCTGGGTCTTTCTGTCTGGTAATTTTGGTGTTGAAGTGCAACATTTCTTCAATGGTTTAGTAACCCTGCTGCTCTGCTCTGTTGCCTCCATTGTCTGAAAACTCCGATAGAAACAGTGAAGCTTTCCTCCTCCAAAACAGCTCGGGAGGCAGAGAGGAGGAGGAGCTTCAGCTAACTTTGGGGTAAACTGTTCACTTCACCCAGCAGTGGTGAGGCAAATGTCACTTTGTGGCGTTAATTACTACAACTTGTAGCAAAACATTCGCTGCTAAACAGGCAGCTACTTCCCCTGCTGCAGATACAGCTGACATGCTGTAAGCCAATGTGGAAGTGCATAAAACTGCAGTTCCCCCTTCATCCACTAGGGTGCTCCAAAACAGAGCAAATCCCCATTGACTCCCATGTTAAAAAGGCCAAGTTCACAGCAGAAATAAACATGTTTACAGCCTGGTTCCAAAATCCATTTTCGGTTTAATAGGTCATGTTTATCTTCATGACAACTGTGGAGGGAGTGAATTTTTTTCTAACTCGCCCGTTTAAAAGTAATTTTATCTCGAAGTTCGGCATATTTATGGGCGTGTCCTTTTGATTGACATGTACCCGATCTCCCGCTTCAAGTAAGAAGAACACAGAACAACCACAGTTTTTAGCTGGTTAACAGTGTGACTTAGCTTTAGCCTGCTTACCTCTGTTAACTTGTTAGCTCTCGGGGTTAGCTCAGTTAGCTTTTAGCTACCGAAAGCTTGGAGTTTGCTCAATGTCAACCATCCACTGTCACAGCCGCCCTCTCAGCTCCACTTCTTTGCCCATATATGTATTTTCTGGGTGAGGCGACATGCATGCTCATGCCAAGATGGCGATGGTAGGAACCGCCCAGTCAGCTCTGTGTTGTAGCATTGATTTGGTTGTGTGTGTGAGAGTGTCCCTGCGGCTGAGGACAAAAACCGGTTTTACACTGGTTTTGGCTACCGGGGCTAAATGCTAAAGCCCCGGGAAAACCGTCTGGCAACGCCACTGTTTACAACCATTGTTTTTGAGAGCAGAAATCTGGGTTTTGGTGTGGATGACAGGCCAAATCAGAGAAGAATATCTTTGTTTTATGAGATACCCTGCTACGTGTGGAAAAGGCCTCAGAGAACTACTGAATGTTTTTATAACTCTCAACATATTCTACATACTAGATCAAATTAAATGATTAAGAAAGAACATTAATTAACCAAAAGGTCAACTTTACTGTGGCAGTTATCAACGTATTTCAACCCTCCCACTGAGGAATATCTAGACTGATGATCTTGTGCGGCAGGCAGCTATGTTTATTTATGTTTATTTCAGCAACTTTCCTTTTTAAGTCATTCAAGTTTAACAAGTTTTTAAATTAACACAATAAGCTTAACTTGGCCAGCTCTCATATATTTTCCTAAATGAACTTAAATACATATGACATGCTGTAAAGCTTGGAGAACTACTTTTATTCATGTACCCCTATATCACAAATAAAAAATGGACTCAAAGCCATTCAACAAGCACAACATACTTAAATCCTTGAGTTGAAAGAAGAAAAACCTTTATTAATGGAAAAAAAACAAACAAACTGTAATTGTTGATGTAAACTGCAACATGACCGCTGACAATATAGCATACAATCATACAGTGGTATATGTTTATGTGCAAAAACAAAAATCAGTCTTCGTTTGAGTTCCACACAAATTAGAAAAATCAAGATGAAATGGATTTTTTTGTTTTACAATGCAAAGAGGCAAATTTAGTGATTAACTCTGATCTAGATGGAAACAAAAATTTATTTACATGCAGCCTCTCCCCTGTAAGAAGTGCTTACTGTTACGACAGAAAAGACTTAAAGTTGTTTTTCTGCTGAACGTGTTATTGAAATGTGTGCAAATTGGAAATTATTTTGTGCTGGCATCTTTTATGCTGATTACTGCTTGTACAGGTTTCAAAATGTCTGTTAGCATTAAATCATCATTAATTCCTCCTGCTCAACTCTCGGCTGACTTTTTTCCAGCTCATTACACTGATATTTGATGGGGCTTTTTCTTTTTTTTACCCCTGCCTACAGCACAGCTGGGATTGGTTAGTATTTACTGGCTTGGCATGCACACACACACTTGCATAAACACACATACACACACTGTGGAAACAAATTAGGTGAATCTGCTCTGCACATAGGAATGTAAGGCACATGTGTTTGTGTGTTTTAGGTCTGGATGACAGCAGGAATGAAAGAGGGATGCTGGGAAGAAAAAAAGAGGAAAAAAATTAAAACTAACAAAGTTAAGAAAGAAAAGAAAAATAATGCTAAGAAATTCTGCAAAAAAGAGAAAGATCTTAGATTTGGGTTTAATTTGCCTTTTATATATTGCTTTACAAGGCTAAAAGTTTTTTTTATTTTAATTTTTTTTCTCCCATAGTCGCTCTAGCTCCTTCCTTTCTCTTTCTGTCTTTTATTTCCTACCCTTCGCCATTTTTCATCCTCCTTGCTTTATATTTTCACCAGATAAAATGAATGCACTCCTTTTTTAATCATCACTGGATTTCTCTTTCCTCATCTTCATCTTCATTTTTAGCCTACCGGTAATTTCTTTGCATCTTAGAGGGGAGCGGTGGATGAAAGCGACGGTGAAGGGGAGGGATCTGTTGCTCTGCTGAGCAAGGAATTACAGAGAAGGAAAGCAGAAAGGAGAAGCAAAGAGGTTTCTGTTGACCTTGTCAAGCTGCCAAATGGTTGGATGGCGTTGCAAAGACCTATGAGTGAGTAGAAGGAACAGAGGGAGATGAATGAAGAAAGCATGGGAGGAGAAAGAGTAGGAGGAGGAAAGGTCTACTTCTGTGGAAAAAAATGAAAACAATTAGAATGATCATGATTAAATTGGATCCCAATGAGAAAAACAATGGAGCTAAAAAGATAAAAAGATAAAATATAAAAAGAAACACAAGATAAAATAACAAAATAAAATAAACCAAAAATTCTGTAAACAATGATGAGAACAATAAGAGTAGACAAAATATAAATTCATACACATATATGTCATAAACTATGGTAAGAACCTTCATGACATAACAGAACCTAAAGTGTTTGGATTTGTCTCTTTTCCACGGTTCCTGTTTGTACTCACTGCTTCCATGAGAAAAAGATAAAGATATTTATCTTTTAATATAGCATCAGAACTGATCATTTCCATATTAGCTAAATGAATACACAAAAAATGTTAAGTGCAGGGTATTTGCTTAGTAATTTTTTAACCACCAGATATCACTAAACCCCTTTACTGGACTTGCAATGTGACCTGTTCTAAACCACAGATGAGGTTCAGAAAACTTAACAAGGAAAAAAAAAGTATTTTGAAAGTTATTTAATTGTTAACTGTATTGTTTAATACAAATGAGGGTTGTGGGGGACTACTACTATCAGGTGGGGGGTTGCATACACCCTTGACAGCTCTATCTGATTGTTCTTTCTATCATAAAGTCATAAGACAAAACACTTCAAAGTGCCAACATTTTGATCAGTGTGTTTACGGCATCGTGTTGACATAAAACTTAATCTAGGTTTGAGTTTTTTCACACAAACCTGAGTCTCCAACCCCCCAAGTTTGCATGTTCCAGCCCTTTTAAGTTTGTTTTACTTTTCTTTCCGAAGAAATGTAAAGAAAGTCGAGACAAAGCCATTTTTTCCAGTGAAATACTCCAGAATCCTTTGTTGAAAAGTTACTCCTCCACTCTGATGACTGTTACAGCAGCTGACACACCCTTCTTAAGTGGCGAAGACGCCAGTGTCAGTGCAAGAGACACTACAGGCTCCACTGGTGGCTATTGCAGACTTGCTCTGCAGAGTTGCATCACTTAGTGCTGTTGAGATGCAAGAGAGGCAGAGAGAGGGAGGGAGAGTAATGCTGCAGACAAATAATGGGAAATGTGTGAGGGGAGGAAAGGGTGGGAGCCTGTGTCTGACTCCCATAGTTTCTGCTCTGTAAATTTTTCACGTCCTGAGGGAAGTTCACTGTCCTGAATGCTGGGATAGAGAGCATGCATCTGTGGTGACAAAACATAAACAGTAGTTGAATATATCCAGAGGAACATACATGCATATTCAATACAATGATATTAACAGTGAATTTCATTTTCTCAGTAGTGTTTTTTTTCATCTCTCCTCAGTGAGATGATCTGAGAAGCTTCCTGTTGTTTCCACAACACTGATACACACTACCTCTCCTTCTTTTTCTCTATGTTTCTCTTGTCTGCAGACCAACCAGTGTTTCTCTTTGTTTTTACTAATCTAAGCTAATTCTAGCATTTCTAGTGAGAGCAACTAAACCTTTACTGTCTTTCTCTTTCATGTTGCCATTGCTTGCCTCCAACTCATGAAAACAAAGCCTTCTGTCATTCTCGCTGTTGCAGAAGCATTGCGTAAGACCTTAAAAGGACGTGTGCAGGGAAGATCAAAGGATGCAACCTCTAAAACGCAAGGGCTGACATTGATACTGGATGTCTTCTGTCGCATCTTCCTCCTTCTATTTCTCTACACGCACATGAAACATAAAACTGGGACCTTTCCTTGGATGTTGTGGAAACGTTTTACTTATAATGTATAATATCAATGTTTCTTACTAGGGAGGCACAAAAAGGGTCCATAAAAGAATAAAAAAAATAAAAAGAAATGGAAAAAAGGGGAGCTCAAAAATGCACTGGAGAGTAAAAATGTGAGGGAAAAAAAGTAGTGGGAGGTGCAGGGAACAGGAGAGGTATGCTCTGCTGGAGGACTGGGAGAGGAAAACCACAGGAAAGAGAGAGTGAGGGAAGAAGAGAGCGAAAGAGAGAGGGGAGTAAAAAATAACTAGGAGGGAGAGGCCAGATCAGGGCACTATGGAAGCAAATGTTTCCTGTGAGAGGAGGAAAGACGCCCTGGCGTGCACGTATGTAAGGGTCATACCTGGTGAGGAGAGTGGGGTGGTTTAGAGATGTCACTTGTGTGCATGTGACTGTGTAAAAGTCAGGTGGCATTTGGAGGGTGTTATGCAGGTTTTGAATGTCTAAGCAACAGTATATTAAAGCAATCCATTGCAAAACATTTGGTCAAAGCATAAACTGATGGCCATATACACAAGTGTGGATGTGAAAAGTTGCATTTCTAAGAATGAGGGTGTAGCTACCCCTTCAAGACCATGTAACTGGCTTTTCATTGCCTCCTTTGGTTCTGCTTTAATTCTTAACATTGTTAGAACATTTCTTACGTAAAAGTGTAGTTTTATTGATAGTCACTACCTCAAAGGTCTAAAGAGTCATGACTGGCTCTCCCAAGTCTAAGGACAAATCCATGTTAGAGTCTATGAGTGAACCAGCCCTTCTCTTAACATCTGTCTAAAAAAATGCACTGTGTGTGACTATGTGTGCCTGCACACATTAATGCACAAACACATATGTTTGCGTGCAAGACTCTATACAGTCAAAGTATGTGTTTTGTTAGGCAGTGGGGGAACCATGAGAGGGCCTGGGCATGTTGCCCAATCACAGGTCATTGAGAAAAAAAGTGGGAGGAGCAAGTGGCATGACTGTAATCTACACATGGTGCAGGATGTGCGTGCCTTCACATTTTCCTCCAAATAGCTGCGTTTATGTGAGCGTTTGTGAGAGAAGTCAGCGAGGTTGCTGTGGAATGAGAAACCAGTGCGGTGAGGTAGCTGGCGAGCCGGCAGCAGGACCTAAACACTGACTTCATTGTGGTTTAGCCTCTGCCTTATATTATGTCGGGGATTGTGTCAGTGATTGTGGAAGAATTTGTGGCGACAGCGAGTTTAGAAGTTATAGAGGTGTACATGTTGCTGGTACGTTGCTGGTTTAAATCCACCCAGTGAAAGTAAATCAAGGATGCACTCACTGCCAGATGTCATTAAAGAGCCGTAGTGAGACACCCAATTGAGGTTTCTCAGTTGTGTCACAAAACTACTTGCAACCCATGTCTGGCGCCATTTAGAGTTCCCCCAGAGGCAAACACTAAGTAAAAACTACTGTCCGGAAAAACAGATGCCTGTAAACATGTTTTTGGGTGCAAGGTTTCAAATAAAAGAAAGAAATCTTTAAGATAGTTGTTACATCATGAAAACAAAATATAGGTTTTAAAGTGGTCTGTAGCATATTGCACGTTAGAGCCCCCCTGAAATCAGTATGTAGAAAAATATTGTAAGAACTGATTTTGAATAAAAGCACACTTATAAATGCACTTTTTGAGATTTTAGAGTAACTTTTGTAAGAATAAGGCCACTACATCTAAAACCACAAGACAGGAAGTAACATAAGGAGGAGACAATGTTGTGCTGACAAAAGCAACCTCTTCCAAGGAGCGCTGTAACAGCTCTCACTTGTAGATAGCATATATTCATTAACACCCTTAAAAAATGAATAAGACGTTTTGAAGTTATGCAAGATTGTTGCATCATTGTTGCAAGATATATTTCTGACTATAGGGTACTAAGATGGGAAAGAGATGTTGCATCTCTGAGCTGGCAGAGAATATAGTGACTGAGATGAATCAATATCTCTGCATAACATTTAGCAAGCATGAATATTGATCATACAATTTGTCACGCCCGTGCCTGATGTGTGTGAATGACATGAGAAAGGCAATGGGGCAGTCTGTTTCTTGTTTTGTTTTTGCTGTGCCATTACAGAAAATCTGTGTATGTTCATGTGCTTATTTTTTGATTGAAAAAAACGTAATCTGAAACTATGTCAAGGTTGGGGATGTATTGCAGAGGTCCAAATGGTTCTGTTCCAAAATTTGTTTCAGCATTCGACTTCAGCTGGTGTTTGATAGGATCAGCTAGAGGGGAGATTCAGTCTGTAGTCATTTGTTTGTTCATCAAACAGCTGCGAACAGTTATTTTGCTGTGAGTGAGCCTTCATCATCACATTTAGACCTGCTTCCAGTGCGCACTGTCTGTGGTCGGTCATTTTTATTTTCAGCCCAAGACCAGTGGTAGTTTTCTATGTTGAATCACCTTTTATTTTTCTAGTATACTCAATGCAGTTTTCAGCTCAGTGGTTCAAAATAAGCTTAACAAGCAATGCCTGATAAGACAAAGATTTCTCAATATTAAGTATTGATGAACAAAGTTAGCATTTTAAAATAATTCCTAAAAAGGGAAAGGACAAGTTGAAAGAACAGATTTATCTCTATGCTCTGTGCTGAATTGTATTTGATGATCACCTATATGCACCACAACAGACCATGGCAGAAGAATGGATAAGAATACTGACACTGTCATGGTTTTAACTACTTTTAACTACAATTGACTTTTACTTCAATCCTAATGAAGTAAAAGTCGATTACATATTTACTTTCTACTGCAGCCAATAAACTAATGACACATTTCTTAGTATGTTTCTTTGGTTCGTGTGATGGGGGTTGTGGGTGCCTTGACATTATTGTTGTTGATGAAAAGGTGGCCCTGCAGAAAAAGTTTGGGAAACACTGGTCTACACATTGAACTTTTTAACCATGCTAACTCTGGAATCTCATGTCTCAAACCAAACATAAAATTTACGCTGTCTGAAGGTGGAGCTTACTCACTGAATGATGTCAGAGCATCAAAAAAGCATATGTTGCTCGGGTTAATTTCATATGGTTGAAGAGTGTATTTCTTGAGGTATTTTGTCAATACAGTGCATAGCTGGCTTTCAGTTCTTGAGCCATCAGGGTATTATCTGGTAGAGTGGGTAAAACACTAACCTCATTATAATAAATGATCAGCTGTTGGTGAAGAAAAAGCATAAAACCTTAGTCTGATATTTGACATAGTTTTGTCATAGGGCTGCAGGACACCATGCACATCTGTTTGTGGAATTTTTCTGGTCACAATGTGAGCCTGATAAAATAAGATTACATTTCACAGTATCGTAGTCATTTGGTGCTGTCACTGCCAAAAGAAAAGAAAAAAAAAGAAAAAAGAAAAAATGGACCTGAGCGTTAAAACCTGCAGTTTAATCATATTCCTACTCATAGCAGTCCCACAGCCTATGGTGTACTTGCACATGAATTCGGCCTAGCACAACAAATGTTCCCTGTTATGTCGCGTTAAGTTGGACAGCAACATGGACATGAAGAATTTAGTATCAGATTGACAACTTTTCCCCTAAATTTACCATGCTGACTAAAATCCTGTGTTTCCTCTATCACATATCAGCGGTGATCCACCCCATTGCCCACACACCGCCATCAGCCGACAAACAGCATCAACCACAGCACCCCTGAATGTCAGACAGAGACAATCCTAATGAAGTAAAAGTCGATTACATATTTACTTTCCACTGCTATTTGAGCAGCCATGAACTGGAAACTCCATCTGTGTTGGAATTTGTGGTCGTTCATACCACAACTTAAACATATTTTCGCTTGGGTCCACATTAGTGTCCTGCTAGCCACACAATTGTTTTCTTTGTGTTTGTGGTTGTTAAGGTCTGTCTGCTGGTTTCTTCAAGAGATAAGAGACAATAAGAGATACAGACATGATGATAGTCAGATGAAAATAACTGATCACAGTAAGCCTGGCAGCATAGCTAGCTATATCCCTGTAACTGTGGATGCTAAGCGTGACCTTTAACTTTACTTTGTGAAAAGTTAAAGTTACTTTTTTACTTACAATATTTTTTTGTTTTCTATCAGCTCTGGAATTGTCTGATAATGTCACTTTCTTTTAATAATAACAACAAACTATATTATACTTGCAGAAATGACTTTTAAACAGATAATGAGTGTGGATTTGCCTGGCAGCTCATAATATGAAAAAACTCATTCATTCTGTGTTAACTTTCCAAGCGTCTGTCGGGCATTTCCCTGCAGGTTTTTATCCATTTGCAGGGTTTCCTTTTGTGAGACTTTAAAGCAGAAATGTTGATCTTGTGTCATTTGGAATAACAACAACACATGGTATAAGCCACAGACTGGGATTGCTTTGTGCCCAGTGCCTCACCCATAGAAACAATTCATCAGAAGTAGGACGCTGCTGTAAAATGTTGTTTAGCCCTGCAGGAACTGACCACAGAAATGCAAAAGCACACAAAAAACAAACCAGCACATCAATACTTCTCATGAGGATTTTGCTCAGTAACTAAATTATAAAAAAAAAGACAACAGGAATTTCTCTGTCTCTTCTGCTCTCTCCCTCACCCTGTCTCTCTTTCTTTTAACACACATACCAGTTCAGATTTATTGGGGATGTACTGAACGTTTAATATACAATAATCTGTAACACTTAAAATTGATTATTTGTCACCACATACAGGTAAATTCTTTGTTATATCCTTGTTAAGAATATTTATTTGTATATTTACAAACTACTAATGACAACAACATAAGTATAAAAATAACATTTACCTGACTGCAAACTTACAGAATATAAAATCTGGAGAGTACCTTTCAGTTTAAGAAGTTCAACACATGTGGTTGCCTCTAACACAACAGATGCTGACCTCATATCCCTCAGCTGCTCGAAGCCAGAATTGAAGTAATAAATCTTACTGTTCCTTTTACCACTGATATAAGTTGTAAAGGCGTGCAAAGACACTGCAACCTCCTGATTGGTCATCATCTGAGCAAGGTTAAAGTTGTTTTCATAGCTGGCAACCACACATGTGATTTTACTTATGAATTTGGATTGCCTCATTCCACTGAAGGATTGGAAAAGGGCCTCCCATTGCAGTTAACACCCACTTCAGACCTGTGGAGCCCCATTACGGGGAAAAGAAGGGAATGAGCAGGGAGGGAGGGAACTGATTCATTTAAACCTGGAGACAAAATCTTTTGAAAGTTTACTTTTGTATAGATTTATATTTATTTAATACATTTAAATAGATGAGGTATTTCTATTTACATTATTTTGATTTGATTTATTGATTAATCTCTACTAATTTCATTCATTCATTTATTCATTCATTTATTCATTTTCTGAACCGCTTAATCCAATTCAGGGTCGCGGGGAGCTGGGGCCTATCCCAGCGGGCTTTGGACGACAGGTAGGGTACACCCTGGACAGCTCACCAGTCCATCGCAGCTCTCTTTATATTTATTTATATAGCTTTATATTCTAATATTAGGTTTGACGCTTCATTCAAATAACTGTAATTTGAATTATCCGTTTGACAGGCAAGTAAAACTGACCACATTGCATCATCCTGTGTCATATGTAATATAGGCATAGTAAATGTATACTGCTCGTTCTTCACAATGTAGGCGTCTCAAGTGATGGTCTCAGGTTTGAACATAAAAAAGTTGTTTTTAAACCAGTAGCTGATGTGGTGTGTTGAGCAATTTTTTTAAACCCACACATATGATTTTTACCTCTTCCAAGGTGGAGGTCATGTGTGTGGCGTTGGTTTGTCTGCCTGTTTTTTAGCTACATAACTCACAAAGTTGGATTTGTATAAAATTTACAAAAAACAATGGAATAAGAACAAGTCTTTGTTTTTTGGGGGTAATCTACAATGTCTCCACTTAACCAACCTAGAAATACACAGCTGAAAATAGGTGTCGGTAGTGGACACTAAAGGGTTAACATGTCCATTTATCAATAGCAAATGGTTTTCACAATCAAATTATACAATTTTGTTTATAGTTCAAAAAACACATTTCAGGGTGATGAGTGTTTTCTGATAAATGTTAACTTATCAACTTAAAACAGCTTTCTGTTTTGTTTGTAATATTTCATACTTGATTATGTATGAAAATGGAAAATCAAAATACAACTTGACCTCCACATGAGTTGATGCAGATAAATAAAAGTAATAGAAATTTTGGCAGACAAAGAAATTTATAGTTCTAAACAATAAATACTGACAAATATGAAATACGTTAATGCTTTCCATCAGTCTCATGTCATAAATGCTGCAAATTGCAAAACATGCAAATTCTAACATGCTGAAAGTTTTCATTACTTGACATTGTCACAGATTGAACAGACGAGTTTCTATATTCAATCAGAATATGATTCCACTTAAGTTGGTTTCTTAATCTGCTTTTCTCTTGTCAGGTGGGCAAGACAAAACTGGCGACCACTATGCTTTCTCTGGACGAGCCGCTGGACTTGAAGCTTCCTTCCTCACGAACAGGTGGTCCTGTGAGATTAGAAAAGAAGGTTTGTTCCCCCTCAGTCTGTGGCTTCTTCAACATCCCACGACCACATCTGCGTTGTACAACCTTTCCATCACCTCCCTCTTCACCAGGTAAATTGAAGCAACAGTATTCATACAGTATTTTTAGCAACAGACACAAAGAAAAGGTTGACTCAAATTCACTCATGACAGTGATGATGTAGTTTTGCAAAGTTTAAGTCCATTGCCATGATAATTCAATAGTGTAATAAGACGATTCTCTGTTCTCACTTTCTCACTAACCCAATATTGCAAATCTGATAAATAGTAGCTCTTCTATGTACCCAAACAGACATAGATTGTCCCCATATTTGTCAGAGTCATCCATAACAAGAGAAGCATGACACTAACAAGCTGTGACCCCGAGGAAAACCACAGCCTACAACAAATGAACTGATTTTAACTTAAAACCTTACCAAGCATAAGTGGTGAGAAATGTCTAATGTGTGTGTGTGTGTGTGCATAGCTGTCTTGATACTGTCGTTCTAGAGTTTCCAATTGAACATTAAAGGATTGACAAATTTAAACCCAGATGGTTTTTTCCCCACACATTCCTAATGGATAGTGGTTATTTGTGATGGTATAATTGTATAATATCTTAAATGGCTCCCCCTGCCATCATCTAAATGTAAAACTAGAAACTTTTAGAATCTAAGGATGAAGTGTTTTTGGTGGATTGTGTCTACAGCTGTAACAAAGCACCCAATTTGCCAAGATAATGCTAAATACAGACGTTTAATATAGTATGGTATCAATAATTATTGTAAGTGTTAAAATGCTAATTTCATAGATTAATCTCTTTGTATTTACATGTCAATTCTTTAAATCAAACTTTTTAGTAAAAATCCCAAATTTATTTGAAATTAATAAATTGGGGTTTTTTCCAATGATTTGGTTACCCCATTACACGTTCTTGAAACATCGATGGGGGTCAGGACCCCCAGGATCAGAATTATTGCTCTATTGGACTTAAATCTGGTGACTGCGGAGGTGACTTTAAAGCCATTGAAGTAATGGTCTCGGTTCAGAAAGCACTTTAAGATTAATTGATCCATGTGACATGACACATTATCTTGCTGGAAGTAGACAAGATGGTACACTGTGGTCCGTTCTTAATACTCAGGTAGACCGTGGTGAATAATTAGTACAATAAGGCCAAAAATATGCCAAGAAAATATCTCCACACCGTTATCTCACCAGTATAAACCATACAATGCAGGACTGATTTTTGCTTTTGTGTTTTTCCCTTTTTTACCATCAAATAAAATTGCATATGTAGAGTGATAATAGTATGCAAAACTGTGTTGCGATTGTACAGCTATTCGAGATTAGTACAGTCAGAAAGAAAAGACTGTGAATCACACCTGAATTAAAAAATTCCAGCTATCTAGAAGTTCTAGCTAAGCTCCCTATCACACATTTAAAACACAGGTAATGCAAAACATGCAGCTGCTGAACCATATGATCAGGATCATGAGAGAAGCTCCAGATGAGCTCTTATCTGCAGAAAACTTCATCCGACATCATTGTATATTTTACTTTCTTTCAATTTAGATTCCCTGTCTTCCTCTCAAGAACGACCCAGGTCCTGCTTTACTCCTCCGGCCATGGACCTCAGCCTGTCACCTTCCTCCCGCCATGCTTCTTCCCCCTCACCATCTCCCTCCTCCCCATCCTCCCTCTTCTCTCCTTCCTCACCCCTGGAGTCCCCTCATAACAGCAGCAGCCCTCAACCCCATCACTTCTCCAGGGTAAGTTTAAGTGTTGCCATTGATAAAAATACACCAACACTGGCTGTGGTCAAAACATGGCAGCTGCATAAGTATAGTCAGGTCAGATAGTGGCAGTTCTGTCTGCTGTTGTCATTTGAGCACAGATTTTCACGTCTGATAATTCTCATGTGGCTCCACGAGGCAGAAATAATTCACCAACTATATATCTGGTTTAAGACATTAAAATAGAGATATGCAAACTGTTCTGTCACGGTAGTTGTGAACACCAAAACAGACAAATCAGATGAAAAATGACAATTGCAGCTTACAGGTATCTTGCTAGGACTGCAAATGAGTCATCTGTGTTGATGAATAAAACAAGCCAAAAAGAGAGGAAAGTAAGTTTTTATTTATAAAATGTAATCTTGCATATCTGAAAGTAGATTATGTAGAATTCAGGTTAGTCAGCTTCATTTCTTTCTTTGAGATGCTGAAGAAGGTTTAGACTGATACTATGGTTAGTTTTGGAAAATATTATCCAGTAAGCTTCTTTAGACACTTGTTAAAAAAAATCTTAGAAAAACAGTACATTAGATATCTATGACCAAATGATTTGTTTAAACATCAACCAAAAACATCTGGTATCAAAACAGCAACTTTCCAATCCAAGAACATATACTCTACCTGCTGAGTTATTGTTGGCCCCAAGCGATTAGATGATAATAAAGTTATAGTTTAAAGGTTTATTCAGCACACTACAGAGACAAGGGAAAACAGCAGTTTGGTTCTGATGAATGGTAACAAAATCTCTAATCCAAATCAGTGAAACTCAGATCATCCCGTGTGAGGTAACTGTCTGTTGGCTATTCTACGTTGCATTCAGAGCAAAGAGTGTCTCACATAACTCACAGGAAAACAACAAACAATTGTGTCTCCAAAAATGTCAAGATATTGCTCTAATGTGTACCATGTAGAGAGAATACACCAAAGCCCTTATTGCATTTCCTGTACTAGAACATCACTGCCTTTGCAACCTGACCCAACCGTTTATTTTCAAATGAGGTGGTAATATTAGACTGTTTTGTCGGCACGCACCTCAGTCGAATGGCTCTCTTTTGGTGTATTGTAATATAATAAAGTAATGTGGTCAATCATTGTGACCCCAGACATCTCAAAATAATGCAGTTAGAGACTAATTGCAGCTGAATGAGCTCCACTCTTCTGCAGGACTGAATTGAATTGGGATCTTGGGAGTGAATCTAATTTGTCTGCACACAGCTCACAGCCCACATAGAGTGTGTTCAAATCTAATTGCAGCCATGCTTTAAAGGTAAAACATCAAACATGTGGTTTACTTAGTTTTGAATCTCCCATCCTGGTAAAGATTATTTACTTAGTTCTGAAAGTACCTCTTTTTTTTTTTTTCTTTTTTTAAAAAAAAGTTTTAATAATTAAATATTGACCTGAGACCTTCATTAGATTTTTCATGGATGCCTTTGATACTTTATTATTCTGTACTAGACTCACTTACTGACCAGCATGAATTTTAGTTTCAGTTAAAGGCATGCTAAACGTTAGTTTGCATTCATGAACATGTCTGATGGGTTTATGTGTACACATTGCTTTGTCTTATCGCAAAGACTTCAGTGAGTCAAGCTATGTTGTATAAAAACAATCTGAACAGTTTTAAAAGATTTTATTTTTGGCATGTTGTATCTTTTTCTTTATGTCTAGATGCAACCATGAGCATGCGAATTCATGAATCATAAATGTGAATTGATAAAATCTAGACTGGTATTACTTTGAACACTTCTATTCATCACAGTTTCTGTTTCAGCAGATATCACTAATGGGAAAAGAGCAGGTCAAAGTTTTCTTCCAGTTACAGATTGACTTTCTGAATGAACTAACAGTTTCTCTGGCTTTGACCTCTGCAATATTTCTCCACATCCTCTTTTCTTTCAGGAAGCGGCTCATCATCGAAGTGTTGAAGGTCAGCACGTTTATCCGTTTTATTTCCCGGTCAGAAGTCCGCCGGGTAGCTACAGCTTCCCCTCCATGTTCAGTAGTCAGCACAGAGAGAAGCCAGTTTCCCCAGAACCATCAATGGATGGCCAGCTGGCGTGCCGTTGGATGAAAGTAAATACAAAGTTGAATATCTTGTGTTTAGTGTGCATTTATTAAATCTCATCTGCAGGTGTCTCTACCAACCAAAGAGACAAATACATGATAAAAATAGAAATAGAAAAATTGAAAATAGAAATAGTAGCTCCTACTATAGTTAATATGTGAATAGCAAATGCAATAATTCATTAACTTAGGGGCATGAATAGAGATCACCTGAAGGTATTCTACAGTATTTGATACTTGGAAGTCAGCAACACATTCAATGAGTCTGCAATCTGCATCAGAACAAAAGAAATGGATATCTGTTGATTTTCCAAGTCAGGTGAACAATACAGACTATTTGTTAAGTTCTTTTCTTTAGTAACATATGGTATAATTATCTATGATTGGTGTTTGTATCATCTTTGACACAAAGAAGTAATGTCACAAAATATGTTTCATCCAGTGGTGCTTTAATTTCTCTCCAAGATCTTGATAAAAGGTAAGGTAGGAGAAATTTTCCATGAGCACTTTTTACTATATTGCTACATAATCCCCTTCACACTCCAATTGCAGCCAACTCATTAAATGCTATAAAAAATAAAAAGAAATGTAGTCACAAAAACACTGTCTTATCATTTTAACTGGCCTGTTTTAAACGATTGAAGTGGGAAATATTTATCAAACTTAACTGCCATTACTGCCACTTGATGAAAACATAAATCCCTCAATCAGCTCAGCATTGTTATGAAAGAATTTAGGATAAATAAACTCCAGTCAGATCCTAAAATAAAAATATGAAAAAAAACCCACTGAGAATTCACATGTAACAAATGAGTTTCTGCATCTGTTCATGTAATTTAATTTCACTGACTTCAGTGTTCTCTCTTTTGCTGTGCTTCAGTGCCACTTGTTGTTCAACTCGCTGCAGGATTTGGTGGATCACATCAACGATTTCCATGTCAAGCCGGAAAAGGATTCTGGATATTGCTGCCAGTGGGAGGGCTGCACTCGAAATGGGAGGGGCTTCAATGCTAGGTACTGAGTAGGCACACAGTTGGTGAAGTAAAGAGATTTTATGATTCGCTATTCAAGTCTGGATGTATGCTTGGAAACAGCAGGAAATTAACTTTGTTTCCCCCTTTTTATTAGTCATGCATTGACTGTCTCCTGGCTTTTAAAATTTCAATACATCAGTTGAAAACTTATAAAAAGTATTACTAATTCATGTTTGAAACCAATTTCTCCATGCCACAAAAAAAGAAAAAAATTGTGTCGGCTATTTATCTGACGACAGAACATGCTGAAAACTGACATTATGTTGGTTGTCAGCCTGGTATCATATCAGCAAATATAAGCGAAAGGGTGTATCCTGGTAGTTTTAGGTATTTTTAGTGCTGTCATAAAAAAGAGGTGGTGGGTTCAGTTGCAAGATAAACAGAAGAGCTTTTGTTAACTGTTCTACTAGGCTCCTGGTTTATGAACATGTACTATGATACACATTTAAACACTTGTAAATATGCATTCATTTAAAAGATAAATATGTGACTTTATCATGGTTTGTCTTACAGGTACAAAATGCTTATTCACATCCGCACACACACCAATGAGAAACCACACCATTGTCCCACCTGTAACAAGAGCTTCTCGCGTCTTGAAAACCTGAAGATCCACACCCGCTCACACACAGGTGAGTGTCCTCTCCAAAACTAAGCGAAGCAGCTTTAGAGGAAAAATTTCTTATTGCCATCCATTTAAATAAAAGCTATTGAAACCTCATCTCATTATTAATTATTGTTTGTAGGTTATTTCTCTCTGTCACGGGTCTCCAGTAAAAAATATAGGGAGATGTTATAGGGAGAATTGTGTTTCAGCAGTTAACTGACCCCACTACTGTGACAACCTGTTCATCCCTTCTGTTTTTAATTATTTGCTCAACAACTCTTTGCACCATTAATTTTGCACCGAGTTGTACCTCTGTAGCTGATATTATGTAGAGCTGACATGATATGGGAACTATCAGTTGTAATATTGTTTTCAAGAAAATGTTTTATTTTTTTTAAAGTCCCATATTATAGATTTTTTTTCCAAGAATTTATGTATTATCATAAATTCAGCCATAGTCCTTCATTTCAGCTATTGCAAAACTCTCTCCAGTGTGGTCTACTTCCAACAAGCTGTTTCTGTGTCAGAATCTTTCAGTGTTCATGAGCAGTACCTGTCCATGCATACTTCATGAGAGGATGTGGCTTTTGCTGGTGCACGCTCAGTTATCTAAGATGGGGACACGGTTAAGGGCAGTATCCACCTATGTGGGGAGGGATTATTTCCCCTCTTGTGGTCACAGAGGGAATGATCTCTTTAAATCTTTTTAAAACTCAGGCTTTTGACTCGAAACGCCCTCTACTGGGTTAAACCAGAAGTTGTTATTCATAATGTAGACAGAGGGACATTTGGCGCTCTTCTACATCACAAGCTGACAACCCCTCCCTTTAGATGCAAAAAATGCCTGACTCACTTTGCAGGCATAGAAAGCAAGTCTATCGACGCATGTGTATGGATGTCAACGTATTATCTGACATAGACAAAATTTTCCAAAGCTTTGGAGAAAAATGTGGCAGCAGTGGGACAGAAATATTTCTTTTGAGGAGTATAAAATTCACACATGGACTTTATTCTTTACCTGCTGATCTTCATACAGACAGCTGGCTCAAACTGTAGCAGCAGTACTTCTGACAGCTGCATCAGCCAGCCACAAGTCTCACCACAGCCTGCTTAAGCTGTGGTTACAAACCGGCGCAACATGCTAACAGCTGAAAATGATACGCTTTAGAACCATTGTGGTATATAGCTGAGGGGATAGAAAAGACTTCCACCTGAAAGACAGCTCTGTGGTCTAAGTTCTTTGTGAATCGGTATCTTTCCATCTTGCTAACAGCCTGAGCTGCTGTCTGCCATTTAATATATCCAGCGTGTGTTTTCACAGACCTACTCTCCAACTCTTAAACCCCCCCAGATCTTGCACCTTTCATACCCTCTGTTTCAGACATAAAACAAATAAAAATATAAATTGTAGCGGGTGGAGTAACACAAATAGTAGAGAGTTAAAGTGTAGGGGGTGTATTTACACTTTTGTGAAAGAACACTAATAAATAATTGTTGATGACATAGTATAAAAAAGAAATAAAAATCTGGGCTTATATTGACTCTGGAATTCAGGACTCTAATAGAGGCAGACCTTAAAACTTATCTGTATTAGCTGTGTGTCTTTGTGTTGTTTGTGTATTCGTGTGTGTGTAGTATCTGAGTTCATATGAAGGCCTTTATATTCAATCCGATTCTTGTTCCAATCCTATTTGTTATGCTAGTTGTGAGGATCTTTTTACTGGGTGATAGGGAATATTAAACCAATCCATCCATCCATCTATCCATGATGGAAGAGGAACAGGAACAGGATCTGCGTCACACAAAGATCCTGAGTAGATCATTGTCAGTAAAGGAGGACACCCAGTTTGTGCAAATACATTCAAATGATATAGCAAATAAAGGGAGGCTTGGAAATTTGAGCAATGTTGACTGTCAGTGATGTGTTGTATTTGATTCTAATTATATCTTATCTTGATAAGTTCCAATAAATGTTTTAGGGATCAAAAATGGGCCTGGAAACTCTGAGGGTTTTTTTTTTTAGAACTGAACTCACCTTTCAATAATAGTCCTATGCTCAGATTACTTTGCTCTGTACTCATCCTGGGGATGAATCACTTACTTTGTGCAGATTTGCACACTCAACACTTGTAACATTAATTTTCTTGCACTATCCTTGCATATTATTTTTATTTACATATCTCTGTGGCCTGTGAAAAACTTCACTTCAGTCCTGGCTACAGCTTATCTAAAATAGGTTTTTATAGCTAAAAGATTTGTTGTGATTGTGTGATGTTGTTTTACTGGACCCCTGCTGATGTAAACATTTTGTTGTCCTATCATCTGGTACTGGAGTACAGTGTGACTTCAAAGATAAATTGTATTGGCAACTGGTCAGACATAAATGAATAAACAGAAAAGAAATTTATGAAGTCAATTTTTTTCTGGGATTTGTCCATTTGTTCTCCCTGTTGACTTTGTTCTCCTTTGTCTCCCTTTATTCTGTTTCTCACATATATTTATTTCTCTCTTCCTCCAGGGGAAAAACCCTACATTTGCCCATATGAAGGCTGCAGCAAACGCTATTCCAACTCTAGTGATCGCTTCAAACACACTCGCACCCATTATGTGGACAAGCCTTACTATTGCAAGATGGCAGGCTGCCTAAAGCGTTATACAGATCCCAGTTCACTACGCAAACACATCAAGGCCCACGGGCACTTTGTTGCTCAGGAGCAAGGTGCATGCAACAGGCTGGCGACTGGGCTCGGCTTCCCTGCAGAGCACCGGAGCGCTGCTGAACAGCCCTCCGTAGGTGGCGCACAAGTCATCATTCCTGGGGCTACTGCAGCTCTCCTGGGGGGTCTTGGGACTTCCTTACCACTCACTGCTCTATACCATGCCAGAGCCCTTGGCCATCATGGAGCACCCCTTTTCTCCATGGGTGGTGGAGGAGGAGGGAACAGTTTGAGGCCACTTGGCCTTTCAGAATCCACACTGTTACACTTTGGGCTCTCAGCTGCATCATTGTTGGGGCTGGGAACTCTAGGTCCGGCCCAGGTGGCAGGGATGGAGCCAGAAGACAAGGAGGAAGAGGAAGAAAAAGAGGATGGAGAAGTTTTAAACCTGTCTGCAGGTGTGGGACATGGACAAAGAAATCCCTTGTCTTGGGTAGTTGTTCCATCTAGAGCACTCTTCCTTAAATCAGCTGTTGTCACTTAAATTGTTCTGCCTGGCAGGGCACACAACCTGGAATCTTTCTTTCAAGTGTGTCTTGGTGTGTCTTAAATGCTTGAGTATGGAAATAATGTGCTCTGTTTATGAGGAATCAAATGTTGTGGTCAGTTTAAGGGCCAAAACAAAGCATAGCAACCATTTCAGTCCACTGACAGCTGAAAAGTGCAGACAACCTTGGGAAGATTTAGCTTGGGGGGTGTCCAGCCACAATCCTGCAGGTTTTCCATGTATCCCTCTTTCAGAACACCATACTTTAATTAATCAGTCATTGTGCAGAACTTCCTTGATTGTTGGATCCATTCAACAGAAGCCAGGTGTGTTGGAACAGGGATACATAAAAATAACTCCAGCACAGTGGCCCCCAAAGACCGACTGTGGACCCCTCTGATTTAGCTATTTTAAAACTGACACGGTCAGGTCACCTAAATCACAATGAAGATAAAATACACATCATGGAACCTCAACAACAAGGATGAATCTAGATCATCTTAGGCAGCAGGGGAACACAGTCTCTCACAAGGAAAGCACAGGGCAACACTGAAATGTTGATGTCTTTGATTGTGGCTATAAACAGTCTTGCTTTCTTAACGAGAGGTGTGCAAAGAAATCCCTTGGTTTTTTTTCAAACATTGTCAGAAATTTCAGACGATTGCTTGCATGCTTGTAAACATGTTAGTTTAACTAACATTCAGGATAGAGAGTAAATGTTCAGTTCATTAACAGCTTTTAATCATGCTGTAGTTTCATCGTCCGAAACAGGTTCTTCCAAAATGTTTTAGCAGACAAAGGGAGCAGTCGAGCTTCCAGTTTAAATCACCAGTAAAATTATTCTATGGATGCGAAACTATGTAAAATTTTGTGCTTGTATTAGCTTATTAGCATTGCACTTTCTCACTTTTGGCTCTAGACAGCCAATATGTTTTATACTTCCGTGAGCTTGTTAAAAATATGATGATTGATGTTTGTTTAGAACAATGGCTGATCACAAGCTAGCATAGTACTGGACATCAGTAGGAAGCAATATTAGATGTCAACATGGATTAATGGTAAATAAGTGAGATATTATGAATAATTTGGGTAAACTGACTTGTTAAAAAATTATTTTCTTAATCTTAGCCTAAATCTGCTTTTCAGCCGTAAAGTATCTGCATTATATTCACTAGACCCTGCCATAACAGTGTTTATGCTTGACAAGCCCCATTTATCTGATTGTGTTTTTTAAAATCCAGATTCTATTCTTATAAAGTTGAAGAACAACAATTTGGGGGGAATTCATTCCCAAACATTTCATGGACACTGAAATATATACAGTGAACTTGATGAATATCTATCTTTCCGACATTTATGTTTGTCTTTGTCTTTCTTGCCAAATTAAAGGTTGAAGATAGAGTATGACACTATCTTCAAGAAATTACTGACATTTAAAAAGACACGTATTTATAATACAGCTGTTTACAAGATACTGTATTTATATGTTTGTAAATATTATGAAAACGATTTTGCACATTTGTATGGTTCAAGAAGTAATTTAGATCAGTTCCCTTGATGTTTGACTCATAGTTTTGACATGTAAAGAGGGTTTATATGCATGTAGTTCAATTCCGCGTGATAAGTACACCTGACAAATTCTCCTTATCTGTTTTATTGTCATACCAACAAGCTCCTTTGAGTAAAACCAGAGACCTCATGACACGTACAAATTTATGACGTAGCCAGCTTATTCATTTACCTGACGAACAGTGATCTTAGAGTTACTGTCACTCTGTTTATTTTAGCCACGAGGGCATTCTTGACTCAGAATTCATTTGGTACATTTACAGTACTATATTGTGTAATGAAGGATTAGAATCCACATGGAGCTGAATGGCTGACCAGGTGAAGTTGCAAGGAAAAAAATTTAAAACATGATGCAACTAAATGTAAATTTGAGATGAACACCTTTAAATGATTTTTCATTTTTCTATTACTCACTCACAGACAATGATCTACATAAGATCTGCCTTGTCTCTTTAAATGACTAAGATAAATAAGCACTCTAGTAGCAGGAAGACCAACAAAGGTGTGTATTTTTACACATTTGCTTTGGATGAATATTAAATAAGGTACATAAAAAAGCCAAATAATATTTAATTCTCTGGGGTCTCTCAAGGTGTGAAAATGTCTTTTCTTATTCTCTTTTTTCTAAACCACAAGTCTAGTTAAACATACTTGCAAAGCTAAATTATACAGCATGATAGAAATTTGAATAAAGTTTTACCATATGGGCTTACACAAATACACTTTGTCAAAGTTGCTAGGTTATGCTGGTAAAATCAGATCAGTTACTTTAGCTAAAACTGGAGATTTATTGTTATCTGTTAATATATATAGCAAGTGACTGCAGACACTGACAGACTGAAGATCCCAGAGAGTTAAAAGAAGCAATCTCTGTATTATTCTGAAGGGGAAATGTAAGACAATGGCCACATTTGGCTGATACATTTATCTTATGTTATTGTTTGCACATTGATTTATCCTAATCAGTATTTCAAAGATGTTGAAGTGCCTTATATTTTAACCTAAATATACCACACAATATCTGAAAAATATCTATGCAGGTGTAAAGTGTATAAATGTACTTTTTTGCAACGTTTTAAAAACTTTAAACAGCTCGACAACAGATGTTATTTGTACATCAGGGCCCTTGCAACAATTTCATTTGTTATTGCCAGTGTTGTTGCTATGACTGACACAATGTCAATAAACACGAAAGTATAAATGTTCTATCTGCCATTGAATTTTACATTGGTGTGTGTCGGTGTGTGGATTTCTCTGAGCAAGATTATCTACCCCAGCTTTAATGAAAGAACAAGTGTAGAGTTTATCAAAGCCATAGCTCTGTTGCCAACAACGACTGGAGAGTCAGTTGATGGACTCCTGGATACTTTCAATCTGAAAATCTTTAATGTGATGGATGCTGTTGCACTGATAAGAATCAAGAACATCTTAAGCAAGCAGAAAACACAATGGAGAAATACCAATATGGTTGTAAACTTAAAAAGAGAATGCAGAAAAGCAGAAAGTAAGTGGAGGAAATAAAAACTTCAGATCTATTATGAGCTGTACAAACAAAGCCTGTGAGATTATAACAATGAGCTGAAGATGAGTTGGACTGGACTTTCTGAAGTGGTCCTTAACTGGTTCAATTCCTTTTTAGAAGGCTTTTTAGAAGTTATTTTGTTACAATTGACAACTATAAATCTGAGCGAGTGGCCATGACTTTTTGAGTATCTCAGGGGTAAAACCTTGGACCTCTTCTGTTCAACTTGTATATGCTTCCTTTGGGTCAAATAATACAGAACTTTAACATCAATTATCACAGTTATGCAGATAAAAAAAACAGCTTTATGTGTCTTTGTCACCAGATGATTACAGTCCAATAGACTTACTGTGCCAGTGTTTGGAGCAAACACCTGGATTCGAGAGAATTTTCTTCAATTAAATCAAGAAAAAAACTGAAATTATTCTGTTTGGTGTGGCAAAGAGAAGAAAGTCATAATTGGTAGACACCTGGAGACTCGGGCTCTTAAAACTACCAATCAAGTCTGTAACCTTGGAATGTTGATAGAATCAGATCTGACTTTCAGCAGCCACATAAAAGCTGTCACTAAGAGCTTTCTACCAAGAAACATCAACAGAATTAAAAGTTTAGTCTCCCAGGAAGATCAGGAGAAACTCATTCATGCATTCATCTCTTGTAGACTGGATTATTGTAACAGCCTTTTAATAGGACTTCCTAAAAAGAGCATTAAACATCTGCAACTCATTCAGAATGCTGCTGCAAGAGCTTTAACCAGGACTAAGAGGTCTGAACGCATCACACCAGTTTTAAAGTCTTTAAACTGACTTCCAGTCAGTCACCAGGATAGATTTTAAAACCCTGCAGATTGTTTACATATCCCAGAACGGTTTAGGTGACATGTGATATGTTCAGAGAATATAAAGCAAGCAGAGCTTTTCGATCTACAGACACAGGTCAACTAGTCTAGATCAAAGTCTAGACTAAACACGGAAAAGCAACATTTAGCTAACAAGTGGAACAAACTGCCAATGGAGATTAAACTCTCATCAAATGTTGACACTTTTTAATCCAGGTTAAAAACATCTCTTTTCTAATGCGCCTATTCATAAAGTCTGCACAGGAACTTTTAATTCATTCTGCTTTTAATTATTTTAATATAATTTATGATTTTATTGTAGTTTTGCTATTTGTGTTGTCTTTGCTTTTTTATTTATCTGACCTCCTTAGAAATTATGAGCCCCCATGGAGCCTGAGGTCTTCTTGTACCAGCCTCTTGATTTTCCCTAGTCAGGACAAAATCTTACAGTGAACCTCCCTCCACTCATCTGTGGAACATCCTCCCAGAGAGCCTCAGGGCCACAGAGCATGTTAGGGTTTTTACAAAGAAGTTCAATACCTACCTTTTTAGTTTAGCTTTTAAATTAATCTTTATTGTATATGTATTTGTTTATTTAGTGCTTCAGTCTGATATCTCAACTTTTAAAAATTCACTGCTCAGAAAAATAAAGGGAACACTTAAACAACATAATGTAACTTTAAGTCAACCACACTTCTGTGAAATTGAACTGTCCACTTAGGAAACAACACTGATTGACAATCAATTTCACATGCTGTTGTGCAAATTAAATAGACAACAGGTGGAAATTATAGGCAATTGGCAAGACATGGATCTGCAGGTGGTGATCACAGACCACTTCTCAGTTCCGATGCTTTCTGGCTGATGTTTTGGTCCATTTTGAATGGTGGCGGTGCTTTCAGTCTAGTGGTAGGATGAGACGGAGTCTACAGCCCATACAAGTGACTCAGGTAGTGCAGCTCATCCAGGAAGGCACATCAATGCGAGCTGTTGCAAGAAGGTTTGCTGTGTCTGTCAGCATAGTGTTCAGACCATGGAGGCGCTACCAGGAGACAGGCCAGTACATCAGGAGATGTGGAGGAGGCCGTGGGAGGGCAACAACCCAGCAGCAGGACCGCTACCTCCTTCTTTGTGCAAGGAGGAACAGGAGGAGCACTGCCAAAGCCCTGCAAAATGAGCTCCAGCAGGCCACAAATGTGCATGTGGCTGCTTAAACAGTCAGAAACAGACTCTATGAGGGTGGAATGAGGGCCTGACATCCACAGGTGGGGGTTGTGCTTACCGCCCAACACCATGCAGGACATTTGGCATTCGCCAGAGAACACCAAGCTTGGCAAATTCAGCACTGGCGCCGTGTGCTCTTCAAGATGAAAGAAGGTTCACACTGAGCACATGTGACAGACGTAATAGAGTCTGGAGACGCCGTGGAGAACGTTCTGCTGCCTGCAACATCCTCCAGCATGACTGGGTTAACAGTGGGTCAGTAATGGTGTGGGGTGGCATTTCTTTGGAGGGTCGCACAGCCCTCCATGTGCTCGCCAGAGGTAGCCTGACTGCCATTAGGTACCAAGATGAGATCCTCAGACGCCTTGTGGGACCATATGGTGGTGCGGTTGGCTCTGGGTTCCTCCTAATGCAAGACAATGCTAGACCTCATGTGGCTGGAGTGTGTCAGCAGTTCCTGCAACACGAAGGCATTGATGTTATGGACTGGCCCGCCCGTTCCCCAGACCTGAATCCAATTGAGCACATCTGAGACATCATGTCTCGCTCCATCCACCAACGCCAAGTTGCACCGCAGACTGTCCAGGAGTTGGTGGATGCTTTAGTCCAGGTCTGGGAGGAGATCCCTCAGGAAAACATCCGTCGCCTCATCAGGAGCATGCCCAGGCGTTGTCGGGAGGTGATACAAGGTTCTTTTAGTGGTTTATAAATGTCTTAATGGTCTTGGGCCTTCTTATTTATCTGACCTGTTTTTAAAGTATGAGCCCTCACTGATGTCCTCAGGTACCGGCCTTTTAGTTCTTCTTAAAGTTCGTACCAAAACATAAGGCGAGGCCACATTTCAGTATTACGGGCTTCACCTATGGAACAGCCTGCCTGAGGGTCTCAGGGCTGCAGAGACTGTTAATGTTTTTTAAAAAAAAAGCTCAAGACCTACTGTAGGAGAAAATTGTTATGGGTTTTGTTTGTATTAAGTATTAGACATATATGCACGGATTTGCTGTGATCCTGTTGTGTTTTGTATCTATGCACAAGGCTTTCTTTAAGTCATTTGATCCTTGTCTGGAATGTGGTGATGAAGACTGAGACAGGGAGCGTTTCCTGCAGCACATCTCTTTTTGTCAACTGCTTGTTGACCAGTTGTTTAAAGGTTAAAGGTAATATAGTGAGTGATTGATGCTTAGTGAGCTCAGTTTAGCTCTGAATGAGAGAATGATTCTATGATTTCTGTGATCTGCCCAGCAACTAGGAGGAGTTAAGCATGGTTTATAATCGGGTGTTACTTCAACATCTGCAGAGAGAGTTCTCTCTCCAAGCTCCAGCTTGTGCTTGTTTTATTTAATAATAAATACTCATTGTAAGAAGACAGTTGACTCTTAGATGTATAACAACTTCTCAAGACCAGAGTATTTCCACCACACTAGCTTTTTAGTTAAGCTTTTAACTAAGTTTTAACATTCTTATATTAGCCTATATCTATTCTTCCTTTTAGTTAATTTGATTCATTTATATATTTTATATATTTATTTACATATTAGTATAAATTTTATTTGTTTTTTTTTTTTTTAAAGGATTTTACTTTTGTGTAGTTATCACTCCAGCTCTCTCCTCATTGGGGTCCTCTTCACCAAGGGCTGCCCCTGCTCTGACTGCATGGGTGTTGCTGTGGGGGCTGTCCCTGTCTGGTGGGTCGGGATCCAGCGCTGCAGCCTAACAGTTGTGGCGTGGGTCCTGTCTGCCCGGACCCGGGTGGCCCCCATGGTGATGGCCTGGGTGGTTGTGGTTGGGGGTAGCCCTTTGGCACCCTGAGGATATCGTTTCCTTATCTGGTGCACATCTGGTACAAATGCACCTGGCCATTCATCTTCTTTTAACTGTTACAGAGCAAATAGGGCATGGGTGAGGGTGGTTGTGGGTGGGAGAAAGGGGCCTATGGGTGTATGTGTGTGTGTTTTATCTATTTTGATGTAAATTATTTTATAATGTAAAGTACTTTGTGTTGTTTTTAAGCTTTAAAACTGCTATACAAATAAAGTTTGATTTGACTTGATACAAGGAGGCCACACACACTGCTAAGCCTCATTTCGACTTGTTTAAAGGACATCACATCAAAGTTAGATCAGCCTGCAGTGTGTTTTTCCACTTTAATTTTAAGTACTCCAAATCCAGACCTCCATGGGTTGATACATTTGATTTTTATTGATAATTTTTGTATGATTTTGTTGTCAGCACATCTAGCTATGGAAAGAACAAAGTATTTAATAAAAATGTTTCATTCATTCAGATCTACAACATGTTACTTCAGTGTTCCCTTTATTTTGTGGAGCAGTGTATTCTTAACTCTGGAGATTTCCTAATGGAGACTGACTGCACTGGGGGCTTACTCTGCAGGGTTGCTGTTGCAGCTGTTTCCATGACCAGATGATAGCGTTGCCATGATTGTGTCTAGATGAAGGCCTGTGTGTGTATGTAAAGCACTCTATGTTGCTTTTTGGGACAAAAAGTCCTTTATAAATTAGATTTTATTTGATGAAAAAAAGCACGAACAATTGTGGGAAAAAAGTCTGCCAATGAAGAGGAGTCTGGTTCTGAAGTGATAAAAATTTGTTTATTATTCAAGTTTATTGAACAGAAAATAAGAAAGAACAGAATAATACAAATTGCAATTTGGAGAGAAAGTTCAGAGGTCAGATGGGGTGGAACGTCTGAAAATGATCTAAAAGAGCCTAGATTAAACTACCATTTAAGCCTTCCTCTGAGTAGACGTCAATTGCATGTCATAAATCTGTTATTCTAGACAAGAATGGTCTGTTGTTGTTCTAAAGATGAGGTCAAACTGATCAGTAAGTTATAATTTCCCTAATGGCACCATGGTATCTGACTCCCTAGTTGTCCAGATGTCTGGATGCAGACACATTATCTACGTCAGTAAGGGTAGATGAGCAGATACTATGTTACTAAACTTAAGTTCATTGGTTCAGTATGACCTCTTCAGATCTACACAACAACCATCAGATATCAATAAATGCTAAGGATTATAAAATATATTAAAATCTAAGAATATAAAATTTCCACAACACAATAATAAGACAGCAGCAGCTGAGAAGAGTTTTCAATGTTGACAGGTTTGATTTCTGAAGAGCCATCGTTTTAAATGAGACTTCAAAATCACGAGTGTCAATCCCCCCAATGTATGATGTTGTTTCACTCATGGCTCATGACTCCAAGTGGAGAGGCGACCAACCCTTGTTTGATTTTCCAAAAATAAGATTACATCAGTGAAGTTACTGTCCTGGTATGTTGAGGATATGAAACCAAATGGAGGGTGTCAAGGCAGGCAGGAACAAATATTTAATCTCAATGACAAAATGGCACAATTAGAACATTAGAAAACTAAACTGGTAGGGACAAGGCTGAAGAAACAATGAAACACAATCATTACATGACAATGATGTGGCAATGGACAAATGAAACCAAAGGGTATTAAATACACATGCGAATTAGCAGGAAGCAGGTCATGCAAATGAGCAAATAACCAGGTGCATTAATGAACAGGAAGCAGAAAGCAAAGCAGAATGTACAAGGGGAAAACTACAAAATAAGACAGAAAACCAGATAGGACAACAATGAACTAGAAAGCAAGACCCCAATTCCAAAAAACTTTGCAGATTATGACAGTTACAGCAAAGTTACATGAAACCAAACGTGAACTTGCCTTCATTTCATTACAGCAAGCATGAGTCTGTTTACACTGCTCAGGATCCCTCCCTGTCCTCCTCCTCCTTCTTTCTCTTCCTCATTAATTACTATAAATACAAGCTGGTAAATGTGAAATGGGGAAGTTTGCCTGTGTTTTGTGTTTGGACGTATTTAATGGGGAATCAGATTTCGAAACGGGACAAATAGAGAATGATTAGTGACACAAGGAAGCAGCCAGTCATGGGGGTTCAAAAGGCAGACTCAGTTGTGAATGAAATAAAAAGGTAAGGACTTTGACTCTGAAATTTCTGCAATCTAACTGACTTAGTGGAAAGTGAAAATCATCACCTTGTTATGTGAGTAGAATTCAACATCAGGAACATACCTCATTGCATGTCATTAAAAGGACTACATTTGATGATATTTGGCCAATAGTTCATAAAACTTAGTGGGCTTGTGACATGGTAACAATTATGCCAAATTACACAAAGGTTTGGGTAAAAAATAAATCACTTTTCCATTAAGAAACCTATAAATATATATATATATTTGTATATGGTACTAATTATTTCTATTATTTTTAAAATTGAATTTTGTATCAGTACTCCTGTTTACTTTCTTTTTTTAATGTAATTTTCAGTTCGATTGGTTTTTTTTTTGTGCTTTTCTGTATTTTCCTTTCCCATTTTACTCACTTTAATTACCAAACTGATTTATTTCTGTATTTCATTTTATTCTAAAATTGTATGTAATCATTCATGTTTTTACCATTTTTCAAATTTAAAGTGATACACTGCCTTGCCAAACAAAGAATTGCAAACAACACAAATATTGGACTGCCTTGAGCTCAATTATGGTTCATTTTCAGGGAAAACTACATCAAATTAAAATATGTAAATTCTGACTATAATCAAAACAATGGGGAAAAAGCTGATTCTAGTTCCCTAAGGACCAAATTAGATTACTAAATAGAAAAACTCAACAGCCTTTTGCCAACATATTCTTATACTTTTTAATTCCATCTTTTTCTTAAACTGAACTGACATTGTTCACATTTTTTGTTATTCCTAAAGTTTTTTTCCCCATTATTTTACACCATAAACCATAAAACACATGCTTTTCATTTTTTGTCTAACTCTTTAAGAAGACAGATTGATATCATTTATTGTTTTATGCATTGTTGTTATCTGTAACTCTTGCATGTCACTGAACTTTAGGGATTTTAACTTCCAAAAGAGTAACCTTGTGTGTTCCTGATATCCCCTTACGACTGATATACTCACCTTTTTATCTTTCTTCTGTTTTTAGACGACCAGTTGAGAGCCAGTGTAATCAGAAGAATCCTTTGTCCCTCTCCTGGTTCAAGTTCTTGTTACTGCTTTGTCTGATGGTCTTCAGTTTATGTTTTGCTGTGTCTGAAAATTCACTGTCATGGTGGGACAGACTGCAGAGACACTACAACTTTTTTAACAAGACCTATCAAGTTAATGCTCCCACTTATAAAGTTTCTCCAAAGCACAAAGTTAATCTTCGCAAAATCTACAAAACCACAGACCCTCCCACTGTGCGACCTCAAGGTATCCAGTACCACCAAGCCTATCCATTAAACTACCATTTCATTTTGGATAACCCAGAGGTTTGCAAAAAAGAAACCCCTTTCCTGATCCTGATGGTTCCAGTAGCACCAAGTAACGTTCAAGCTCGGGATGCAATCCGTCAGACATGGGGCAAAGAAAAGCTGGTTCAGGGGCAGGTGGTAGTCACTCTGTTCATGTTGGGTCTCTCTGGTGAAGATAATCATGAGAAGCTGAAACAGGAGAATTTACAGCATCACGACTTGATCCAGAGTAACTTCATGGACACATATCTAAATCTGACCATCAAAACCATGGTGATCATGGACTGGTTGGCCACACACTGCCGTAAAGCAGCCTACGCCATGAAGGTTGACTCTGACATGTTTCTGAACATTGACAATCTGGTGATCATGCTACAAAAACCAGAAATCCCCAAGCTGAACTACCTGACAGGAATGCTTATGTGGAACAGGCCAGTGGTCCGTTCAAAAGACTCAAAGTGGTATGTTCCAGAAGAGCTGTTCCCTGATTCTGAATACCCAACATACACTCTGGGCATGGGCTATGTCTTTTCCAATGATCTTCCAGAGAAATTTTTAGAGGTCTCAAAATTAATAAAACCTTTCAACATAGAGGATGCTTATATTGGACTGTGCATGAAAAAGCTTGGACTCGCACCCACATCACCACCCAATCCTTCCCAGTTCCAAGCTTATAGCACAAGATATGATCGCTGTGAGTACTCGAGGATCATCACCTACATTCTTGGATCTCCACAAGAGTTGATGAACTATTGGACAGACTTTAAGAAGCCTGGACCACACTGTTGAAATCATGTATCATATAGATGTATACTGAAAGCTTGATGGAGCTAGTTTAGCTACAGATTTGACTGCAAATGAGCTTTTTATTAGGGTTCCAGGATTTTGAAGGTGAACAAAATGCGCTATACAACTATCACAAAACTTTTTATTTTTTAAATTTGTTCCAGCTTCTGGAGACAGATGGAAAAGGTAATGACTGAGCTAGTGACTAATGCTGTTAGGATTTTATTGTTATACCCCTCTCTGTGTTCTAATGCTGTTTTAAGATGATGTACAAAGGCAGCCTGACTCATTGTAACAGTGACACCAGTTGAACAATATATGGTCTCATAAAATACATGAAAGGTATCATGTGGTAGAAAAAAGGTGTTATGTTGGTTGTTGTCAGAGTGTGCAGGTTGTTTTTGAGGAGGAAAATCTAATTATCTCTGTCATGTTGTAAATAAACCTGTCAGTAAAACCTAAGTTAATAATAATTATTGAAGAACTGATGTTTTGTATTTCACTTTGTAGAAATCCAAGCATGAAAGCATGATTTCTCTGTTTCTCATATCAAACTTGAAATACAGCAGTCCAAACATCACTGAAGCTGTGGTATAAACAGGTATGCCACGCTTTGTACTCTTCCTATGGCTCATAACTTCCTTGGGAACTTTGGAAAGTCAAAATAGAAAACATTATATGTCACCAACATCATGTTCCTCTTAAAGAGGGCTCATGGCACATGAAAACATGGGAATATGAAGAGAGGAGGGTGCCTGGTCTGTTACATTGGGGGATGTCTGTGGGATGTCCTTTGTTTTCTGTGCAGATGTAACAGATTGTCTAGATAGAATCTGTGATTGGATTGCATTGTTTTGTATCTCCATTTCCTGTTTTTCCCCCCTTTTCCTTTCTGTTCTCTTTCCATCTTATTCCTGTTCCGATCTGATCAAACCCAGCAGTAATTTATACATTTTGTAAAACAATTATTCAAAATAAACAAAACTTAATAAGAATTGAGGGGACATTCATACCTATAAAGCACCTATTGCCGAAGCAAATTTGCTTAGCATAGCACAACAGTCACAATTATTCTGCTTGCTATACTGCTGGACAGACAAGTTAAAAGAAAAAAATGGATATTTGCAGAGGTTCATTTATTCCCACACTTACCACTGATGCAATACTAAAATTAGAGTTGTGACATAATTTAAATACTTTAATACTGATCTTTTTTTTTTTTTTTTAAATCGAAAACAACTAAAATGATTACATTTGGTCACTAGATAAGACGAAAAGACAAAAAGAAAAATAATTCAAACCACCAACCACAGAAACATCAATGTTGTTGGAGTGAAACATATGTAGCTTATTGTAAGAAACTGACATGCTATGCTGTTAACAATGAGCACAATGTAACATCTAGTGGTGGAGAAAGCTCATTATAGTGGAGATGTGGCTGATCCGGTCCTGTGATCGCCTGGCGACCTCTTCAGGGTGTATCCAAACTCTTGCCTGCTGATTGCTGGGATAGGCTCCAGTTTCCCCTTTAAGAGGGTTTCTCTGCAACCCTTAATTGGAGTAAGTAGTAAAGAAAATGAATTAACACATTGCCTTGGCTACTAGCTCTTAAAAAAACTGAACAATATTTTATTGACCCATAGTCATTAGAGCACTGTCGGCCGTGACCCCCATGCTGGAGAAGTGGCTTCAACAGATGCCGGGAGAAATGTCAGACATCTCCATAGTTCTAGGAACAACTAACCTACTGTGTAGGATCCTCAAACTGGCAGGACTCTGGTAGAGGACCAGAGTTTGAAATTAACAGCCCCAGATACCCAGAGGAAATTGGAGGTTGGGTAAGGGAAGAGAGGGAAAATGAAGGATGGTCGCATCAATATAGCCCACATCCAGTCGTACAGAGTACATTATTAAAAACATAACTTGGACAAGGGTACTGTGATGGAGGCAGTTACCTATTTTATGTTTAGGAGCTTGTCAGGTCATTGGTTAGATATTTGTTTTTGGAGAAGCATCTTGTTGTTCCTGTTGAGACAATGCTGTCCACTATGATGATGCATATTTTAATTTAATTCAGATGTATAGATTTGTCTCTGTTGATGGAATTGTTTAATGAACTTGCACTGAATAAAAGAGCTGAGGTGAGGCAACTAAGTGGTCGAGTAATAGAACTTTCTTCTCTAACATGTGGAAAAAACACAGAAAATACTCAATGACCACAGGAAACCCAACAGTATCCCAGACTTATTATCAGTGGAGTTTCCAGATTGATTCTTTTCATCAACAATAGATTATATATTCCTGGACATGTTAAGGTAAAGTAAAGGATCTGCTATGCTGACAGTCTGACTTAGACTATATTATGTAGCATGGGAGTTTGCCCAAATTGTCACCATTTCTGTGTGGGTACCACCATGTGCAGATGCTGCAGTAGCTTGTGAAGTCATTCACAAGACTTTTGGTGAGATCCAGATGTTACATCTGGAGATGTTTCATTCCCACCGCTTGATTTAATATAATTTTAATTCTTTCTCATGCACCTGTGTCAGTGAGTCTCTAATGGATTGTTTTGAATGTATGGATTGGACTGTACATGACCCCAGGACTTACGTAACGGAGGTACGGACATGGACATTCTCAGCAAATACCCACCCTCCACTGAACAGTTAAAATGGTATGGTGCTTTCCCAAAGAAAAATCCTGGGTCAACAGCGGCAGCATTCAACTTCTCAACAAGAAAAACTATTCAACAAGGAGGATGAAGAGAGACTTATTATGGCCAAAAGTGTGAGTTGAAGGGGAGACAATAGGAGCAAGGAATGATTATGAAATGAGAGTGGAGAGCACGCTGCAACAAAATGACATCAGAGAGGTATGGAAGAGGATGAGAACCATCGCTAGCTGTTCCAATGTGGCGAGCTGCACAGGCGACTGAAAGTGCCTAAATAAGAAATGTAAGTGCTCCCAAAGATTTTCGTTTGGATCAGAGAAAGCCACACTTCAACTGATGTTTTAGTTGGCATTTATTGTGTCACACACACAATGACCAACAAAAACACAGTGAAAAACTAAAGAAAATACAAATATAAAACTTTCATTAATAAAATAAAAACAAATAAATCCAAAATATAAAATAATAAACAATTACCGTGTGCGCCTTCTAATCCAACGTTTAGGAGTTGTTAGTCCATTTTCAAAGTGTTTCTCTTTCTTTGTGTCGTTCCTCTTCTCCGAAGCACGTTTATGAATGAATGAATGAATGAACTTGAATGAGTTTTTCACTTAAATAGCATGCATGCCTAATTCACATGCACTTCACATGCACGTAATCCCCTCCTTCTACCACAAGAGGTCAGTGGCGCAACACAGCAACTTCTTTTGTTTTTAAACTTGAATACAAATATTACCAAAACAAACATAAAACATTTTCTGAGACAGATACACTGCCACCAAAATTACAAAAGGTTTGTATTGACACATCAAATAAAATCTTGTAATTTTCCAAACTAAACATTATAATCAACCTCAGACTGTTGATCTTCATTGAAACATTTTACTAATGTTGCACCAGTACCACTAATTTCTGTACTGGTTGCTCAAGAAAAGACACTTGCTTCAAGCGTTCACACCCTTTTCCAGAATCTCTCTGTCCCATTTGTATCTTAACATGTCGCATTAAACCGTCATCATCCTTATTTGCTTCCACTGCTTTTGCTAGTTTCCACTAATTTCTGGGAATGTTGTCTTCCTTGACTATCACTACATCTCCTACTTGTACATTCCTTTTGGGTGCATGCCACTGCTGCCTCAGACTTATGCTCGTTAAATACTCTTTGCACCATCTGTGCCAGAACTTCTCTGTCAGATACTGAACTCTCCGCCATCTCTTTCTGGTATATAAATCTTCTCTGACAAATCTACCTGGAGGTGGAAGTGGCACTGCTTCTCTCATTGTGAGCAAATGGTTAGGCATTAAAGGTTCAACCCCCATTGGATCACTGATTGTGTCAGTGGTGAGTGGACGGTTTTGCACGATTGACATAGCCTCATAAAACATGGTGCTTAGAAACGAGTCATCAAGTCTTCCTGCAGCTAGTGCCAGCACAGAACTCATAACACTTTTAACAGTTATGATTTGGCGTTCCCAAACACCACCTCTGTGACTAGCATCAGGAACATTCATTTGGAAGTCACATTGGTTTTTAGCTAAATAGGTAGCAATCCTGTCCTTGTCCAGTTCTGAAAGACATTTCTCAAACATATTTTTAGCTCCGACAAAATTGGTACCTTGATCGGATCTAATTTGTCTCACTGCACCTCTGATGGCAATAAAACACCTCAGCCCATTGATGAACGAGTCGGTGGAGAGATCCTCTAGCATCTCAATGTGAATGGCCCTGGAACTCAAACAGGTGAATAAAAGACTGTAACGCTTATATTCCTTTCTACCTTGTTTGGTGAAAAAAGGGCCAAAACAGTCTAGTCCGGTATACGTGAAAGGGGGTGAGGGATCTACTCTTTCTGCTGGTAAGTCAGCCATATGTTGCTCTTCTGCTGACCCTCGCACCTTTCTACATGTCACACAATTCTTAATGTGCTTGGCCACTGCCTTGCTGGCACCTACAATCCAATAACCATTGGCCCTGAGTGCATTTAGTGTTTGGCCTCTGCCCTGATGCTGTATTTTCTTGTGACAATAATCAAGAATCAGCTGAGTGACAATGCCTTCCTTAGGAAGAATCACTGGGTGTCTAAGTTCAAATGAAGCAGTTGATTTTCTTAACCTGCCTCCCACCCTAAGTAAGCCATTCTCAAGAATGGGATCAATTGGTACAACCTATGCTATTTAGGCAGTTTGACTGCGTTTTGACTCAACTGTTTCAACTCTTGTTCAAAGGCTTCTCTTTGTGCAGCTTTTATGAGTACAAAAGACGCTGCTCGTCTCTCCTCAAGGTATGGAAGAGGATGAGAACCATCGCTAGCTGTTCCAATGTGGCGAGCTGCACAGGCGACTGAAAGTGCCTAAATAAGAAATGTAACTGCTCCCAAAGATTTTCGTTTGGATCAGAGAAAGCCACACTTCAACTGATGTTTTAGTTGGCATTTATTGTGTCACACACACAATGACCAACAAAACCACCGTGAAAAACTTAAGAAAAGGCAAACATAAAGCTTTCATTAATAAAACAAAAACACAAATAAATCCAAAATATAAAATAATAAACAATTACCGTGTGCGCCTTCTAATCCAATGTTTAGGAGTTGTTAGTCCATTTCAAAGTCTTTCTCTTTCTTTGTGTCGTTCCTCTTCTCCAAAGCACGTTTACTCACTCATGCATGCCTAATTCACATGCACTTCACATGCACGTAAGCCCTCCTTCTACCACAAGAGGTCAGTGGCGCAACACAGCAACTTCTTTTGTTTTTAAACTTGAATACAAATATTACCAAAACAAACATAAAACGTTTTCTGAGACAGATACAAGAAATAAATACAAAAATATAAAAGGTAGTCTGAATCAATAAACTGATATGTGTCACGATCTGCGTGTAGGCCGTGACAACAATTAAGGAAGGAATGCCACAAAAATATTCATTCATTCATTCATTTTCCAAGCCGCTTATTCCAATTCAGGGTTGCGGGGAAGCTGGAGCCTATCCCAGCTGGCTTTGGGCGACAGGCAGGGTACACCCTGGACAGCTCGCCAGTCCATCGCAGGGGCCACAAAAATATATTTATTTAAAAAAGAACAGAAAATATGTGTGTGCAGCGTGTAAACGTGGAAGTCAGTGGAATCCAGTGGTTGCAAATTACTGTCTGAACAAACAACTAACAACCAAGCTTTGGTTATTTTTCAAGCTTATTTTTTCTGTTTTATTTTCTTTTTGCATTTCCTTACCCCCAGAGGGATCACGTTCTTTATTCAATTTTCACATAACATTTTGTTTATTTACTCATTTGTTGACGCTTTTTATTCAGTCATATTTATGTCCTCTTTATTTCCAGTCCTAAATTTTCTTTCTTCATTTATTTTCAATGCATATTTATGTCAGTTTCCTTTTAACATGTTTCTGTCCTCTTTTAAATTTGCACATCTTTCCCAAATCACTGTTTCATTTCCTCTTAAATAAAATAATCAAATAAGAATTTTCAATATTTTTTGTATGATTCAGCATATTATTGTATACTTATTGGCATATCAAAGGATTTTACATTTTTGTATGTATGCTTAATTTTTTGCCGTGAATGTCCTCCATACATCCAAGGGACAAGCACAACTAATTGAAATCAGGTTAGACCTGTCTCTGCAAAGACAGTTGTCACTGCTGCTTAGACTTTCCTGTTCAGTTTACTAAAGGATATCCAAGAGGAGGTATTACATTTGGCTTCCACCAAACTGAACTTGTTTGATATAATTGTTCATATAACTTCTAAAATGCGAATGCCATCTAAACATCTTGCCATTTTTGGCTGTGCCTCTCTTCTCTTTTTATTGTAAGTATCTTACCTTTTGTGATATTGAACAGAAGCTTTAGATTAAAAAGTTAACGCTTTGCTGTCATGGTTGAGTGTTGCATCCTGTAAGCTGAATTATCCTGACTGAAAATGTAAATGCTGTCTTGAATATTACGTGAAACCATTTTTGTTGTCGTTGTTGTTAATAATAATAATAATAATAATAATAATAATAATAATAATAATAATAATAATAATAATAATAATAATAATAATAATAATAACCTTTGTTGCTGGGACCCACAACGCACAAGTTAAAACAAATACTTGTTAAGTCGATACATTTAAAACCTTTGATACGAACATTCAATGAGAATGAGGCATTTTGACTGAGGACACCGACGTGTGTACATCAGTAGCCTATTTTCCCTTTGTATCCGTAATAAAATGAACTAATAAGTGTTTTCGAGTCAAGTGTTTAACTAAGAAAAATAATTGGTCGTGAATATGTCGCTCTAAATTGAAATTTCCATTGACCCACCTGCCTATTTATATGTTACGACATTTATTTATCACATGGATATATTTTTTTTTCAGTAAGACGTAATCATTAGAAAGTAATTGATCTGTAAAGATAGACATAGAAACATTTTTATATATGAAATAAGGCATAATAGTGTCGAAGCTGCACGCACGCCACGGACTCACTGATCACGCAGTTCCTCGCGCAGTGATGTTTTGGGACATTTTGGCTCCACAAACTGCTACAACGCGCTGTTTTTGTGTGTAAGAAGAATACACTCCCCCTAAACATCTGAAAGTCAATGATAACACAGGGCGATGAAAGGGGGGGGGGGGGGGGGGGGCATGTCAAACTGACTACAGTTTGACATGCCTGCGCTGAAATTTTCTTGTAACTGGCAACAACAAAAAAGAAAGAAAAAAAAGTTTTTTTGGTGAAAGGTCTGTTTAACACAACTGAAATAATAAACTGGTTTCTATACAGGGCCATCTATATTTACATGAAAAACAAGACGTTACTCTTGAGGTAAGTGAAGCTAACTTTTGCAACACAAAACAGGTATCAAATAAGCTCTGCTCTCATTTCATGTAAAACTTTTATTTATTTATTTATTTTACAACCACATTGTGAGTTGTATTTATTCCATACCGTCGTTTAAAAATATACGTTTTCATTTTAAGCTTGCAAATACCAGTCTTTGCTTCTGAGCAAGATGAGATCGAGGAGAAGATAATAAAGACAGAAGAATGCCCGAAGAAAGAAAGCTGGAGTATTGGAGAGCTGACCATCCCAACTGGGTTAAAATTCAATTTTCTGTTGACAACATGGTTTAAAGCTTATTCAAATTTATTATTATGTCTTACATGTCACTTTCCTGTTTTAGCATATGTATACAAGCACACTTAGAGCAAATATTAATACACAGCCATCTAAAGGCAATATTATTATGTATGAAAAACTTCTTTACTCATTCCTTTTTTGTTATAATTTTATTTTCTAATATTAGAGTGTGGCGACCTTAGGATATTATCTATCTATGACAAAAAGATCCAAAAGTTAAATTTGACCCTTTTTCTTTGTTTTCAGATTAAATTATCCTCAGCCAAGATCACTGAAAGGGTAAGGCATAAAAACATATATCATTCTTCAGTCCACTAACATTGTTTCTTGAATTTAAATAGCATTTGAACTTGTAATTGAGATCTCCAGAAAAGAAAATATGTAGTACTAGACAAATGTTTGAACACCCCCCCCCCCAAAGTAAATGTTAACTTTTCCATTGTGTAAATATCAACATTTGCATAGTGGAACAGGCTGGACTGGATACTGGATCCGCGCTGCTTAATGAAGCCTAAACAAATAGTAGGCTGTGTACAGGTCACTTGGCTCCTCTGTGAAACTGACCCAGGTTTAAATCCATTGCTTTATGTACTTTACAGAAAGGACAGAGTTAATATTGCTCTGTTTCCTCTGGTCATAGTTTAGGAATTTATGACCGGTTTAGATTGTACCATTCGAGCAGCAACCCATAAAGTGTGGAAAAAAGCCTAATTTGGACCGGACCAAGGTACGTTTTTATCAGGTCTGAAGGCACCAGCAAAAAAATAAAGAAATAAAATAATAAAACAAGCTGTTCTCTCATTTTTTCGTTTTGTGCAAAAAAAGAGGAAACAGTTTGATTTTTCGTTTTTTTTTGTTTTTTTTTTTTCCCTTTTCCCCCAAAAACTGAGAATACCCTTCTTTTGTTTCATTGGTGGGCGGGACTACGAAGTCCGCCGGTGCAGTGCCCCTCGAAATAAAGCTCCTGCTCAGGCAGGCATGGTGAAACTAACTTTAATTGTATAAAATAATATTGGGAACTTATCACGTTTTAATGTGACAGTTTTAAATGTAAGAACATAAAATGTGTCACAACGTAATAGTTTTATTATTTACAAAAGTGTGAAACGTATCATAATATACGTGATAATTTTATTGTAAAAACGTGAAACAATTAATTTTACAATGTAATTCGTTTAAATCTCCCAAAAGCTAATATGCAGAATAGATGTAGTGACTTACAATTAAGCCTATTGGAGGAAAATACCCTTTACTGCCATTATTCTCGTCAGACACGTTTCTCTTTTCTAAAATTAATGATTTATTGTCGTACAAGGGAATGTGATACAAGTAACGTTATATGCCACCTGCCTGTGCACAGGGAGAGGGGGCATGTGCGTGTCTGGGTGTGTGATGTGTGCGGTTAACATTGAGGCCACTTGTGGGAACGCTTTTGATCTGCGGAGCTGCGGGTCACGGCAGCAGGTCTTCAGACACAGCTGATGATCGTGTCATTGCTGTTTCATATTTCAACCCCGGTCTGATCGTCTCTGCGACATCGTTGCTGTCCTACTGTGGCTCCATCAGTCCTCCCTATATATTTTGTCTCCTCATCGTCCTTGTATAACGTAGGTTACGCTCTGTCCTTCTGCTTTGTGATCTCTGCTGCTGGTCCAGAGCTCCGTGTGATCCGCTGCCGCTGGCCCTCCTGCTGTCATCATGAACTACACAGCCACCGTATTGCCATTTAACATATTTTAACCCACAGGAACCCAGCGTGACATATATAATACATACTGTTTCTGAAACATGTGGCATCACTTAATGGTACAAACTTCGATCAATATTGGAACACAATCTTATGTTTGTCTTTTGGCTCCTTATGGACACGAGAAAGCAGCAGAAAAAAAATCTGTTTCTGCATTTTCTTATCTATAACCATTTTTGGAACATAAAACCCCAAATTTGCCCACTACTGAGTTTAACAGGGAGCCTAAACCCATTTTACAGAAGATTAACATAATAACTTTTTAACATAAGCCATTTACATAAACAGAGAAGATAATTTCATTTTAAAAAATCTGCTACTTTCTACGAACAACCGTTTATTGAAACTGTTCACCCTGCAGCATACCTTATGAACAACATGTGCTTGTTCTACATTTTAAACTGGGTCATGCTTGGACATGGTGGGGGGCGATAGAAACGATCTATGGCTGACCAGTAAGCTTGTTCTGTGGTTTGCTCTGCTGTTCCAGACCTCCATGTGATCCGCCCTCCTGCTGTCAGCCTGATCGCCTGTTATCAAACCATTGTTCGAGTTCCGCCATTTCATTCATTATACTTTCTGACAGAGCTTTGAATTCATTACCTGAACTAAAAAAATAAAATAAATAAATAAAATAAAAATAGTATTGTCAGCGAACACAAAACGAACCGTAATAATTTTGACACTTCAGTTATATTCTTAATATGTAAAACAAAAAGTTTAAGCCCGAAAATTGACCCTTGTGACACGCCATATTTAATGTTCTTGCACTCTGAAATATTGCCAGGAAATTGTAGCTACATACTGTTACATGTTTCCAGATACTTAACCCCTTTAGAACAACTCCTCCCATTCCATATATTTTAATTTAGAAATTAAAATGGAGTCAAATGCTTTTTTCAAGTCAATAAAACCCCAATTGTGTATTTATTATCTTGAATTGCAGTTGTATTATCTCCCATTATTTTCATCATAGCTAGAGCCGTAGATCCATTTGTTCTAAATCCATACTAACTCTCACTCTGTACTTAATTGTTTTCAATATAGTTATCCAGTTTGTAGGCAAATCATTTTTCAAGCACTTCTAAAAATTGTGACAGTAAAGACACTGGTTTATAATTAGTGAAACTATGCTCGTCTCCTGTTTTAAAAAGAGGAATAACTTTTGCAACTTTCATTCTCTCAAGAAAACTGCCTGTTTGAAAAGATAAATAATGGTTTGTTTAACAACCCATTGTCTTTTTTTTTTTTTTTTTTTACAAAGACCATATCTATTTTAATTAGTTGATGTCTTATATTTCATTTTAGCTACAGTTTGCCTAATTTCCTTTTCACTCACTTTCTCAGAGAACATCGATTGCAACATTCACTGCCTCCATTCCTGGCGCTGCTTACTGACCCATCATCGCATGTTTTAATTGCAGTAGCCAGATTAGGTCCCACAAAAACAAAAGGAGTTAAATTTATTAGCTACTTCATGCATGTCTTTTACAACCTAATTATTGCCATTAAATAAAATGAGTGGGCCAACCTTTGGATGTAGATTTAATATATTTTAATATTTTAAATTAAATTTCTTAAAGTGCCTTTAGTATTAATTTAATATTAATTTTCTTTTCTTTTAACTTCTTCTAATAATATTCACTTTAAACTTGTCTTTGTATGGTTACCAATTTATCTTTTTTTTTTTTTTTTTAAATTTTTATAAAGCTTATACTTCTTTTCAGCTTTATTTGTTCTGTAATTGTAGAAATCCCTGGAAGTTTATTTTTCTAGTTACGTGAATTCAGTAAGCCCTTGTTATCCAAGGTTTTTTTTTTTTTTTTTTTTTTTTTTTTTAAAATCACTATTATTTGTATTTTTATGACTGGACAGTATTCATTATATAGTGATAAATACATTTTGTGAAGTCTGTATTAACAATATGAAGTTGTTCCTGTCGATATACATTGAATAAGAATAGAAAAAAAAGCAAAGTAAACGTTCTTTTATGATCTTTCATATTTTTATTGACTCAGTATGAAACCTGGGTGTGTTCTTAACATAGAGACGATCAGACCGAGGTTTAAATACTGAGACATCAATGACACGATCACCAGCTGTGTCTGAACACCTGCTCCCGCGATCCGCAGCTCCATCTTCAAAACAAGCCCACGCACACGTCACACACCTCACCTGCCTGCCAAGATCTGCAGACTCATGGCATTTCATTTTCAAAAGGTGCATTGTCTGTGTAACTTTAATTTTAGTTCTTAGAAGACAGCAGATCAAAAGCGTTACCACAGGTGGCCTAAATGTTAACCAGACGCATCACACACACACACACACACACACACACACATAAGCCTCCTCTCCCTGCGCACAGCAGGTGGCACATACCCTGTTAATTGTATCTGCCCCACATTTCGCTGAACAACAATACATCATTGATTTTAGAAAAGAGAAACGTTTCTGCTTGATGTGAATAATCGCAGTACAGAGTATTTTCCTCCAATATGCATAATTGTAGGCCACGTCACTACATCGGCAGAGCCTATGTTGGAACAATAAAATGAACTATGTTATAAAATGAATTGTTTCACGTTTTTGCTGTAAACTATCAAGTTATTATATATGTTTCACGTTTTTTTAAATAACAAAGTTATGACACATTTTTTGTTCTTACAATTAAAACTCACATTATAACGTAAGTTCATTCATTCATTCATTCATTCATTATCCTAACCGCTTAATCCAATTAAGGCTCGCGGGGAAGCTGGAGCCTAACCCAGCAGTCTTTGGGTGAAAGGCAGGGTACACCTGGACAGCTCGCCAGTCCATCGCAGGTGATAAGTTCCATATTTTATTTTATATGGATGACAGCTCTACATTTAGATAAATCAACCTTAATCTTTACGACCCACAGCTCATGACCATAGGTGAGGGTAGGAACGTAGATCGACTGATAAATCGAGAGCTTCGCCTTCTGGCTCAGCTCCTTCTTCACCACGACAGACCGGCGCAGAGCCCGCATTACTGCAGACGCCGCACCGATCCGTCTGTCGATCTCACGCTCCATCCTTCCCTCACTCGTGAACAAGACCCCGAGATATTTAAACTCCTCCACTTGAGGCCGGACCTGACTCCCGACCCGGAGAGGGCAATCCACCCTATTCCGGCTGAGGACCATGGTCTCAGATTTTGAGGTGCTGATTCTCATCCCAGCCGCTTCACACTCGGCCGCGAATCGCTCAAGCGAGAGCTGGAGATCACGACCAGATGAAGCCAACAGGACCACGTCATCCGCAAAAAGCAGGGACCCAATCCTGAGGCCACCAAGTCGGATCCCCTCAACCCCTCGGCTGCACCTAGAAATTCTGTCCATACAAGTTATGAACAGAATCGGTGATAAAGGGCAGCCTTGGCGGAGTCCAACCCTCACCGGAAACGAATCCGACTTACTACCGGCAATGCGAACCAAGCTCTGACACCTGTCGTACAGGGACCGGACAGCTCGTACAAGGGGGTCCGGTACCCCATACTCCCGGAGTACCCCCCACAGGAGCCCCCGGGGGACACAGTCGAATGCCTTCTCCAGGTCCACAAAGCACATGTAGACTGGTTGGGCAAACTCCCATGCCCCCTCCAGGACCCCAGAGAGGGTATAGAGCTGGTCCACTGTTCCGCGACCAGGACGAAAACCACACTGCTCCTCCTCAATCCGGGATTCGACTATCCGGCGGACCCTTCTCTCCAGGACCCCTGAATAGACCTTACCAGGGAGGCTGAGGAGTGTGATTCCCCTGTAATTGGAACACACCCTCCGGTCCCCCTTCTTAAAAAGGGGGACCACCACCCCAGTCTGCCAATCCAGCGGTACTGCCCCCGATGTCCACGCGATGCTGCAGAGGCGTGTCAGCCAGGACAGCCCCATAGCATCCAGAGCCTTAAGGAACTCCGGGCGGATCTCATCCACCCCCGGGGCCTTGCCACCAAGGAGCTTTTTGACCACCTCAGCGACTTCAGCCCCAGAGATAGGAGAGTCCACCCCTGAGTCCACCAGCTCTGCTCCCTCATGGGAAGACGTGTTGGTAGGATTGAGGAGGTCTTCGAAGTATTCCCTCCACCAACCCACAACGTCCCGAGTTGAGGTCAGCAGCACCCCACCTCCACTGTACACAGTATTGATGGAGCACTGCTTCCCCCCCCTGAGCCGCCGGATGGTGGACCAGAATCTCCTCGAAGCCGTCCGGAAGTCTTTCTCCATGGCCTCGCCGAACTCCTCCCATGCCCGAGTTTTTGCCTCGGCAACGGCCGAAGCCGCATGCCGCTTAGCCCGTCGGTACCCATCAGCTGCCTCCAGAGTCCCACAGGCCAAGAAGGCCCGATAGGACTCCTTCTTCAGCTTGACGGCATCCCTCACTGCTGGTGTCCACCAACGAGTCCTGGGATTACCGCCACGACAGGCACCAACGACCTTGCAGCCACAGCTCCGGCTGGCCGCCTCAGCAATAGAGGCACGGAACACAGCCCATTCGGACTCAATGTCCCCCGCCTCACCCGGGACATGTTCGAAGCTCTGCTGAAGGTGGGAATTGAAGCTCGCTCTGACAGGGGACTCAGCCAGACGTTCCCAGCAGACCCTCACAACACGTGTGGGCCTGCCAGCTCTGACCGGCTTCCTCCCCCACCATCTGAGCCAACTCACCACCAGGTGGTGATCAGTTGACAGCTCCGCCCCCCTCTTCACCCGAGTGTCCAAGGCATGTGGCCGCAGGTCCGACGATACGACTACAAAGTCGATCATTGAACTGCGGCCCAGGGAATCCTGATGCCAGGTGTACATATGGACACTCTTATGCTGGAACATGGTGTTCGTTATAGACAATCCATGACGAGCACAGAAGTCCAATAACAAAACACCATTTGGGTTCAGAGGGGGGGGGACCATGCCTCCCAATCACTCCCCTCCAGGTCTCACTGTCATTGCCCACGTGAGCATTGAAGTCCCCCAGCAGAACAATGGAGTCCCCAGAAGGAGCACCCTCCAGCACTCCCTCCAAGGACCCCAGAAAGGGTGGGTACTCTGAACTGCTGTTCGGTGCATAAGCACAGACAACAGTCAGGACCCGTCCCCCCACCCGGAGGCGGAAGGAAACTACCCTTTCATCCACCGGGGTAAACCCCAACGTGCAGGCACCAAGCTGGGGGCTGATGAGAATGCACACCTGCTCGGTGAAAGAACGAGATCTCGTATACAGGCGGCTGAAATGAGTTTCCTCCGCAGGGTGGCCGGGCTCTCCCTTAGAGATAGGGTGAGGAGCTCAGTCATCCGGGAGGGGCTCAGAGTAGAGCCGCTGCTCCTTCGCATCGAGAGGAACCAGTTGAGGTGGCTCGGGCATCTGGTCAGGATGCCTCCTGGACGCCTCCCTGGTGAGGTGTTCCAGGCACGTCCCTCGGGGAGGAGACCCCGGGGAAGACCCAGGACACGCTGGAGGGATTACATCTCTCGGCTGGCCTGGGAACGCCTCGGGATCCCCCCCGCAGAGTTGGCAAATGTGGCTGGGGAGAGGGAAGTCTGGGCTTCCCTGCTTAGGCTGCTGCCCCCGCGACCCGACCCCGGATAAGCGGCAGAAGATGGATGGATGGAACCTTAATCTTTAATCCTTTGCACTCCCGTAGGTGCGTAAAAGATCTTTTCTAATTTAGAATGCATGCAGGCAATACAATTAAAATTAGTTTCAGCTTCTGAGCAGGAGCTTTATTTTGAAGGGCACTGCACCGGCGGGCCTCGTTTCGAGACTGTTTTTCGATAACAAAAGAAGTATTGATCCAAGATATTTCCCACATATAGGCGCATACATTTGCTCATATAATGCTATGAATCCAGCTACTAGTTAAAAAAGACAATAGAAACATGCTTGGCCTTAGTAAATGACGACAGGATGCGCGGAAAGCAGATTTGGGTTATAAAGCTGTGACATAATATCTGTAATTTGCAGGTATGCGTGACTCCTCTCCAAATCCAACCTGCTTCAAAATGGCAATGGTGGATAAGTGATATGTGTGATGATTGTTTCCTTGTTCATCCAAAATTATATTCAAACGCGGGTGAAAAAAACGCGTTCTCTGCGTCTCATTTCTTTGTGTCCCCCGGTGATAATAACCGCAGACGTGCGCAATTATGCACGCAGACTGTTTGCACATCCTTTTGAAACGTGTTAAAATGCGCAGTTTTGTATGTGCAAAATTGTTCTCAGGTTTGATATCATATTGCTGATACCAAATCTCCTCCCAACACATGCACGCGCTATTTTGCAGCCAAAAGACACCACCCTAAGTGCAGGGCGCAGTCAATAATCAGTTTGTAGGCCTACTTCTTTGCGTCTGCAGTGAGTTTGCACACCTTTTAGTGCACGCAAACCATTGATTTCCGGTCCATAGTCTTTTAAAAAGGCTTTTAGACTAACTTTTTATTCAAGAAAACTTAGACTTTTGAAATTATTTCTTTACATATTTGCTTACATGAGGTCTCCAACTAAGTTTATTTTGTATAATTAAAGACATTTATTTCTTAGAGTTATTTATTACTAAATTGCTGTCCACATTGATAACACGATTTCCATACATTTGAAATTCATTTTGTTGAAATTTAGAGTTAATTTTTCTAAATCATTACTTCTTAAACACTATTTATTTTTCCATCTACAAAAGACTGTATTAGCATAACCTGCAACTGAAATAAAGTGTAACATGTTTTTAAACTCAACATGTCATTAAAATACAAAATAAACAGCAAGGGACCCAATGATGACTCATGTTCCAAAAATGCAAATAAATATACTCCGATATCCTATCAGATAATAAAACTCTTCTTTAGGGGCTTATACTAAATTATACTAAAGTTGGGGAGGGGTATATACATTTTTGCCTATTATGCTAAGCAACATGCTCCACAGAGTCAACTCTCTTTCAGTTCATTTAGTTTCTTTGGGTCACTGGCCCCAACTGACTGCAGGAGAACTGAACTTACATTTACTTGGATGGCAGGTTAATACTACAGATTGTGTGTGCTTGTGCTGAAATGAACAAAGAAGAAATTAATAGTAAAATCCAGCATGACTTAATCGCAGAGAAAGAAAGAAAAACAGTGTTTTGAGTGTTTTTAGACTAAGCGCTAAACACTGCATTTAAGATTTGTATTGGAATGTTTTCACAGACGTACTGATGTGAACTCAGTGACAAACTGGAATGCTCCTCTGGTCTGGGAAGGAACCTTTGATCCAGTGGTGATTGATGCAATCTATACAAAAATGGACCCAAGAATTGCTGTTGTTGTTTTTGCTGTTGGCAAGTATGTGCATAAGATGTTCTTATGGGTCATTGGGGGACAGAGGTTACTTCACACTCACAAGTTGTTTTATGTAAAACATACAGTTGTAGAAAAAATACTTATATCACCTTCTTTTCCAAACAAATGTACCTGTAATTATGCCAGGCATTAAAATGAACATGAAATTTGGAAAAAAAAATAAAAAAAAATAAAAAAAAAGGTTGGTCTAATATTTTTTTCCTTGGCTGTATGTGTAGTACAAGTGGCACACTAATCTTTCTGGTTTGTTTCAGATACACCCGTTTTCTGAAGGGTTTCATTGAGTCCGGTGAGAAGCACTTCATGACTGGTTTCAGGGTTACTTACTATATCTTTACTGACAACAAAGATCAGGTTCCTCAGGTAAGTTGTTTTACTCCAAAATTTGTACTTGTGTATAATTTCTCTTTTTTTCTTTGTTGTTGGTGTATGAAATATGTCATCAGGTTTCCTTATATGACTATTCAGGTTCAGCTAGGTAAAGGCCGCAACATATCAGTTCTCACTGTCCCTAGTGCCAAACGCTGGCAGGAGGTTGTGCTTGGAAGGATGAAATGGGCCACCACAACCATTGATGAAAAGGTAAAAAGTGAATAACACAAAGTCTCCCCCACAGTTATGGAACTAGTTGCTTTAAAAGTATTACATCCACACAAAGCTGTAGCACAGTAGAAAGTTGGGGCACTCTTTTAATTCATTTTGACTTGCACCTTATGTGAGACAAAGAACAGCAATAGCAAAACCTCACAAACAGTAATGTTGTCATCTCAATAAAAAAAGATGACAAAATAATAAAAAGAGAAAAAAACAAAACAGCCATAATATTACTGGACAATGAATTTGGAATCTTCTTGAGTTGTTTTTAATATCACTTCAAATCTGCCATGGTTACAGATCCGTAATGAAGCAGATTATCTTTTTATGATGGACATCGACAGTGTTTTCCACAACCGTTTTGGAGCAGAATCTCTCAGTCGGCTGTCTGCTGTACTTCATCGTGGATACTACAAGGTTTTATTTCATTTCCTATATTATGTTGACATTTCATTTCCTTGTCAGTTTAATTTTTAATGTTTTATCACTGTTTACTTTTACTAATTTCTGTTAAATATACATTCCTGCTATTACTGGACAAAATATGGCCGAGTGTTTTCTTAACATCTTGACTTTAATAATAATAAGAGACATTTTCAGAGCACTTTCCACAAATCGTTTCCTACACTCTGATGAACTGAGGAGCACATGAGCTCTCCAAACAGCACCAAATATTCACATATGTGTGAACTGTCTTGCTCTCATCAAAAACACCAGAAAATTGACTGGGGGAGAATTACTAACCTTCTGGTCATTAGATTACCCGCTATACCACCTGGCCACTTTGGCTGAAATGTTTTAACCTTCAATTATCAACCTGAAGTATCTGATTGATGCTTGATTTATTGTCTTGTCCTTTTTCCTATCAGAACACAGAGAGAGACGGTTTTCCCTACGAACGTCGACCAGAGTCCAAGGCTTACATCCCTGCTGGTGAAGGCGATTATTATTACACTGCAGCTGTGTGGGGTGGATACCTGGAGGACATGTACAGGCTTGTCAGGTTACCAAAAATACACATCATTTTAGTTGTTCCCCTTTTCTTTTCTTTTGTTTTCTTTTGTTTTCTATTTTTGTTAAAGTATACAATAAGGAGTTTGGTTTCACAGTGTATGTACTTAGATAATGTACAGTATGAACCTTTAACCCTTAATAGGGCACTCAATGAAATAACTTGAAATAAAAAAAACTAAAAAAAAAAAACTAAAATTGTCCTTCTGGTATGTACCAAGACCTCCATTCTGTTGTTACATTTTTTTTTAAATTTTATGCTGAAAATGAAAGAAAACAAAGTGATAAAAAATAGTCACTTGCCTAATTAAGGGTTAAAAACCCCTTCATATTTAGAATATTTATTGTTGCTGTCATCTGTGGCTGAAACTTAAGTTATATTTAACTTGAGCAGCTGACTTGTCTCTTTCTTCCTGTATAATTAGATACTGCTATGAGCAGTCAGAGGAGGATGCCAAGAACAAAATTGAAGCTGTTTGGCAAGAGGAGAGTCATCTCAACAAGTACATTGTTACATAACTTTGACTTCACAGAAGATAAAATCTTTTAATAGCCAGTGAGTATTAGAACAAAAGTTAAATTCATATTTGCCTCTCTCTCAATGCAGGTACCTCTTATACAACAAACCAACCAAGGTGTTGTCTCCAGAATATCTGTGGTCTGACTATGATAAGGTACCAGAAGACATTAAAGTTGTGAGGATCTCCCAGCTGATAAAGGATTATGCACAAGTACGGCCCAATGGTGGACAGTGATATCCCATCAGTATTAATGAAGGCAAAAAATCTGAGACGTTTGGATCAGTGGTTTTGGGTTTTTCAACATATTTAGTATATATTGTATACAGCTATACAATAAAATGTTCCTTGTGAAAATGTACAAAAATTATATATTTTTTTAATGCTTTTTGACCTATTGTTTTTTTTTTTTTTTTTTTTTTTTTTTTTTTTTTTGGCAGGATAAAGGACAAAACTTTACTTTTATGGAAAGACATGAAATTACAATAATTTATGAAGTGACAAATTAGGATATTATTGGTGTTGGAAGGGTGAATCTGGAACTGGGAAATTCTGTAGTTGCTTACTTGCATTCTTTTTGAGTCGATATGTGTTGTTTTCTTCTCTGTCCCACAAACACATTTTTGCCCACAGTACTGTAGTGAATACTTTGCAGGGACAGTGGTCCAAAACAAAAGAAAGGTTTTAATAAAAGAACGTTTTAAAAAAGTTTCCTTTTTTTGTCTCTTTGTCGTGGAATTTATCTGATGAGAAATAAATCTAGAAATCAACTGTGCTCTGTCCAGTTTATTGACAATGCCCAGTAGTTGCAAACGAGAAGTATCGAGAGCTTTGCCCCTGCTCAGGGTGTATAAAAAGAAGCTTAATAAAGGAGTAACGTATTAAAACTACACTATGTGCATAATTTCCACCACACTCTCAACAACCAGCATTTTAAAATTCTGCATTGGGGTAACACAAATGTAGTCATCATTGCAAAAAATATCCACCTTACTGAATGGAGCACCGTATATGACACTCTACTGCTCTAATGCATGTTTCCAATTTTTCATTTGGATACTGGTACAGATCAGAAGTATCACCTCTGTCGCATGATTTGTTCTGCAAATATATCACTGTCTTTCGCTGGCTTGACAAACACTAAGTATGTTCTTTCTGAAAATCAGAGGTATTTGCTAGCAGAGTGGACTTTGTTTCTGAAATACAGTCTCACCCACTGGCTATTCAGCACCATTGATTTGTTATTGCTTGATGTTTTATTTGCACATACTCCAGAAAATAAAAAAGATGTAGTTTTTTTGTGTTATGAGGACATAAATGTATTAACAACAAAATATCTGATCCAATAGACCAACACTGAGTCCCTCTTACAAAATTTTGGGGTCATCATATAAACAACCCCAAATGCATACAAGGCATTATTTTTCGTTTTTATGATGAAAATAGATAAATAGAAATTAAAAAGTAAAAATTTCCCCAAACCACTTAGCCAATACCATATTTAAAATAGGACACAAACTTATTATAAGATTTGGTTTGACAATTTGAATATTTCATCAGTTTCAAAGAACCTCTTCTAAAACTGCACAGTCTTCATTTCAGAGACCTCAGTGGTCCATAGAATCCAAATACGACATGAATTTGTAAGTGGCTATATTATAAAATACACAATCATACATGTCAGAGCACTTCTGTTGTGTGACTTTCCTTCTTGCAGTTGTTTTCATTTATTCAGTAGTCCTGTATTTGCAGTGCTCCTCTGTACTTTCAGCTGTTTAGTACATAAACAGCATTTGCTTTTGTTGGCTCACGGACAATACACCTGCCAACAGCCCTGTAATGGGGACTTTCCTACGCTGATCTGGTTCAGTCTTGTTGTGATCATCATATATTAACAGCATTGAATGAAAACCCCTACAAGCCAGATTATCTGTTAGGCAGAGTCTGCTACTAAAAGAAATATACATGCGAAAAGTTATTTCAAATATGATACTCCACCAAAAGCTTTTATTTGTTTTTGCCAAATGAAAGACTGAAAATGAAGATATTGGCAACAAACATAGAATTCACGAACAAAGATCTTTCTTTTCATATATTTGATTGTTTTTCATCTGAAGTAATTCATGCGACACAGAAGGTATTTTATCTCCATAACCCCATAGATAACGCTATAAAATTAAAAGCTTATCTCCTTTAAGACTATGAGGTTTCCTAGAAAAGAGGTGCAGTTTTCTTTCAGACATAACTTCCTTGGGATAGCATGATAAGTTGTACTATGTCTACTCTGATTTTACATCAAGGTTGTTTTTCTCATCAGACAAAAAGTTATTTTGAGAAAGGAGCTGTAATTTTATGCTATAAGGATAGTATAAAAAAAGACTGGGACAAAGGTAAAACTCCAGTTCCTTTAAAAGAAAATCATTGTCTAATCAAAAAGAAACCTTATTTCTGAAACAGATTTTTATAAGCATGCTATTACCGCTATCGTAGCCGCAGAGAGTCACAAATGTGAAAATGTCAACATCTTTCAGAAGTTGGAGTGTCCTGTTGGTGATGAGTTACATTTTCTGTTTCATTTACATTTGGTGTTAATCTTGTACAATATTATAAAAAGATCAGCTGATCTAAAGTTTTTATGTAAGCATGGCAGAAACTTTGATAAAGTTAGAGCACTTCTGTTGTGTGACTTTCCTTCTTGCAGTTGTTTTCATTTATGCAGTAGTCCTGTATTTGCAGTGCTCCTCTGTACTTTCAGCTGTTTAGTACATAAACAGCATTTGCATTTCTTGGCTCACGGACAATACACTTGCCAACAGCCCTGTAATGGGGACTTTCCTACGCTGATCTGGTTCAGTGTTGGTGTGATCATCATATATTAACAGCACTGAATGAAAACCCCTACAAGCCAGATTATCTGTTAGGCAGAGTCTGCTACTAAAAGAAATATACATGCGAAAAGTTATTTCAAATATGATACTCCACCAAAAGCTTTTATTTGTTTTTGCCAAATGAAAGACTGAAAATGAAGATATTGGCAACAAACATAGAATTCACGAACAAAGATCTTTCTTTTCATATATTTGATTGTTTTTCATCTGAAGTAATTCATGCGACACAGAAGGTATTTTATCTCCATAACCCCATAGATAACGCTATAAAATTAAAAGCTTATCTCCTTTAAGACTATGAGGTTTCCTAGAAAAGAGGTGCAGTTTTCTTTCAGACATAACTTCCTTGGGATAGCATGATAAGTTGTACTATGTCTACTCTGATTTACATCAAGGTTGTTTTTCTCATCAGACAAAAAGTTATTTTGAGAAAGGAGCTGTAATTTTATGCTATAAGGATAGTATAAAAAAAGACTGGGACAAAGGTAAAACTCCAGTTCCTTTAAAAGAAAATCATTGTCTAATCAAAAAGAAACCTTATTTCTGAAACAGATTTTTATAAGCATGCTATTACCGCTATCGTAGCCGCAGAGAGTCACAAATGTGAAAATGTCAACATCTTTCAGAAGTTGGAGTGTCCTGTTGGTGATGAGTTACATTTTCTGTTTCATTTACATTTGGTGTTAATCTTGTACAATATTATAAAAAGATCAGCTGATCTAAAGTTTTTATGTAAGCATGGCAGAAACTTTGATAAAATTAGAGCACTTCTGTTGTGTGACTTTCCTTCTTGCACTTGTTTTCATTTATGCAGTAGTCCTGTATTTGCAGTGCTCCTCTGTACTTTCAGCTGTTTAGTACATAAACAGCATTTGCATTTCTTGGCTCACGGACAATACACTTGCCAACAGCCCTGTAATGGGGACTTTCCTACGCTGATCTGGTTCAGTCTTGTTGTGATCATCATATATTAACAGCATTGAATGAAAACCCCTACAAGCCAGATTATCTGTTAGGCAGAGTCTGCTACTAAAAGAAATATACATGCGAAAAGTTATTTCAAATATGATACTCCACCAAAAGCTTTTATTTGTTTTTGCCAAATGAAAGACTGAAAATGAAGATATTGGCAACAAACATAGAATTCACGAACAAAGATCTTTCTTTTCATATATTTGATTGTTTTTCATCTGAAGTAATTCATGCGACACAGAAGGTATTTTATCTCCATAACCCCATAGATAACGCTATAAAATTAAAAGCTTATCTCCTTTAAGACTATGAGGTTTCCTAGAAAAGAGGTGCAGTTTTCTTTCAGACATAACTTCCTTGGGATAGCATGATAAGTTGTACTATGTCTACTCTGATTTTACATCAAGGTTGTTTTTCTCATCAGACAAAAAGTTATTTTGAGAAAGGAGCTGTAATTTTATGCTATAAGGATAGTATAAAAAAAGACTGGGACAAAGGTAAAACTCCAGTTCCTTTAAAAGAAAATCATTGTCTAATCAAAAAGAAACCTTATTTCTGAAACAGATTTTTATAAGCATGCTATTACCGCTATCGTAGCCGCAGAGAGTCACAAATGTGAAAATGTCAACATCTTTCAGAAGTTGGAGTGTCCTGTTGGTGATGAGTTACATTTTCTGTTTCATTTACATTTGGTGTTAATCTTGTACAATATTATAAAAAGATCAGCTGATCTAAAGTTTTTATGTAAGCATGGCAGAAACTTTGATAAAGTTAGAGCACTTCTGTTGTGTGACTTTCCTTCTTGCAGTTGTTTTCATTTATGCAGTAGTCCTGTATTTGCAGTGCTCCTCTGTACTTTCAGCTGTTTAGTACATAAACAGCATTTGCATTTGTTGGCTCACGGACAATACACTTGCCAACAGCCCTGTAATGGGGACTTTCCTACGCTGATCTGGTTCAGTCTTGTTGCGATCGCGGAGTGTGCATTGGTTAAAATGCAAGAAAAAAATCCAGGGGAATCCTTTAGGCTCTTTTATTCCCAGCCATGGTTCATGTACTAAATGGTACATACATGTGTGGGTGTGTATGTGTGTGGTTCTGTAACACACAAAATAAAGAAGATATGAGACTAGTAATACAAACTTCACAGATGATAAAATCACAATCAAATTATAAACGGAAATAATGCAGGTCAATTCCAACATAAAGAAGCAGCCATGCTCTGCTTAAAGGCACTGGATAGGGCTCAAAGTAATCACCACTAATTGCCTGGGTCTATTCAGAATTCAGAGATAAGATTCAGCACATTCTTGATGTCTGGCACCATGTACAAATCTAACATAGTGGGCTATTCCACCCATATGAAGAGGTATACACAATCAAATAATATATGTACAAAGTCTGCCGGTCAGTCGTGGTTAGCTTACACATTAGCTTTGGTGCTCACAGGAATAATCAAGAAAAATCAAGTTTACAGCATAATCATAAGACCATAAAACTTATGTATAACCTTTTATATCACACTGTAAGACACCCACCTGTCTCATGGACACACACTTAATTGTTGCATTACGGCAAGACAGACAGTAAGGACCCTGTCTGTGCTTTTCCTGTTTTACAACTTTTTTGTGTTTGCATGCTCCAAGTACATTTTACATGCAGGATGGCGGTTTCAATTTTCAATGAGTTCCTTCTGAGAACATCACTCTAAGAAATGATTAATGGGATTAGTAAGTGCAGACATTACAATGAGCTGATCATTTTATTTAGTAATTTGGTCTAAATGAAAATTGAATTGAATACTTGAAGAAATTGTCTTTACCCAATAGTCCATGTAATTTCAACAGATATTTGGGCCTGAACTAAACAGAAGTTTAAGCACACAACTTAAAAATCTGCATCCATGGTAGAACACAGATTTGGGGAAGACTTAACAGCTCAGGGTGAGTACTACTTTGAATCGTTTTAATCACAGCAGAAAATAACTGCATCACCAGATGGTAAAAGAAATCATTTCACACTATGCTTTTCCTCAGTCAGTATTGGTAGTAGGAATGAGAATTTTGTCAAGTGTTTAAGTTTTCTTTGGACAACTCTGTCACCTGAGGTGGGATCGATGTAATTAGGCATTGCTGTGAACTGCCGAGTTTACAGATGATGTATCCCAGGTGTATCCATCTTCTGAGAAAACAGAAATACAGACCATTCAAACCAACCATCCTGACTCATTCTTTCAGAGTTTGCCACCTCCATCTTTGCCAACGTCCACTTAGCTACAGAAATGTCCTGGCCTCAAGCAGTGTTCTGCTCGACACTCCAGGTTGAGAGTGGAGATAAATACGTCCAGCACCTTACAGTTTTCAGTGGCCAGATACCTTCCCTACACATATAAAAAAAAAGCTTCAAGAATCTCAGGAGTTGGAATAATTAAATCACTAGAGGATGCTGACCGTATCATCCAGAAAGAACACACACTGAACAAGATAAGGAAGGCCAACCTTAAACTTAATAAAATAAAAGCTAAAAAAAAAAAACCCAACAATTCTTGGTGCAAAGACTTCACTTGGAGAACTTTGAACATGGCAACAAATCAGAAGGTTCCTGGTTAATCAATTAAAAATAAGGAGAAACAACAATCTTCCTCTGTAAAAGATCCAGAAGGAAATATCAGCCATAACATAATAAATTGTTATTATTGTTATTATTCTTATTATTATCATTATTATGATTATCATTACAGAAAAGGTCATTCTAATGCCAAAATGACCAAATTCAGACACATTTATTCTACAAAACATTCACAACAGATCTGTCGCAAAACTGAGAGGAGACACACATGGCGGTAAACCCTATCCTGTTCACCTGAAATGTTTTTGTCCTTTGTCCACCAATAGAAGCAAATATATGTTTTTTTTTATGACAAATATGGACCAAACGTTTTAAAATTTCTAAGCCAACATTAAATGTATTCATTTGAATGCAATATGCCATATTGCACATTTTTGCTGTAGCTGCTTAAAGCTGTGACCATATTGAATATGGTCACATTTTCTAAATATTTAAAAGAAGTCAGTCTATTTATTTATTTAACTTTACATTACTTTACCAGGCAAAACATCCATTACACAGTGTACCATAATTTTTGGACAATAAGCTGCTGCTTTTTTTCACACCAAGGCTCAAAGAATGATGTGGCTACTTAAGGATTTTACTGGCATTTTGCACTTCATGTACACACCCTCATCATCGAAAACACACAAAGAAATGCATGCGATGAAGCCTTCAAGTTAAAAATAGTCAATGTGGCGGTTGAAGAAGATAATAGAGCTGCTGCATGGTTGGTTAAGGAGTGGCTTTCACTCAGGTGCTCTCTATTGCTTGGAAATGATGCAAGACTGAACCTGTCAAAATGAAAAATAAATGCTGAAATATAAAAATAAGTCTTATTTGTTTCTGTTTTATTTTTCTTTCACTTGAGTGAGTGATGACAGCGGTCTTTTGACAATGGTCAAAACGTCAAAAAAAGTCTTTTTAAACATATTTCATTAACTTTATGCATTTTTAAAAAAATTGGATTTACAGGATTTTGGCATCTCCCACTCACTGCTTTTTTTTTTTCTTTTTTTTTTTTTTAACTGTTGCTTGATCAATAAGTACTAAAATGATACTAAATCAAAAATATATTTACGTAGCTTTACTGTCCACAAATACTTACTTAATAAAACGGTTTTTTTAAATTAAATATATGCAATATTTTATATTTTTAACAATTATATTTTGTTTGTGTACATGAAAGAGACGTCACTTAAGTATTTTGTCTTTCGTCAGTAGAGGTGGAGACAGAGGATAGTTGCAAAGTAAGTATTAATACCTATATTTTGTGTTTCTCATCACATTAAGGCTGTTGTCAAGCTTAACTGTCAACTCTGTCCTGAAATCTTAATGAGTAAAGACAAAAAAAAAAAAAAAAAAACCTTTTAGAAATTTGAAATGTGTTTTCAAAACTCACACGGGTGCACTGCCAGGAATTTTTGACCCCACAGTCACATAGACCACACCGCTTGATTGCAAACTTTAGATCTATATTTTTGCTCTAACTGCTTAAAGCTGACAAAATAATTTTCCTTTTCAGGAATGATAAAGGTTTGTGGTTATATTTAATGGCTGTCTTTATATACGGACAGAGAATGCCGCTTTTTCCTTTGTCAGCATTGAGTACTCATTTCTATGCTCTCACAATTACAAACGTCCATATATCTACGCCAATCAGCAGCTCAGCTAAGGTTGCTACTGGCGCAAGCCATCAGCTGCATTAACTTTAACCTGAACATAGACAAAAATAGACAAAATAAAGATGCAATATGTGTCTATGAGCCTGTGCCAGTATTGCTTTAGTCATTTCATAACTCTTCATCCTGAAACCGAAGAGCAGAAATTATTAGACAACGAGCAAATGTACTGATGGGTTATTAAAAAAGCTTGGGAGTAGGCTGGTTTTGTTATTAAAAAAGAAAAGAAAAAAGAAAGAAAGAAAAAGAAAAAAATATGATACATCTTTTTTGTTGATGTTATTGTTGTTTCAGAAACACAGGAATACCCGGTGTGACGCGCGGGTCAGGTTTTTCAATCCCGCATTTATATAATCATCTTTTTTGTCCACACCTGTCGCAGGGCAGACTTCCCATCAATGCATAGTGATGCGTCAAGAAGGGCATTCGGCGTAAAACATGTGCCATTTCAACTGCGACACGATTCACTTCTGCGGGACAAGCCGAAAGGAGGACGTTAGGGTTAGGCGAAACATCCTGCATTTATAAAATCATCTTTCTTGTTTAAACACACGCTAAATATGCACGTGAAGGATGATTTTATTTGGCCTGAAAACGTATTTGAGAACGTATTGCATTCACTTGAAAAAAATAAAGCTCTTTTTCTCAAATAACGAGACAGCCTAATTCAGGATATCATATTTGGTTTTACCTCTGAAACCGTCTGAACAAGCGCAAAGTTAGCAGGTGTCTTCGCAAAGTGCACGAACTAATAATGATCTGATCAACATAACTTAGAGACAAAATAAGGCTATTTTCCAAAGTCTCAATCCCAAAACAAAGTAAAAGTGAATTAAACTAAACAAAGGGAACATGTTGGACTTTCTCTGGATCAAGCCTGTTAAAAATGCTAACGGGCTTAGAAAATACAGTGTTAATTCAGATAAAAATGTACTTTTTCAATTTATGTCGTTCATTCAGAAAACAGAGCTTTTTTTTTTTTTTTTTTTTTTTTTTTTTTTTTTTAAATGTATGCAACAGAGTGGACACAGCAAACGAGACATGATCGCACGCAGTGCACCGAAGTACTTAATGACCAGCAATTACAGTAAATATTTTTTATCCAGCCCGACGCAACCTGCGGGAAACATGCGGCATCGAGAGGCCTGAGCACCACTCCGTCTTCATAAATTATGCGATGCTTGCGAACAAAGACAATTGTGGTTAATGTAAGTAAGCAGTAACTATATAGCTTATTTCACTGAGCTAGTTTAATTTCAACCGATCTCAAACTAACGAGGCGACACACGGTTCTTGGAGAAAAACTGGGTCGCATATTGGAACCCTTTTCATTTACTTATTTACTTGTTTATTTTTTGGTCTCTCTTCATTATCTTTTTTTAATTTTTATTCTTTTGCTTTTAAAAACAAGTTTCCTTTCTTGCCATGGCCCGTGTTGCATTTTAGTAACCCGCAGGTTAATGAACGTCTCTTGCGAACTGTTGCTGATAAGAAAACTGACGCGCTCAGGAAAGGACCGAACCATTTCATGCACTTTTATGGTGATGTTTGGTTAACATCAGTATCCATATACATATACATCACAAATACATAGACGTCGGCCTTCCATATGTATCACGCTGCCTATACGGCTCATCGCGTCGCCTTCTTGGATGGGTCTTCCATGCGCCTCCAATGCTTTTATTTGTAAGGGGTAGGCCCAAGCAAAACAATAACTTCACGAATTTTTAACAAATTTTTCTCAGTTTGGTTTGTTACAAAGGGCAGAGATACTGTTATGACACAGATCACTATAAAACATTAAAAAACAACGTGCTTTTATGCTAAAATATTTTTATAATGCTATATAACTAAGACATAAGGTAACTGTAACATAAACAAATGTATACATGAATTTGATACTGACATGTTTGATTGTTTTTGATACATTTAGATTGATCTATCTATTTTTATCTGGTGAAATAAATTATTATTCGATCTTGTGAAATGTAATTCTTCCCTTTCACGTTTCCAACAAGTCCTGACAATTTCATGAAAATCCGTTCATAACTTTTTAAGTTATCTTAAACACAAACAGACAAACAAATAAACCCAGTAAAAACATTCATTCGTTCATTTATTCATTCTTCAAATTATCATACATTGAGATGGAGGGGACAATTCCTTTACACAAGTAAGATTTGCAGCTGTTAGTTGTTTTCACTTTCAGGTTTCCTCCGCTGTTTGTTTGTTTATCCATAACTTTTTTGAGTTTAAGGCAACTTTTTCCCCCCTGTTTATTTAATCACCGGTTGTGTGCAGCTTGATGCCAAACTTTTATTTCTTTTCTTCCACAGGAGATGAGGGTCCATAATCAGACTTTAACCACTGGCACAGACAAATGCATAGACCAATTTTCGAAGTTGTTTGACATGTTTATTTCATGCCATTCCTTATAGTACTAACACTTTAGGTCCAGCCATCAATTTTCTGCGCGAGCGGGTACGTCCTGGACGGCTCGCAGCACAACTTGGATTGTTACTCAAATTAAACGGTGAACAAATTCTCTAAAACCGCGCAGCTGCTAAATGAGTTGGTTATTTGTAAAGGTTTTGAAAGTTTCATGTTGTGCAGCTAATGGAGGTAAATTTGAACTTTTTTGCGATGCTATAAAACACATCTTTGGATAGTGATGATAATTATTATGAGTGTTTTTTTTACATTCGTATGTTTACTTTGCTGTGTGGAGAACTGTTTTATTTGAATATACATACATTGTTTTTCCATTTAAAGCACTTTGTGTTGCCTGGAAAAACGCTTTATAAATAAGGTTTGACTTGATTTGATCTCACAACTTAAATTTGAAAGATGTTAAAAGTAGTACTTGTCTTTTAAAAGAGTTAGGCGTTTGTGTTTATTATTATTATTATCATTTATTTTTTTCTTTTTCTTTTTTTTTTTTTTTTTTTTTTGAAATTATGAACAACGGAGAGTAACTAGCAAAGTGGCAGGAGTTTTTGTTCCGAGCAACTCATCTATAGAGACCAAAGCTTTGTGGTGATGTCATGGAAATACTCAAAACAATCTAAATAAAGTGTGAAATGTTATAGGTAAAACAAAGGAATATACAAACAGCATTTATAAATGAGTAAAAGCCCTTATGACTTTATTTTTACCAGTGTGTGAAATAAAGTGTACTTAAGTGGTACCATGTTTCCATCTGTGATGAACACGGTACATCACTTACTCAATGGTAAAAACCAGTTGGGGGAGTTTTTAAGAGTATTGTTATCATCAGCACAAGATTGATATTTCAGTTGTGGCAAATGTAGCAAGTCAGTGGACCTGTGCATTTAATTATGCAGTCAGGTAAAGAATTATTTGATTATCCAATAAAGCAGGAAAATGCTGTATCAGTGTAACATTTGGACAAAATGTAAATAATCTTAAAAAGTGTTACAACTGTACATCTTGTTGAATGATTATTAAAAAATGTTCTCACTTTCAGCAAAAAAAAAAAAAAAAAAAAAAAAAAAAAAATTCAGGGAGACATTAAAGTCCTAAATTTGATCTGCTGTTTGTAATCACTGAACAAAAGCACTTAAATAGCTTAAGACATCATCAACTATTTTCATAAAAGTAGAACAACTAACATGGTGATTAAACAGCTGTTTTATTCACACGTTTTTATTCACTTGATCATAACTTTGCAGTTAGCATTTTCAAAATTAACTGGCTTATATGGCTCAGATTTATAAATATACTCCGATATCCTATCAGATAATAAAACTCTTCTTTAGGGGCTTATACTAAATTATACTAAAGTTGGGGAGGGGTATATACATTTTTGCCTATTATGCTAAGCAACATGCTCCACAGAGTCAACTCTCTTTCAGTTCATTTAGTTTCTTTGGGTCACTGGCCCCAACTGACTGCAGGAGAACTGAACTTACATTTACTTGGATGGCAGGTTAATACTACAGATTGTGTGTGCTTGTGCTGAAATGAACAAAGAAGAAATTAATAGTAAAATCCAGCATGACTTAATCGCAGAGAAAGAAAGAAAAACAGTGTTTTGAGTGTTTTTAGACTAAGCGCTAAACACTGCATTTAAGATTTGTATTGGAATGTTTTCACAGACGTACTGATGTGAACTCAGTGACAAACTGGAATGCTCCTCTGGTCTGGGAAGGAACCTTTGATCCAGTGGTGATTGATGCAATCTATACAAAAATGGACCCAAGAATTGCTGTTGTTGTTTTTGCTGTTGGCAAGTATGTGCATAAGATGTTCTTATGGGTCATTGGGGGACAGAGGTTACTTCACACTCACAAGTTGTTTTATGTAAAACATACAGTTGTAGAAAAAATACTTATATCACCTTCTTTTCCAAACAAATGTACCTGTAATTATGCCAGGCATTAAAATGAACATGAAATTTGGAAAAAAAAAAAAAAAAAAAAAAAAAAAAGGTTGGTCTAATATTTTTTTCCTTGGCTGTATGTGTAGTACAAGTGGCACACTAATCTTTCTGGTTTGTTTCAGATACACCCGTTTTCTGAAGGGTTTCATTGAGTCCGGTGAGAAGCACTTCATGACTGGTTTCAGGGTTACTTACTATATCTTTACTGACAACAAAGATCAGGTTCCTCAGGTAAGTTGTTTTACTCCAAAATTTGTACTTGTGTATAATTTCTCTTTTTTTCTTTGTTGTTGGTGTATGAAATATGTCATCAGGTTTCCTTATATGACTATTCAGGTTCAGCTAGGTAAAGGCCACAACATATCAGTTCTCACTGTCCCTAGTGCCAAACGCTGGCAGGAGGTTGTGCTTGGAAGGATGAAATGGGCCACCACAACCATTGATGAAAAGGTAAAAAGTGAATAACACAAAGTCTCCCCCACAGTTATGGAACTAGTTGCTTTAAAAGTATTACATCCACACAAAGCTGTAGCACAGTAGAAAGTTGGGGCACTCTTTTAATTCATTTTGACTTGCACCTTATGTGAGACAAAGAACAGCAATAGCAAAACCTCACAAACAGTAATGTTGTCATCTCAATAAAAAAAGATGACAAAATAATAAAAAGAGAAAAAAACAAAACAGCCATAATATTACTGGACAATGAATTTGGAATCTTCTTGAGTTGTTTTTAATATCACTTCAAATCTGCCATGGTTACAGATCCGTAATGAAGCAGATTATCTTTTTATGATGGACATCGACAGTGTTTTTGGAGCAGAATCTCTCAGTCGGCTGTCTGCTGTACTTCATCGTGGATACTACAAGGTTTTATTTCATTTCCTATATTATGTTGACATTTCATTTCCTTGTCAGTTTAATTTTTAATGTTTTATCACTGTTTACTTTTACTAATTTCTGTTAAATATACATTCCTGCTATTACTGGACAAAATATGGCCGAGTGTTTTCTTAACATCTTGACTTTAATAATAATAAGGGACATTTTCAGAGCACTTTCCACAAATCGTTTCCTACACTCTGATGAACTGAGGAGCACATGAGCTCTCCAAACAGCACCAAATATTCACATATGTGTGAACTGTCTTGCTCTCATCAAAAACACCAGAAAATTGACTGGGGGAGAATTACTAACCTTCTGGTCATTAGATTACCCGCTATACCACCTGGCCACTTTGGCTGAAATGTTTTAACCTTCAATTATCAACCTGAAGTATCTGATTGATGCTTGATTTATTGTCTTGTCCTTTTTCCTATCAGAACACAGAGAGAGACGGTTTTCCCTACAAACGTCGACCAGAGTCCAAGGCTTACATCCCTGCTGGTGAAGGCGATTATTATTACACTGCAGCTGTGTGGGGTGGATACCTGGAGGACATGTACAGGCTTGTCAGGTTACCAAAAATACACATCATTTTAGTTGTTCCCCTTTTCTTATCTTTTCTTTTCTTTTGTTTTCTATTTTTGTTAAAGTATACAATAAGGAGTTTGGTTTCACAGTGTATGTACTTAGATAATGTACAGTATGAACCTTTAACCCTTAATAGGGCACTCAATGAAATAACTTGAAATAAAAAAAAAAAAAAAAAAAACTAAAATTGTCCTTCTGGTATGTACCAAGACCTCCATTCTGTTGTTACATTTTTTTTTAAATTTTATGCTGAAAATGAAAGAAAACAAAGTGATAAAAAATAGTCACTTGCCTAATTAAGGGTTAAAAACCCCTTCATATTTAGAATATTTATTGTTGCTGTCATCTGTGGCTGAAACTTAAGTTATATTTAACTTGAGCAGCTGACTTGTCTCTTTCTTCCTGTATAATTAGATACTGCTATGAGCAGTCAGAGGAGGATGCCAAGAACAAAATTGAAGCTGTTTGGCAAGAGGAGAGTCATCTCAACAAGTACATTGTTACATAACTTTGACTTCACAGAAGATAAAATCTTTTAATAGCCAGTGAGTATTAGAACAAAAGTTAAATTCATATTTGCCTCTCTCTCAATGCAGGTACCTCTTATACAACAAACCAACCAAGGTGTTGTCTCCAGAATATCTGTGGTCTGACTATGATAAGGTACCAGAAGACATTAAAGTTGTGAGGATCTCCCAGCTAATAAAGGATTATGCACAAGTACGGCCCAATGGTGGACAGTGATATCCCATCAGTATTAATGAAGGCAAAAAATCTGAGACGTTTGGATCAGTGGTTTTGGGTTTTTCAACATATTTAGTATATATTGTATACAGCTATACAATAAAATGTTCCTTGTGAAAATGTACAAAAATTATATATTTTTTTAATGCTTTTTGACCTATTGTTTTTTTTTTTTTTTTTTTTTTTTGGCAGGATAAGGGACAAAACTTTACTTTTATGGAAAGACATGAAATTACAATAATTTATGAAGTGACAAATTAGGATATTATTGGTGTTGGAAGGGTGAATCTGGAACTGGGAAATTCTGTAGTTGCTTACTTGCATTCTTTTTGAGTCGATATGTGTTGTTTTCTTCTCTGTCCCACAAACACATTTTTGCCCACAGTACTGTAGTGAATACTTTGCAGGGACAGTGGTCCAAAACAAAAGAAAGGTTTTAATAAAAGAACGTTTTAAAAAAGTTTCCTTTTTTTGTCTCTTTGTCGTGGAATTTATCTGATGAGAAATAAATCTAGAAATCAACTGTGCTCTGTCCAGTTTATTGACAATGCCCAGTAGTTGCAAACGAGAAGTATCGAGAGCTTTGCCCCTGCTCAGGGTGTATAAAAAGAAGCTTAATAAAGGAGTAACGTATTAAAACTACACTATGTGCATAATTTCCACCACACTCTCAACAACCAGCATTTTAAAATTCTGCATTGGGGTAACACAAATGTAGTCATCATTGCAAAAAATATCCACCTTACTGAATGGAGCACCGTATATGACACTCTACTGCTCTAATGCATGTTTCCAATTTTTCATTTGGATACTGGTACAGATCAGAAGTATCACCTCTGTCGCATGATTTGTTCTGCAAATATATCACTGTCTTTCGCTGGCTTGACAAACACTAAGTATGTTCTTTCTGAAAATCAGAGGTATTTGCTAGCAGAGTGGACTTTGTTTCTGAAATACAGTCTCACCCACTGGCTATTCAGCACCATTGATTTGTTATTGCTTGATGTTTTATTTGCACATACTCCAGAAAATAAAAAAGATGTAGTTTTTTTGTGTTATGAGGACATAAATGTATTAACAACAAAATATCTGATCCAATAGACCAACACTGAGTCCCTCTTACAAAATTTTGGGGTCATCATATAAACAACCCCAAATGCATACAAGGCATTATTTTTCGTTTTTATGATGAAAATAGATAAATAGAAATTAAAAAGTAAAAATTTCCCCAAACCACTTAGCCAATACCATATTTAAAATAGGACACAAACTTATTATAAGATTTGGTTTGACAATTTGAATATTTCATCAGTTTCAAAGAACCTCTTCTAAAACTGCACAGTCTTCATTTCAGAGACCTCAGTGGTCCATAGAATCCAAATACGACATGAATTTGTAAGTGGCTATATTATAAAATACACAATCATACATGTCAGAGCACTTCTGTTGTGTGACTTTCCTTCTTGCAGTTGTTTTCATTTATTCAGTAGTCCTGTATTTGCAGTGCTCCTCTGTACTTTCAGCTGTTTAGTACATAAACAGCATTTGCTTTTGTTGGCTCACGGACAATACACCTGCCAACAGCCCTGTAATGGGGACTTTCCTACGCTGATCTGGTTCAGTCTTGTTGTGATCATCATATATTAACAGCATTGAATGAAAACCCCTACAAGCCAGATTATCTGTTAGGCAGAGTCTGCTACTAAAAGAAATATACATGCGAAAAGTTATTTCAAATATGATACTCCACCAAAAGCTTTTATTTGTTTTTGCCAAATGAAAGACTGAAAATGAAGATATTGGCAACAAACATAGAATTCACGAACAAAGATCTTTCTTTTCATATATTTGATTGTTTTTCATCTGAAGTAATTCATGCGACACAGAAGGTATTTTATCTCCATAACCCCATAGATAACGCTATAAAATTAAAAGCTTATCTCCTTTAAGACTATGAGGTTTCCTAGAAAAGAGGTGCAGTTTTCTTTCAGACATAACTTCCTTGGGATAGCATGATAAGTTGTACTATGTCTACTCTGATTTTACATCAAGGTTGTTTTTCTCATCAGACAAAAAGTTATTTTGAGAAAGGAGCTGTAATTTTATGCTATAAGGATAGTATAAAAAAAGACTGGGACAAAGGTAAAACTCCAGTTCCTTTAAAAGAAAATCATTGTCTAATCAAAAAGAAACCTTATTTCTGAAACAGATTTTTATAAGCATGCTATTACCGCTATCGTAGCCGCAGAGAGTCACAAATGTGAAAATGTCAACATCTTTCAGAAGTTGGAGTGTCCTGTTGGTGATGAGTTACATTTTCTGTTTCATTTACATTTGGTGTTAATCTTGTACAATATTATAAAAAGATCAGCTGATCTAAAGTTTTTATGTAAGCATGGCAGAAACTTTGATAAAGTTAGAGCACTTCTGTTGTGTGACTTTCCTTCTTGCAGTTGTTTTCATTTATGCAGTAGTCCTGTATTTGCAGTGCTCCTCTGTACTTTCAGCTGTTTAGTACATAAACAGCATTTGCATTTGTTGGCTCACGGACAATACACTTGCCAACAGCCCTGTAATGGGGACTTTCCTACGCTGATCTGGTTCAGTCTTGTTGCGATCGCGGAGTGTGCATTGGTTAAAATGCAAGAAAAAATCCAGGGGAATCCTTTAGGCTCTTTTATTCCCAGCCATGGTTCATGTACTAAATGGTACATACATGTGTGGGTGTGTATGTGTGTGGTTCTGTAACACACAAAATAAAGAAGATATGAGACTAGTAATACAAACTTCACAGATGATAAAATCACAATCAAATTATAAACGGAAATAATGCAGGTCAATTCCAACATAAAGAAGCAGCCATGCTCTGCTTAAAGGCACTGGATAGGGCTCAAAGTAATCACCACTAATTGCCTGGGTCTATTCAGAATTCAGAGATAAGATTGAGCACATTCCTGATGTCTGGCACCATGTACAAATCTAACATAGTGGGCTATTCCACCCATATGAAGAGGTATACACAATCAAATAATATATGTACGAAGTCTGCCAGTCAGTCGTGGTTAGCTTACACATTAGCTTTGGTGCTCACAGTAATAATCAAGAAAAATCAAGTTTACAGCATAATCATAAGACCATAAAACTTATGTATAACCTTTTATATCACACTGTAAGACACCCACCTGTCTCATGGACACACACTTAAATAGAGTCCTGTCTTCTTAACAAGCCCCAAACAACACAGTTCTCCCTGCAGTTTTCAGGGTATGACTTGCTGAAATGATCTGAAGATTGAACGATTTCAAAATTTGAACAGTGAACCATAAGTGTGAATTATCAATTTTTGAATAAATGAACTGAACTTTCAATATGTTCAAAAGAAGCATGAACTTGCACAACACTGCTAGTTGTTCACATGTGCATCTTTCTAGATTCATGGGTGGGGTGTTTGTACAATATGAAAATAATTCACACACAGGATCGTATAAAGCAGATTGATCAGAATACAATGAGACTAATTCTGATAGATGAGTTCAGTTCTAAAACAGATACCGTACCTACAAGCATTACAACAACAGTTTCCCTTGAGAAAAGATGACCATGATTGTCTCCTCTTTTAAGCCTGGGTGGGGCATTTGTACAATTTAAAAATAACTCATACAAAGCATGAATTTTCAGAATACAATGGAACATTTTCTGAACGACAACTTATGGTCATACAAAAACAAACAGAAAAAATAAAGCACGCAGATTTGTAACACCCAATGATTCCAGTTGAACTTTTGAGTTATGTTCATCTGAAAGAGAGATTAACCACATCAGTGAGCGGGTGTGTAACTGCACAATATACAATCAATCATGTTGCATTACGGCAAGACAGACAGTAAGGACCCTGTCTGTGCTTTTCCTGTTTTACAACTTTTTTGTGTTTGCATGCTCCAAGTACATTTTACATGCAGGATGGCGGTTTCAATTTTCAATGAGTTCCTTCTGAGAACATCACTCTAAGAAATGATTAATGGGATTAGTAAGTGCAGACATTACAATGAGCTGATCATTTTATTTAGTAATTTGGTCTAAATGAAAATTGAATTGAATACTTGAAGAAATTGTCTTTACCCAATAGTCCATGTAATTTCAACAGATATTTGGGCCTGAACTAAACAGAAGTTTAAGCACACAACTTAAAAATCTGCATCCATGGTAGAACACAGATTTGGGGAAGACTTAACAGCTCAGGGTGAGTACTACTTTGAATCGTTTTAATCACAGCAGAAAATAACTGCATCACCAGATGGTAAAAGAAATCATTTCACACTATGCTTTTCCTCAGTCAGTATTGGTAGTAGGAATGAGAATTTTGTCAAGTGTTTAAGTTTTCTTTGGACAACTCTGTCACCTGAGGTGGGATCGATGTAATTAGGCATTGCTGTGAACTGCCGAGTTTACAGATGATGTATCCCAGGTGTATCCATCTTCTGAGAAAACAGAAATACAGACCATTCAAACCAACCATCCTGACTCATTCTTTCAGAGTTTGCCACCTCCATCTTTGCCAACGTCCACTTAGCTACAGAAATGTCCTGGCCTCAAGCAGTGTTCTGCTCGACACTCCAGGTTGAGAGTGGAGATAAATACGTCCAGCACCTTACAGTTTTCAGTGGCCAGATACCTTCCCTACACATATAAAAAAAAAAGCTTCAAGAATCTCAGGAGTTGGAATAATTAAATCACTAGAGGATGCTGACCGTATCATCCAGAAAGAACACACACTGAACAAGATAAGGAAGGCCAACCTTAAACTTAATAAAATAAAAGCTAAAAAAAAACAACCCAACAATTCTTGGTGCAAAGACTTCACTTGGAGAACTTTGAACATGGCAACAAATCAGAAGGTTCCTGGTTAATCAATTAAAAATAAGGAGAAACAACAATCTTCCTCTGTAAAAGATCCAGAAGGAAATATCAGCCATAACATAATAAATTGTTATTATTGTTATTATTCTTATTATTATCATTATTATGATTATCATTACAGAAAAGGTCATTCTAATGCCAAAATGACCAAATTCAGACACATTTATTCTACAAAACATTCACAACAGATCTGTCGCAAAACTGAGAGGAGACACACATGGCGGTAAACCCTATCCTGTTCACCTGAAATGTTTTTGTCCTTTGTCCACCAATAGAAGCAAATATATGTTTTTTTTTATGACAAATATGGACCAAACGTTTTAAAATTTCTAAGCCAACATTAAATGTATTCATTTGAATGCAATATGCCATATTGCACATTTTTGCTGTAACTGCTTAAAGCTGTGACCATATTGAATATGGTCACATTTTCTAAATATTTAAAAGAAGTCAGTCTATTTATTTATTTAACTTTACATTACTTTACCAGGCAAAACATCCATTACACAGTGTACCATAATTTTTGGACAATAAGCTGCTGCTTTTTTTCACACCAAGGCTCAAAGAATGATGTGGCTACTTAAGGATTTTACTGGCATTTTGCACTTCATGTACACACCCTCATCATCGAAAACACACAAAGAAATGCATGCGATGAAGCCTTCAAGTTAAAAATAGTCAATGTGGCGGTTGAAGAAGATAATAGAGCTGCTGCATGGTTGGTTAAGGAGTGGCTTTCACTCAGGTGCTCTCTATTGCTTGGAAATGATGCAAGACTGAACCTGTCAAAATGAAAAATAAATGCTGAAATATAAAAATAAGTCTTATTTGTTTCTGTTTTATTTTTCTTTCACTTGAGTGAGTGATGACAGCGGTCTTTTGACAATGGTCAAAACGTCAAAAAAAGTCTTTTTAAACATATTTCATTAACTTTATGCATTTTTAAAAAAATTGGATTTACAGGATTTTGGCATCTCCCACTCACTGCTTTTTTTTTTTCTTTTTTTTTTTTTTAACTGTTGCTTGATCAATAAGTACTAAAATGATACTAAATCAAAAATATATTTACGTAGCTTTACTGTCCACAAATACTTACTTAATAAAACGGTTTTTTTTAAATTAAATATATGCAATATTTTATATTTTTAACAATTATATTTTGTTTGTGTACATGAAAGAGACGTCACTGTAAGTATTTTGTCTTTCGTCAGTAGAGGTGGAGACAGAGGATAGTTGCAAAGTAAGTATTAATACCTATATTTTGTGTTTCTCATCACATTAAGGCTGTTGTCAAGCTTAACTGTCAACTCTGTCCTGAAATCTTAATGAGTAAAGACAAAAAAAAAAAAAAAAAACCTTTTAGAAATTTGAAATGTGTTTTCAAAACTCACACGGGTGCACTGCCAGGAATTTTTGACCCCACAGTCACATAGACCACACCGCTTGATTGCAAACTTTAGATCTATATTTTTGCTCTAACTGCTTAAAGCTGACAAAATAATTTTCCTTTTCAGGAATGATAAAGGTTTGTGGTTATATTTAATGGCTGTCTTTATATACGGACAGAGAATGCCGCTTTTTCCTTTGTCAGCATTGAGTACTCATTTCTATGCTCTCACAATTACAAACGTCCATATATCTACGCCAATCAGCAGCTCAGCTAAGGTTGCTACTGGCGCAAGCCATCAGCTGCATTAACTTTAACCTGAACATAGACAAAAATAGACAAAATAAAGATGCAATATGTGTCTATGAGCCTGTGCCAGTATTGCTTTAGTCATTTCATAACTCTTCATCCTGAAACCGAAGAGCAGAAATTATTAGACAACGAGCAAATGTACTGATGGGTTATTAAAAAAGCTTGGGAGTAGGCTGGTTTTGTTATTAAAAAAGAAAAGAAAAAAGAAAGAAAGAAAAAGAAAAAAATATGATACATCTTTTTTGTTGATGTTATTGTTGTTTCAGAAACACAGGAATACCCGGTGTGACGCGCGGGTCAGGTTTTTCAATCCCGCATTTATATAATCATCTTTTTTGTCCACACCTGTCGCAGGGCAGACTTCCCATCAATGCATAGTGATGCGTCAAGAAGGGCATTCGGCGTAAAACATGTGCCATTTCAACTGCGACACGATTCACTTCTGCGGGACAAGCCGAAAGGAGGACGTTAGGGTTAGGCGAAACATCCTGCATTTATAAAATCATCTTTCTTGTTTAAACACACGCTAAATATGCACGTGAAGGATGATTTTATTTGGCCTGAAAACGTATTTGAGAACGTATTGCATTCACTTGAAAAAAATAAAGCTCTTTTTCTCAAATAACGAGACAGCCTAATTCAGGATATCATATTTGGTTTTACCTCTGAAACCGTCTGAACAAGCGCAAAGTTAGCAGGTGTCTTCGCAAAGTGCACGAACTAATAATGATCTGATCAACATAACTTAGAGACAAAATAAGGCTATTTTCCAAAGTCTCAATCCCAAAACAAAGTAAAAGTGAATTAAACTAAACAAAGGGAACATGTTGGACTTTCTCTGGATCAAGCCTGTTAAAAATGCTAACGGGCTTAGAAAATACAGTGTTAATTCAGATAAAAATGTACTTTTTCAATTTATGTCGTTCATTCAGAAAACAGAGCTTTTTTTTTTTTTTTTTTTTTTTTTTTTTTTAAATGTATGCAACAGAGTGGACACAGCAAACGAGACATGATCGCACGCAGTGCACCGAAGTACTTAATGACCAGCAATTACAGTAAATATTTTTTATCCAGCCCGACGCAACCTGCGGGAAACATGCGGCATCGAGAGGCCTGAGCACCACTCCGTCTTCATAAATTATGCGATGCTTGCGAACAAAGACAATTGTGGTTAATGTAAGTAAGCAGTAACTATATAGCTTATTTCACTGAGCTAGTTTAATTTCAACCGATCTCAAACTAACGAGGCGACACACGGTTCTTGGAGAAAAACTGGGTCGCATATTGGAACCCTTTTCATTTACTTATTTACTTGTTTATTTTTTGGTCTCTCTTCATTATCTTTTTTTAATTTTTATTCTTTTGCTTTTAAAAACAAGTTTCCTTTCTTGCCATGGCCCGTGTTGCATTTTAGTAACCCGCAGGTTAATGAACGTCTCTTGCGAACTGTTGCTGATGAGAAAACTGACGCGCTCAGGAAAGGACCGAACCATTTCATGCACTTTTATGGTGATGTTTGGTTAACATCAGTATCCATATACATATACATCACAAATACATAGACGTCGGCCTTCCATATGTATCACGCTGCCTATACGGCTCATCGCGTCGCCTTCTTGGATGGGTCTTCCATGCGCCTCCAATGCTTTTATTTGTAAGGGGTAGGCCCAAGCAAAACAATAACTTCACGAATTTTTAACAAATTTTTCTCAGTTTGGTTTGTTACAAAGGGCAGAGATACTGTTATGACACAGATCACTATAAAACATTAAAAAACAACGTGCTTTTATGCTAAAATATTTTTATAATGCTATATAACTAAGACATAAGGTAACTGTAACATAAACAAATGTATACATGAATTTGATACTGACATGTTTGATTGTTTTTGATACATTTAGATTGATCTATCTATTTTTATCTGGTGAAATAAATTATTATTCGATCTTGTGAAATGTAATTCTTCCCTTTCACGTTTCCAACAAGTCCTGACAATTTCATGAAAATCCGTTCATAACTTTTTAAGTTATCTTAAACACAAACAGACAAACAAATAAACCCAGTAAAAACATTCATTCATTCGTTCATTTATTCATTCATTCATTGAAATATTACAGCGTAAAAACATATACGGCAAAAAAAATAAAAAAAATAAAAAAATAACGTGTGGTGTATATTTCAGAGTTTTTGAAATGTCCCTGAATGCACCTTATTGCGGGCGTAAATGATGGAACTTTTACATTTACATTGTCTTTCTCTGATTCTCTCTGATATGTTTTGACATCTGTCTGTAGAACCTGCTCGTCGGCTGTCTCTCTCAGCAGACCTGTGCATCACTTTTTCAACATAGGCCACCATAGCAGTTGGCGTACACTGCGCAGTTCGGCGTCCTGTTATCCATATTGTCCTCGTCCATGCTCGGATCACGGAGTTTTCTTCAAATTATCATACATTGAGATGGAGGGGACAATTCCTTTACACAAGTAAGATTTGCAGCTGTTAGTTGTTTTCACTTTCAGGTTTCCTCCGCTGTTTGTTTGTTTATCCATAACTTTTTTGAGTTTAAGGCAACTTTCCCCCCCCTGTTTATTTAATAACCGGTTGTGTGCAGCTTGATGCCAAACTTTTATTTCTTTTCTTCCACAGGAGATGAGGGTCCATAATCAGACTTTAACCACTGGCACAGACAAATGCATAGACCAATTTTCGAAGTTGTTTGACATGTTTATTTCATGCCATTCCTTATAGTACTAACACTTTAGGTCCAGCCATCAATTTTCTGCGCGAGCGGGTACGTCCTGGACGGCTCGCAGCACAACTTGGATTGTTACTCAAATTAAACGGTGAACAAATTCTCTAAAACCGCGCAGCTGCTAAATGAGTTGGTTATTTGTAAAGGTTTTGAAAGTTTCATGTTGTGCAGCTAATGGAGGTAAATTTGAACTTTTTTGCGATGCTATAAAACACATCTTTGGATAGTGATGATAATTATTATGAGTGTTTTTTTTACATTCGTATGTTTACTTTGCTGTGTGGAGAACTGTTTTATTTGAATATACATACATTGTTTTTCCATTTAAAGCACTTTGTGTTGCCTGGAAAAACGCTTTATAAATAAGGTTTGACTTGATTTGATCTCACAACTTAAATTTGAAAGATGTTAAAAGTAGTACTTGTCTTTTAAAAGAGTTAGGCTTTTGTGTTTATTATTATTATCATTTATTTTTTTCTTTTTCTTTTTCTTTTTTTTTTTTTTTGAAATTATGAACAACGGAGAGTAACTAGCAAAGTGGCAGGAGTTTTTGTTCCGAGCAACTCATCTATAGAGACCAAAGCTTTGTGGTGATGTCATGGAAATACTCAAAACAATCTAAATAAAGTGTGAAATGTTATAGGTAAAACAAAGGAATATACAAACAGCATTTATAAATGAGTAAAAGCCCTTATGACTTTATTTTTACCAGTGTGTGAAATAAAGTGTGACCCTGGATGACTGAGACTTAAGTGGTACCATGTTTCCATCTGTGATGAACACGGTACATCACTTACTCAATGGTAAAAACCAGTTGGGGGAGTTTTTAAGAGTATTGTTATCATCAGCACAAGATTGATATTTCAGTTGTGGCAAATGTAGCAAGTCAGTGGACCTGTGCATTTAATTATGCAGTCAGGTAAAGAATTATTTGATTATCCAATAAAGCAGGAAAATGCTGTATCAGTGTAACATTTGGACAAAATGTAAATAATCTTAAGAAGTGTTACAACTGTACATCTTGTTGAATGATTATTAAAAAATGTTCTCACTTTCAGCAAAAAAAAACAAAAAAAAAAAAAACAAAAAAAAGTTCAGGGAGACATTAAAGTCCTAAATTTGATCTGCTGTTTGTAACAAAAGCACTTAAATAGTTTAAGACATCATCAACTATTTTCATAAAAGTAGAACAACTAACATGGTGATTAAACAGCTGTTTTATTCACACGTTTTTATTCACTTGATCATAACTTTGCAGTTAGCATTTTCAAAATTAACTGGCTTATATGGCTCAGATTTATTGGAGCCAATGAGTCTTATTTGTCAGCACAGAACCTCATGTAAAAGCAGTAAAACTTACCACAGCTCCTACTATCATCATCATCCAGGGCAGCTAATGAAGGTCCTACTGTGATAAATATGTTAATCATTTCTGGACTTTGGGAGTGTCCTTCTTTCTTCTGTCATGGTTTTGACTTGCTTCTGTTATTTGTTTTGACAGGTACAGTCATCCTGAAAGTTATTCATGCTCCCCTATTAAAAAAAACAAAGCTATCCCAGAACTAAGTTGAAGTTGATCAACGTAATAATAAAAGAAGAAAACAAACATGACAAATTTATATAGTTTATACTACTTGTAAACTAAGACTTTGTTGAACTTTGAGGCAATCACTGCAATCAAATATTTTCTTCAAAACCAAATCAGACTTCTGAGCCTCTTAACAAGTATTTTGGCACACTGCTTTGATTTGTCTGGGACAATTTTGTTTGTTTTTAAATGTTTGTCGTCGACTCAATTAAATTCAACAGCAATGTCTTATTTAACTAAATTAATAATAATAAAACATTTTTTAAAAATTATTTATAATACTTTTTTCAGTCTATAGATATTTGAGTGACTATTGTGAATTCTGCCTTTTCTTTATGGGTATGAAAATTCCCTTGTATTCCCTTGTAAGTGTAGCTGCATCCACTGGAGCATAGTCAAATCAGGTTGCCATTCCAGTGGGATGCAGGCAGGACACTGACTTTTCATGCAGGATTGCAGGAATGCCAAGGGGTAAAGGTGTCTGATTCCTTAAGCTTGGTGTCAGTTTAAAAAGTAACTAATGAGCTGCAGATATGTGTGTTCCATGACCAGTGGTTACAAAGGAGCATGTTATTCTCCCCACATGGTACAGGGACCACAGCAAAGGGGATGATGTTTGAAAATTTCAGCGGGCGGTCCAACTAATAGTTGGCCCGCCAATCTACTGAGTTTTATAGACCACAGAAGAACAGTCTGTCCACAAAACCTGTAAAAATGCCCAAAATGCCACACAAACATGGCCCCACATAGTCCTTGACTTTCAGGGAAAATAGGAAAGATTAAGACCTGTAAATGACCGCGCAAGGGGATCCAGCACCCCCATTTTTAGATTGATATCATTTAATTATTTTTCAATTCTCAGTGTAACTTTGCCATTATGTTATCATTACAGGACTTGGGGGAAAAGATAATCCTTTGAGACTGATAAACTCACCATTTTTAATTCTCTTCTCTTTGTAGAGAGCCTGTTGAGAGCCAGTGCCATCAGAAGAAGCCTTTGTTCCACTCCTGGTTCAAGTTCCTGCTTGTGCTTTGTCTAGTGGTGTTCAGTTTGTGTTTTGCCTTGTCTGACAACTTACTGTCATGGCGGGATAGATTTCCACAGCACATACACTACAATTGGTTTTTCAACAATACCTTTCAAGTTAAAGTACCCGCTTATAGAGTCTCTGCAAAGCACCAAGCTGTCCATTACATTCGCACAATCACAGACCCTCCCACTGTGCGACCTCAAAGTATCCAGTACCACCAAGCCTATCCATTAAACTACCATTTCATTTTGGATAACCCAGAGGTTTGCAAAAAAGAAACCCCTTTCCTGATCCTGATGGTTCCAGTAGCACCAAGTAACGTTCAAGCTCGGGATGCAATCCGTCAGACATGGGGCAAAGAAAAGCTGGTTCAGGGGCAGGTGGTAGTCACTCTGTTTATGTTGGGTCTCTCTGGTGAAGATAATCATGAGAAGCTGAAACAGGAGAATTTACAGCATCACGACTTGATCCAGAGTAACTTCATGGACACATATCTAAATCTGACCATCAAAACCATGGTGATCATGGACTGGTTGGCCACACACTGCCATAAAGCAGCCTACGCCATGAAGGTTGACTCTGACATGTTTCTGAACATTGACAATCTGGTGATCATGCTACAAAAACCAGAAATCCCCAAGCTGAACTACCTGACAGGAATGATTTTCTGGAACAGCCAAGTAGTCCGTTCAAAAGACTCAAAGTGGTATGTTCCAGAGGAGCTGTTCCCTGATCCTACTTACCCACCATACGCCATGGGTATGGGATACATCTTTTCAAATGATCTTCCAGAGAAATTTGTAGAGGTCTCAAAACTGATAAAACCATTCAACATAGAGGATGCTTATATTGGAATGTGCATGAAAAAGCTTGGACTTGCACCCACATCACCACCCAATCCTTCCCAGTTCAAGACTTATAACACAAACTACAACCGCTGTGAATACTCGACAATTATCACCTACATTCTTGGATCTCCACAAGAGTTGGTGAACTATTGGACAGACTTTAAGAAGCCTGGACCACACTGTTAGGATAGTATATATATATATATATATATATATATATATATATATATATATATATATATATATATATATATATACTATCCTATTTAATTTTTTTTAAAAATCTGAACAAAATTTGCAATAGAAAGAAATGACTTTTCAGTTATTAATATTTGAGAAAAATAAATCAGGGGAAAAATCAAAATGGTAATGAATGATTCTGGGAAGCTTGTGATTACTACTACAATGTTTTAAAGTTTGTATTACTTTTCTGTTCATATGATTTGCAACTGTGTGTCAATGTGTCAAAACAGCTAGACTCAATATAATGATAGGCTGTGTATGAGACAATTATTCTTTTATTGACACTAGGGATGCACGGCTCAATACCAAGCGTGTGTACTCGTACTTGGTATTAATAAAAGTGTGCCGATACCACAACCGATATCACACTAGTCAAGCTAGCACAGATGTGTTTGATGAGATGCTTTGGACATGTTTTAAAAAAGAAATAAATGCCTTGAATGTGAAAATGTGACATTTTTTTGTTACAAGATCTAGCTTTTAGTCACTAAAAGCTAGATCTTTGTTTAAATAACACACATTTATATTTAGGTAAAATGTGCCAAAACAAAATAAAACTTGTCGAAATTGTCAGATCTGTAATGGGATTATATTTGTATTGGTGAGGTAACGTAAGAAAGGATGGGTAATCTATTATAGCCTAATGAAATCTTACACAGTTATAACAGCAATTTTAACCATAGTCACAATAATGTTCACATAAACAGATTTGGCATTGGCAAATATCGGTATCGGCAGATATTCAGTTTTCAGACATTGGTATCGGATCGGAACTCCCAAAAAATGGGAATTAATTAACACCATTGCTAAGAACAGCAATGTTTGCGCTTTGTTTGTTACTTTTGACGGAACAATCATCTAATCTAAGTTGTAATGTTTCTTGCAACCTGCTGTTACACTTGTCATGTTTTTGTGTTTGAAGTTGTCTTGTACATTGAATGTGGTTAAGAAATAAACTTGCCATGTCCATATTATTATGTGAGAAAAGGGAAATAAAATACAAATGTTCGAAGACAAAATTTGTGCTACTTCAACAAATTCATGTCAAATAAAATCCTAAAATATCCTATAAATTTTACACAAGGAAAGGCTTCATGTTGGTTCATATCATATCTCTTGGGTGATTATAGTCACCCAGAAAATATTTCTGGGAGAAGTTTGCAAAGCCAATTTCTGAGGTTAACGATGAATAACAAATATAACTGGTTCTCTCTTTTCTTCTCTGTGAAAAACTAAACCTCACTTTTAAAAACATTTATACTGTAAAGGCTTGAAAGTGACATAATAATAAGCAAACAACAGCCTACCAATGCACTACATGTTAGAAGTGTAACTTATATAATACAAATAATGTGAACGCTATAGTTCAGTGGTTGCCAAACTGGGGGTTGGACCCCCATGGTGGAACCAAAGTATTGTCTGGGAGAGTGTATGGCTAAATAAAACAGATAGTTAAGACATTATGGAAGCAGATGAAAATGGGTGCCTTGCAGAAAAAGTTTTGGTACCACTGCTATAATTCCTGTGTAGGCTACATTTAAGCCAATGGCAACCTCCAGCAGTAAAAAGTGAAGCCTATGCAGAAGTGCATAAAATGGCAGTTCCCTCTTCATCCCCTAGGGGCTGTAAACATGTTTACAACTTGTTACAAAAATCTATTTTCGGTTTAATAGGTCAGGTTTATCTTCATGGTTACTGTGGGGGAAGTGAATTTTTTTCTAACTCCCCCATTTAAAAGTAATTTAATTTCAAAATCCAGCATATTTAAGGGTGTGTCCTTTTGATTAAAAGGTACCCGATCTCCCGCTTCAAGTAAGAAGAACACAGAAAAACTGCGGTTTTTAGCCGGTTAACAACGTGACTTAGCTTTAGCCCGCTTACCTCCATTAGCTGGTGAGCTCCGATTATATATGGGTAAGCTCGGTAAGCTCTTAGCTACAGGTAGCACAGAGTTTGCTCGATGTCAATCACTCGATGTCAATCACAGCCCCCATCTCTGCTCTACCTCTTTGCCTATATTTGTATTTTCCGGGGCAAGACTACACCCATGCCCCTGCCAAGATCGCGATGATGGGAACCCACCAGGCTTCAATTCAGGTCTTCAGAAACCTATGTGTCACATCATGGAGGCTCCGTCCATCTCTTTTACAGTCTGTGATTTAAACACTGAAATGACAATTAAATTCTTTCCAAAGTTCACAAGCAATATTTTTGCACATGAATTATTAGTGGGATTGTCAACTGCATCAATCAACACTGATAGAGTTGTCATTGTCAGTTGTCATTGTATAAACATACAGTTCTTTTTTTAAAATGTTTTCAAAAATTTTACTTTTATTGAGTATGGTTTTATGTATGTTTATTCCGTTTCAAATCTTTTTATTTTGAAAAGGTAAATCATGAACAAGCATCTTACATGAATTTCATATATAGTTGACAATTTCCTCCCCCCCCGCCCCCTTCTTTCTTCCCCCTTCTTCCTTCCCCCTTCTTCTTAACCCCTAAATGTGAAAAAGGAAAAAGTAAATAAATAAAGTTTCTCTCCTATTCTCCTTTCCCACAGCTATTTTATTAATTTAAAGAATGGGTGCAAGAAGAAAAAAAAGGGGAAATAGGCAGAGTACAAAAGGGTACAAAATTCAAAGTACTCTACATAAAAAAATAAAAAAAAATAAAAGGAAAGAAAAAAGCCCTCAAGGAAACAAACGAACAAAAAAAACCCCTAAAAATAAAAACAGCCCCCCACCCCCAAAAAAAAACAAAAAAACAATCCCCGTGCCCTCTACACCACCCTCCCTAGCCAGTCCAACCCTAAACATATAGATTAAGAGGGTCAGGGGTCCGTTCCCTTTCCAGGAAGGAGAGTAGTGGTCGCCAAATCTTTTCAAATTGTTCTATTCTATCCTTAATGGAGTGCCTGATCTTTTCTAAATGAAGTGTATCTGTCAATTCCGTAAACCATCTTTTCAGTGTGGGAACCTTTGTCTACTTCCAACACATTAAAATTAGCTTCTTAGCTGTAATCAAACCGTATGACAAAAAAGTTGCTTGAGACCCCTAAGAGTTACTCTTAGGGGTCTCAATCTGTCTAAACTACCCAGAATAATTAGAACAGGCTCAGGTTGTATCTGTACTTCAAGTATTTTAGATAACACATTAAAAATGTCAACCCAATAATCTCACAGTTAGGACACAAAACAAAGCTATGCAATAAATCAGCTTCTGCAGACAGGCATTTATCACATAGGGGTGAAATTTCAGGGAAAATGTTATGTAACTTCATTTTTGAATAGTGAATTCTATGAAGAACTTTGAACTGAATTAGGCGGTGTCTAGCATTTAGAGAGCAGGTATGAACGTATTCTAAGATAGACTTCCAAATATTATCTGTAAATTGTATTCCAAATTCCCTCTCCCACTCAGATTTTATTTTAACCATACTAGGTATACAGAGGTCTTGCAAGCAATCATACAGGATAGATATTGTGTGCTCTGAACCAATGCAACGCTTCACGCATTCATCTAGCTTATCAGGAGACGTATTTTGGAATCCAGGCAGATGTTCCCTTACATATTCTCTGATTTGAAAGTATCTAAAACGGTGAGTCCAAGGTAGGTCATATTTTCCCCTAAGTTTTTCAAAAGATGCGAAAGTCCCATTAATATAGAGGTCCCCAATGTTAACAATCCCTAACTCTTTCCAGGCATTAAAAAATCCATCCATGTTCGAAGGCGCAAATGATGGATTTGACGCTCTGGGTAATAGAAAGGAGATTTTTCTGAGATTAAAGTACTTCAATATTTGTTTCCATGTTTTAATTATATTGTGTATTATAGGATTGTATCTGTACCATTTCTTGTCAACTGCAACTGGTGAGAATATAATTGCGCCTATCGAGTAGGGCAGGCAGTCCTCCCTTTCTATCCCCAACCAATCAGACAACAAAAATGTGTCATCTAACCAGAAGGAGATAGAACGAAGGCATACCGCCCAGTAATATGCCATAAAGTTAGGGAGGGCGAGGCCACCATCTGCCCTAGATTTGCCTTAGATATGTATGTTTATTAAAATGTTTATTTTTGTTAAAGGGGTCATCACCCAGAAATGAAACTTTTTATTGGCGTTTGCAGGAAGTGTTAACATCCCCAGAAGCGTTTTTTTTTTTTTTTAACACGTTCAAGTTTTTTTCCGTCTGGGCGCTTTGTTCACAGCAAAACTGTCCACAAGGCTGAAGTCTCGCAAACACAGTTTTTTTTTGTCCCCGGGATTTTGTCATCCCAGAGAGCTAATTGCATAAATCCACCCCTATTCTAGGCCTAAACACACCCCTCTTCTGCGGCTAAATACACCTGCCTGCCTCAGTCACAGTTAAGTTGTGCGAAGATGCGTCCCATGTCCATTGCTCCTATGTCTGTTGCCAAAACTAACACCAGAATGTTTTTGCTCTCCCTTCATCAGAGAACCAACTACCAGGGACGGATGGATTACATAATTTTTTGTTGATAATGCACCTGCATCTCTGCCGGCTGCGGCCTGTTTGTGCATTTTGCAAATATTTGGGAAAAAACCATATGAAGATGGCATCAATCCTGCTGCGGCTGGAAAGAAGGCATTTGCAACTTTAAGCGGCTCATCATCAATGCAGTCGGTAAGTTTTGCAACTGATATAAAGTTATTTTTTGCCATGGCTGATACGTGACCTAACCTGATTCAGATAATGCTAATGCTAACAGGACAAGCCTAAAGGTTTAACCTCCTGCTGTGTGCAAATGAGTCCCGTGTTTTATTTTCTTATATCTATCTTATACTCTGCCATGTAAATGTTTGTAAAAGACTTGTCTATTTCTCATTTTTCATGTCTGCTACAACACAGTAAGTACAGTATTCATGATGGTTTATCATGATGCTGGTGTTTTCTTTCGACCACGACATGGTAGTTATCATTTAATCTAACACAGTGACCATCATGTAGTTTGATGCTTGCATAATTTCATCATTATATGTATAAAAAGAGTTACATCTTACTGCTTTTTTAGCATCAGATTTGATCACTGAACCATTACCATTAATATCTCTGATATTTTCACATATTTTTATTTTTTTAAAAATCTATATGAGGTGGGGGAGGGGGGGTGGGGTTGAGTGTGTTGTGTGTTGCAGTGTGTGAAATAAAATTATCATGTTTTTAATATTCTGTTGTATAGTTTGGTTTGCGAAAACCTGTTTTATTTAATATGCTTCTTTTTTTGTTTTACAAAAAAAACTTTGGCATCAAAGTTCTTTATAAAGTTTGATTTCATCTACTGGTATTTTGATATTTTGATGACTCATATACTGCAGCTATTTACAGCTACAATCTATTCATGAGATGATCTGATATTTTTCTAACTTCTACTTGCAGATTTTAGTCCAGCACATCTCATGCCATGCGCAGCACCAGCGGTCTACAGGTAGATGTTGGTTATAGACTGATACGGCAAGGCAGGCAACAATTGGAACACAGCTGTCATTAAGGACTTTCCACCCTCACTTCAGAAGTACAGGTTTGTCATCTTTTTCATTAATTTTACATACAGAAAATGATAATTAATCAAACACATATACTTTCTTAAAGGAAGCTAAGAGGCACTTGTTTGTTTTGACATCAGTATCTGGTTCTGTGCAGAAAAGAAACCCAGATGACAGCAGTGAAGATTATGTAGGAATCTGCACATCTCTTGATACTATGGTTCCAGCCTCTCTGGTTCTAACAGCCATCCCTGAAGAGGCCTCAACTTGGTCTGAAGGAAGATGACAATTTTCTTTGGAAGCTTGCTCAGTGGCTCCAGAACCCCCTGACAGCACATTTAACCACATTTAACCCAGAAAACTCAGCTACTGTGTTAACAGAATCAATACTGAAGAGTGAAAAATGTCATTTTAATTTTATTACATTAAAAATGAGAATTGATTTTATTTCTGTACACTGATAAAGACATTGTGTTTTATTGAAATTTTTTTTTTTTGTTTTGTTTTTTTTTTTACTTCAGCTTTACATTCAAAGGTCAGATGCAGAAATGTGTATATGGTAAAGTTGTGTATTTAATTCAATTGCTTTTGTCCTGAGTGACTGCAGCAAAGTTACTGTTTGTTCGATGTAATATGAAATGGCAATGACATATATCATCACCTTTTACAGTTATTTGCCATTTGAATAGCTTTATTTCTGAATTTTTGGGTTGAGAAGAGAAACTTCCAGTTCCTTTCCTCCAATAGGTAAATGTACATAATCCTGTTTAGAAATGATTCTTGCATTTTGTAATGAAAAAGCATTTAAAGAGACAGGTTCCACACCAGGATGTTGGATCAGACATGGGGGAGTTTGGAGCTTCATCCTACCTTCTGAGCACCTGAGAAGTGAAAAAAAAGACATTTTATTTTCTAAGCACAGTAAAAGGTAATATCTTGCTGTTCCCTGTTCTTTTTCTGTTAGCATTGTAGCAGAGTTTCCACATGTGCAGCTTAACAGAGACGATAATTAGAACATAAAAGATGGTAGATGATGCTGCATGTATAAAACACGGGTCTACATAGGTCAGCAGGAAGCCTCATCAGGATGGTGCAGCCGCACTGTGATGCTTTATTTATACAGGACACTTAACTTCATGTTATTTATCTGTACAGTAATATGGCTGCATGGTGGCTAAATCAACCATAGATCTGTCATGTGGAAATCACAACATTTTCCAGACTCTTGGCTAAAACAGCACACCTAATTTGGCAAATTTATTAAGATTAACACTGATGGTATTTAAAACCTAAAGTAAACACACTGCTTTGTGTAGTTCCATGTCATTACAATGTGTGTGTGTGTGTGCTTATTTGGCTGTATTACCAAAAAATTGAAATGATAGAATACCTTTGTCGGAGAAAAAGCTTGAGCTTTTTATACCTCTTTATAAAATATTACTAAAAATGATTAATCAGCAAGTATCTGACAAGTATTACAAAGAAAAGTTAAGCAGACAACTTGCTAGATGAGAGAAGTCCTCAGAACCCACTGCCCTGAATGTCTTAGATGTGGTTCTTGTCCAATGCTATTCAACTTTTCATCAAGTCCTTTGCCAGGATGTTAACAAACCACTAATTTCATTCATGTGGTAATGTTAAGAAGACAGGACTCTATTAGGACTATTTGTGGTTGCATTGTACCTTGGGTGCAGTTTTCAGACCGACCACCAGAGGGCGCGGCCATTTGTGAGCTAAAATGTTCAATAATTGTTTTTTATTAGTTTGGTCCTAAGCTACGGGGATGGTGGCATGTTCTTTTGTGGGTTTTTATCTTAAGTGTGCGTCCATGAGACAGGTGGGTGTCTTACAGTGTGACATAAAAGGTTCTGCATAAGTTTTATGGTCTTATGATTATGCTGTAAGCTTTATTTTTCTTGATTATTCCTGTTAGCACCAAAGCTAATGTGTAAACTAACCACGACTGTCCGGCAGACTTTGTACATATATTATTTGATTGTGTATACCTCTTCATATGGGTGGAATAGCCCACTATGTTAGATTTGTACATGGTGCCAGACATCAAGAATGTGCTCAATCTTATTTCTGAATTCTGAATAGACCCAGGCAATTAGTGGTGATTACTTTGAGGCCTATCCAGTGCCTTTAAGCAGAGCATGGCTGCTTCTTTATGTTGGAATTGATCTGCATTATTTCTGTTTATAATTTGATTGTGATTCTATCATCTGTGAAGTTTGTATTACTAGTCTCATATCTTCTTTATTTTGTGTGTTACAGAACCACACACACACTCCCATACATGTATGTACCATTTAGTATGTGAACCATGGCTGGAAATAAAAGAGCCTAAAGGATTCCCCTGGATTTTTTCTTGCATTTTAACCAATGCACACTCCGCGATTACAACAACACTGAACCAGATCAGCGTAGGAAAGTCCCCATTACAAAACCCGGGTCCAGGTGATTACAGAGTGAGGATGGATTATGATTCCCAGAGAGGTGGTGCCCGTCCAAGGAGGGCTGTGCGACCACCGCAATGGATGAGTGACTACGAGGGATACACACTGCCACCTTCCTCGCCAGAGCAGTACAGGGCTAGTGAGGGATGCGCCGAGATAACACCCCTTCTGCGACACTCAGGCCAGAGAAGCGAGATGTCTTCTGGTCTTTATGGAGCCCGAAATACTAGTCCACCGTTATCCAGTACCCCCTTTGAGGTTATGAACATTATCCAGCAACTCCAGGAAGATAACAGGCGTCTTCAGATGATGCTTACAGATATGAGGAGACATATGGATTGCAGCAATGCTACATTGGCCACGAGAAGCTTGTGGGTTATGGAACCAGGAAGTTCTAACCCGTCAGCAGAGGATGCGTTTCTCTCCACACATCCTCCCACCATAGCTTCCCAGCAACAAGATAACACATTTGGTATGCAAGGAGGTGCAGTGGAGGAAGAGGAGTGGCCATTACCCCCACCTCCAGTCTTCCTCCCAATGGACCAACCCGATCATCCTCCTCCTTCTCCTCCTGCGCCTGCTCCACCCTCACAACAACCGAGCATTGTCCAAGAGCTTGTTCAGTGTCTGAGAAATGTACAAGTTCAGCAAGCAGCAGGTACCACAGATGCAGACCCTCGGGACAGTGCACCGCAACCTGCTCCAACATCCCAAGCAGCATTTGACACTAATTGGGGAAGCAGCCTCCTCCCTCCAGAGCAAGTGTCGACAACAACTCAGCCTCTAGCTACAACAGAGAAGGCGTACCGAGGCCCCAAACCATCAATACCTGAGTTTACATGTGCTGATCCCAGGCAATTTGCACGTTTTAGACTGGCTCTGGACAACATTCTTCCAACTGACGCAACAGAGAGATTTAAGTATCAGGTGTTATGTGATCACCTCAGATTTGAGGAAGCTCTTCTGATCGCTGACTCTTACTGTAACTCTCCTCGCCCATTCACAGACACTATGGCTTCACTCATTAAGTATTTTGGTCAGCCTCACCACTTGTCCCTGCAAAGAATAGCAGAATTGATGGATGAGCCGAATATTTGTTCTGGTGACATGGGAGGCTTCAGAAAGTTCGCGCTCAGAGTCCGAGCATTAGTAGGCATGTTAGAGCAGCTTGGAGAAGATGCTCAGGTAGAACTACAGTGTGGATCTCATGTGGCGAGACTTCTAAAGACGCTGCCTCAAGACCTACATGCTGCCTTCCGTCGCCATGTCTACCCACGAAACAGTGGAGTGCCATCACTCAGAGACTTTGCAGAGTGGCTTGAATATGAGCTGGTTATTCAAGAGAGTGGAGATCAAATGAACACAGTAGAGGGTACTCAGAGAAACAGAGTCAATGTAAAGAAAGACAAGAAAGCTGCTAAAAGAACTACAACAGTACTGCTTGGTGCAACACAAGATGGTGCATCCAGGGGGTCTCCAGTCGAAACCCTTTCAACTCCAGATATCCAGGACCAGCCCAAAGCATATTGCCCCTACTGCAGCAACACTATGCATTTTCTAGATCTGTGTGCGAACTTCAGGCAACTGACTAAGGAACAGAAGACCAGCTGGATAAAGACAAACAACCGCTGCTGGCGTTGTGGGAGGCGCCACCAAGCAGCTCAATGTCGACTTAGATCACAATGCAAGATATGCAGAGGAAAGCACCTGGAGGCCCTGCATGAAATAAATCTGCAAGCAGCTGCATCGAGATCAATAAACCCAAATACCCCTGAGTCAGATAATACATCATCTGCTGATGTTCTCTATCTAGACTGGCGAGCAGGGTGCAACCAGGTTCTTCTGAAGATCTGTAAAGTCTGGCTACAAAATGGTGAGCACACACTTGAGACCTTTGCCATCCTTGACAATGGATCTGAGAGGACAATCCTGTTGCAAGAAGCCACCCGGAGGTTGAAGTTAAAAGGGACCCCAGAGAATCTATCACTACGAACAGTGAGACAAGGGCTGAGAACAATAAAAGGGGCATCAGTGATGGTCAAAATATCACCAGTAAGCCATCCATTAAAGACCTTCACCATTGAAAAGGCCTTCACCGCAGAAGAGCTTGGACTGGCAGAGCATTCCTACCCAGTGAGAGTACTCCACAAGAGCAAAGGTTCTTGTTCAGCAACTGTGGAACAAGAAACGTGAGTGGGATGATCCTCTGCTCCCCAGTGAATTACTCACTGCCTGGAAGGCATGGGAATCTGAACTGCGAGAGATGAGAAACATCAGTCTTCACCGTTGCTACGTCAGTCCAGTGCTAGACAGGCCTGAATGCAGCAGAGAATTACAGATCTTCTGTGATGCGTCTCAACAGGCGTATGGCAGTGTTGCATACCTACGCACAGAAGATACGGATGGGCATGTAGAAATTGCATTCTTGACAGCACGCTCCAGGGTGGCTCCCAAACGTCAACTCTTGATGCCACATCTTGAGTTATGTGCCGCCCTCACAGGAGGACAGTTGGCCAACCTATTTGTCAGAGAACTGACCCTACCGTTGTCAAGGGTTGTGATGTGGACAGATTCCACAACTGTCCTCACTTGGATCAAGTCTGATTCATGTCATTTAAGGTATTTGTGGGAACACGGATTGCAGAGATCCAGGAGCTAACAGACACCCAGGCCTGGGGGTATGTGATGTCAGCAGATAACTCTGCAGATGACCTCACAAGAGGTAAACGGCTATAAGAGCTCACAAACCGTTCTCGCTGGGCAAGTGGACCTCCGTTCCTGTTACTTCCCCTACAGCAATGGCCGCAGTATCCACCTCCTCCATGTGATGACTTTATGGATGAGCAACAAAAACCCGTGACATGTCTGGCTACATCCGTGAGCATGGACCCAGTGCCAGATGTAGGACAGTTTGACACTTTCCATGACCTTGTAAAGGATGTTGCTACACGTCTTCACGGGGCGGCCAGTGCCTCGGAAGAAAGCCCCACTGCAGATTACTTCAAGGAAGCTGAGCATTGCATCCTGAGATCCGCTCAAAGAGACAGTTTTCCAGATGAAGTTCAGTGTCTTTCAGCTGGGAAACCAATACACACTTCGAGTCGCTTTACACACTCTCTCCTGAACTTGATCAGTCCATGCAGCTATATATATAGCTGTATGTATATATATATATATATATATATATATATATATATATATATATATATATATATATATATATATATATATATATATATATAAAGATTATAAAAGCAGAATTGTTGTTTTTTTTGTTGTTCGTTTGTTTTGTTAGATCATTGAATTCCTGTCTGTTCACATGCAGCCGTAAGTGCTGGAAGTCCATTGATGTCATAATTCTATTCTATTATTTGTTTTGACCAAAAGTGAAAATTTGCAAAGCGATATGAAAACTTTTTACTGCTGATGTTCCTTGAACATGGTGCAGGTTTAGGCTATAACACTCTAAATATGAAGCGTGGAATCTATTGTTGTGATCGTATCTTGATTCTCTTAAATGGATGATCTTATCATCGCGGGCATGCCTGATACAGGCGAATAAGCTGTACAGACTGGATTAAAGAAACAAGGAAGCGCAGGTTGCAGCAGCCATGGGGGATCAAAAGCCAGGCTCAAGTGGAAATGGACTGAAAAGGTAAGGAGTTTCAATCAGTATGAACATAATTCAAAATTATCCTCTCTCATTAGCCCACTCAAAAGTGAACATTGAGCTAAATATAGTGTTGTCTGTATAGCTGAGAGCATGATTTTAAACTTGGGTTTGGTGAAACTGGGTGTAGCTTTGGTCTCAGGGGCTCTCAGAAGAAACTGGGAACAACAAGAGAAGCACTCGTATTACTGGTATCTATTTCTGAAATAAAATTTAACTTATTAGCCATTTCTGCCATGGTGTACTTATAACATTCTATTCTGTTTTCTTTTTGTGACACGTGCTTACACACACACACATATATACACAAAATATATATATTATATATTGACTATAAAATATGGGAAAAAATGTTTCTGGGATTTATTTATTTATCACAAATGACATGTCGACTTCAACATGACTAAACATAAATGAGAAATAATGGGAACATGTGTTTATTGCCATTTGCAAATAGTCATAACCTATTACTATGTGATATGAATTTATAAAATGATATGCCATGGATCCAGTAACACAAGTTAACCCATTTGATGTCAATGTGATGGAATTGTCGAGATGATCGTGTTTTATCAAGAAAGACAATCTGTTATAGTCTATGCACAGGAAGGAGGTGGGTGGAGTGACACATCACACTTTTAGTTTTCTTTGTAAGAGTTCATTTCCCTTTTTTGAATTTTTTTAATTGATTTTTTTTTTTTAAATTAATTTATTATTCAGTTTTTCAGGGGTTATGAGTAGACCATCAGATTTTCATGTCAGCAGTATAAAAGGTTGAGGCTACTTCAATATATGACTTTCAACACATTTCCGACCTTTCAGTTTTGGTCAGAAGACGGAAATGGCTGCCTCACACTCAGCTGGTGGAAGAAGTCCATGAAATGAAATCCAGTGGGAAAGTCCAGAACTGATTTGGAAATGGTACATACTCAGATATGATGATGATTAGTATCCATCATTCTAAACATACAAGAAACACATGTGCAGGTCAAGTGTATGCATCGTGTTTGATCGAACAGGTTCTTCTGGCCACGTCAGGATGACATCCACTGGTGCTGTTTGATGATTTTCTTGTACTCATCCCACCCCCACAGAATGTGACAAAGCATCATGTAAAAGTCTTGAAAGGAGTGTGGAACTGACTCAAAAGATGAATTCAGTTTAACAAAGGGCACATTTATGCATACAGGCACATACACATGTACAATGCAGGCACATATGCAAGAACACTGAGTCAATTGCAGCCAAAAGACTTGACACATACCCATAAACCAAACTAATTGTTGATTCTTATTTTCATTTTATAATCAGTTACAACTAGTTTATCAATGGTTAATACTGTTTTTTAAAAATATATTATAGGAACAAGAAGGAAATTACTTTTTACATGCCTCGTATAGGGCTCCGTTAGTCCTGACCACATTATACAGCTGTTGTTAACATTATTAGAAATGTTTTTTACATAACTTAATAAATTCGATTCGATCGTATTTGATTTTTATGAAAATTCTTATAATAGCAAGAGCACTTTCACTAATAGTTGCAGTTCCGAATTTATGGGAGAAAAAAATTTGGAAAATTTATTGATTTTTTTTTTCTTCTTTAAATTGTTAATTTAGTACAGGAGACATCTTAATAAAGGTGAAAATATTCATTTCTTTTTAAATTCATTTTCCTATCATTTTTAAGGGTGACGCCACAAAGTACATAATGGGGTTAAAGGATAACAGTGGCTACATCTTGAAAAATATAAATAAAAAAAATATTTTTAAAAAGTCATGCCTGAGATGGGGAAAATGCATTTTACTGTTAGTTCAACATGTCCTGAAATATATGTGGTATAAATACAAATAATATTTTAAACTTAAAAATGATAAAATATCCAAGCCCAATTTGTCCCATTCTCATGGAATGACTCGGTTGCTTCCAAGTAGCCTACATTCAGCAAATTAAACTTGCTCTACCGGGCTTGATGCTCTAAATGGAAATATTCATAACTTTACAACATTACAAGTAGGCCTATTGTTAAGCAAATTTATAAGACAAATAACTTAAATTGGTGTTCAGATGTGTGAGACATGAGTGCAGTGGTGTAATGGCTCTTCAAGAAGTGGTATACTCTCAATTGTTTTCCCTTTTTTTAAAAAATGAAAAAAGGAGCCCCCCCCTCAAACAAAAAAAACACACCATTTCATCTCTTCTCTCATTCGTTCATTGTGAACGAATGAGAGAAGCTAGTTGCTGTGTCATTTGCATTGTTTATAAAAGACAATGTGCTAAAAATTGCAAGCTAACTGAATGTCCATTGACATTATAAATCTTGCTGTGGTGTCTGCATGTGTGTACAGCTTCATCATGGACATCCGATCTTTTTTGGGGGGGGCAGATCCAGGTAAGAGTAGATCAGTGTTGATATCTCTTAATAAATCTAAAACACATTGTTTGGGTATGTACCATGAACAGCATAGAAAAGACTTCATTCATTCATTAATTAGTATCCTTTATTTTATACACACACACACATATATATATATATGTATATATATATATATATATATATATATATATATATATATATATATATATATATATATATATATATATATATATATATATATTTATATATTTTACATGAGATTATGAAACAGGATTTACAGCATCACGACTTGATCCAGAGTAACTGGACACATATGGACACATATCTTAATCTGACCATCAAAACCATGGTGACCACACACTGCCGTGAAGCAGCCTACGCCATGAAGGTTGACTCTGACATGTTTCTGAACATTGACAATCTGTTGATAATGCTACAAAAACCAGAAATCCCCAAGCTGAACTACCTGACAGGAATGATTTTCTGGAATAGCCAAGTAGTCCGTTCAAAAGACTCAAAGTGGTATGTTCCAGAGGAGCTGTTCCCTGATCCTACATACCCGTATACGCCATGGGTATGGGATATAGCTTTTCAAATTATCTTCCAGAGATTGGAATGTGCATGAAAAAGCTTGGACTTGCACCACATCACCACCCAATCTTTCCCAGTTCAAGACTTATAACACAAACTACACCCGATGTGAATACTTGACAATTATCACCTACGTTCTGTCCAGTAGTTTACCACAAGAGTTAGTGAACTACTGGACAGACTTTAAGAAGCCACACTGTTAGGATAATACATTATATAGATGTACTGAGAAATTGCTCTGGCTGGTTGAAATTGTAGATTAAGTCAGAAAACTTTCAGACTTACCAGATTTGAACATGAACAAAATATACTGTAGAATAAAATCAAGTTTTATTTTCTTTAAAAAATCTTTTTTTTTTCCTGGAGAAAATGTGAACTGTAATGTTTCTGAGGAGTTGATGAGCAGGCTACCGCTGAAATGTTTTAACATTTATATTCCTTTTCTGTTTATATGCTTTGCAACCATATTGTTATTAATTCCAATCTTGCATTTTCTTCCTTCATTTATTTCTCACAGTGTATTCATTTCTGCTTCTGCTTTTTAGATTACTGTGCATTTATGTCTCATTATATTATGTAAAGTCTGAGCAGGTCCCAGGGCCGCACAGAGGAAATATACAGCCCAGCCTGACTGCCTGGTTCTGTGTGACAATGCCGCATGTGGCCTTGGGAGGAAAATAAAGTATTTATGTAGGTAGAATCCCACAAAGTAGGTGACATTCAACAGGGCATCATTCAGGATCTTTGTTGCTTTCTTTGCTAAAAATCTCACAATCACTGATGACTGCTTTTGTTTGGTGTGGATGTAGTAACTGAGAGGATATTCCAGGTGCAAACATGCACAGCTAACAGAGGAACTGGCATGGAAGTTGTGGTAAAGTTGGCTATTTTATCATGCTGGTATGAAAGATTATTGAAGGTGATTACTGCTGCAGTATGTCCGTTTAGAACATAGTGTAATCCTCTCAAGAAAAAATCCAGGCCATTAGTTGTATAAACGTTTAATCAGTTGCCATGCAATTGTGGTTTTTGCTATTGCACGCACAAATGGAATGACAACTTAGGGGAAATCTTGAACACCTTCTGGCTTAATTTTGTGAGAAAAGTAGCGCTGTCCTCGCCTTAGGTGACCGAAAACATGCCTGATTGAAACTAAACCACATTAATTAACTCGCCAAATCGCGCCAACAGCAACAACCTGACCTTTTTAACATTGGCTGTGTTGCTCAGAGAACATTGCCTAGATCAGGGGTGTCAAACTCCAGTCCTTGAGGTCCAGTATCCAGTTGGTTTTTGTTGTTTCTCTCTACCAACACTCCTGTTTCATATCAAATGGATCCAGCAGCTTCTTGTCAACCTATGTATTAATTTCAGTCAGGTGTGTTGGAGAATGGAGACAACAAAACCTGCTGGAAACTGGCCTTTGAGGACTGGCGCCTGACACCTGTGGCGTAGATCGTTAAGAGGTAGAAGCTGATTCACTGTTCCCTTCCTCTCCCTGATCCACTGCAGTACTCTGATTCATTGCTGGGATGCATAAAGGGCAGTTCCACTGCTTTCTTGGAGACTTAGCCCACATTATAGGGCGTTTGCTTTATCTAGTTCAGGAGACCCTGTAATGTATCTCAGAAGCTGTTGATCAGAAACTAACTTGAACTAAGGTTGACTCTGACATGTTTCTGAACATTGACAATCTGGTGATCATGCTGCAAAAAACAGAAATCCCCAAGTTGAACTTCTTGAAAGGAATGATTATGTGGAACAGGCCAGTGGTTCGTTCAAAAGGCTCCAAGTGGTATGTTCCAGAGGAGCTGTTCCCTGATTCTGAATACCCAACATACACTCTGGGCATGGGCTATATCTTTTCCAACGATTTTCCACAGAAATTTGTAGAAGTCTCAAAATAAATAAAGCCTTTCAACATAGAGGATGCTTATGTTGGACTATGCATGAAAAAGCTTGGACTCGCACCCACATCACCAATCCTTCCTAGTTCCAAGGTTATAGCACAACATATGATCAGTGTGAGTACTCGAGGATCGTCACCTACATTTTTGGATCTCCACAAGAGTTGATGAACTATTGGACAGACTTTAAAGTGGAACTATTATGTGCATTTCAGGGTAATTTATTTTTATTTCTGATACCAGAAGGGCTGGAATTGATCGAGTTATTGTCACAAATCGCTTTATTTACTTCAGATTGACCCTCTCTGTAGGCTGTCAGATCAGCCTGTGGGCAAAACGAGTGGATTGAGACTCTTCTGCATTAAGCCCCGCCTCCTGCCACCGCGTTACATCGGGAGCGCGCACCACAACTACTTTCATCGTCATTGTAACATCTCATAAACAGAAGGATTAGGCTAATATGAACTCACAAAGAAAAAAAAAAATACAATGTCAACACATAGCATACAGCCCTACATGTTGGAACCTGAATCAGATCCTGAAAGCAAAGTGGAAAACAGCAACCCACAGCAAGGAATGCAGCAGGATGTCTCTCTTTGGTAAACTCACCAGCCATCGTTGGAAATAACTTTATCTGACGTTTTCCACCCGCCTGATGTATTTGTACATGCCCTTGTTAACCAGTAGAAGGTAACCAATCACCGAACCTTATCCCCCGGGACGTCACAAGGATTTACAAGTCGAAAAAACTCTCTAAAACGACGCGTTTTTTGTCGCTATGGAAACCGAATGGAGAGTGTGCTGGAACTCAAACTCAAACATGCGTTTAGGTGATAAGAAACAGTGCCGTTCTCATGTCTGATGAGGATTCAACACTGTAACACTGTAGAAAGCTCAGAAAACTTGAAATACCATAATAGCACCCCTTTAAGAAGCCTGGACCACACTGATGAGATAATGTATCATATAGATGTATACTGAAAACTTGATGGAGCTAATTTAGCTACAGATTGAACTGTAAATGAGCATGTTATTAGGGTTCCAGGATTTTGAAGGTGAACAAAATGCGCTATACAACTATCACAAAACTTTTTATTTTTTAAATTTGTTCCAACTTCTGGAGACAGATGGAAAAGGTAATGACTGAGCTAGTGACTAATGCTGTTAGGATTTTATTGTTATACCCCTCTCTGTGTTCTAATGCTGTTTTCAGATGATGTACAAAGGCAGCCTGACTCATTGTAACAGTGACACCAGTTGAACAATATATGGTCTCATAAAATACATGAAAGGTATCATGTGGTAGAAAAAAGGTGTTATGTTGGTTGTCGTCAGAGCACGGAGGATGATTTTTAGGAGGATGATTTAATTATCTGTCATGTTGTAAATAAAACGATCATTAAAGCCAAAATGAATAATTATTATTGAAGAACTGATGTTTTGTATTTCACTTTGTAGAAATCCAAGCATGAAAACATGATTTCTCTGTTTCTCATATCAAACTTGAAATACAGCAGTCCAAACATCACTGAAGCTGTGGTATAAACAGGTATGCCACGCTTTGTACTCTTCCTATGGCTCATAACTTCCTTGGGAACTTTGGAAAGTCAAAATAGAAAACATTATATGTCACCAACATCATGTTCCTCTTAAAGAGGGCTCATGGCACATGAAAACATGGGAATATGAAGAGAGGAGGGTGCCTGGTCTGTTACATTGGGGGATGTCTGTGGGATGTCCTTTGTTTTCTGTGCAGATGTAACAGATTGTCTAGATAGAATCTGTGGTTGGATTGCATTGTTTTGTATCTCCATTTCCTGTTTTTCCCCCCTTTTCCTTTCTGTTCTCTTTCCATCTTATTCCTGTTCCGATCTGATCAAACCCAGCAGTAATTTATACATTTTGTAAAACAATTATTCAAAATAAACAAAACTTAATAAGAATTGAGGGGACATTCATACCTATAAAGCACCTATTGCCGAAGCAAATTTGCTTAGCATAGCACAACAGTCACAATTATTCTGCTTGCTATACTGCTGGACAGACAAGTTAAAAGAAAAAAATGGATATTTGCAGAGGTTCATTTATTCCCACACTTACCACTGATGCAATACTAAAATTAGAGTTGTGACATAATTTAAATACTTTAATACTGATCTTTTTTTTTTTTTTTTTTTTTTAAATCGAAAACAACTAAAATGATTACCTTTGGTCACTAGCAAAAACCAAAAAGAAAAATAATTCAAACCACCAACCACAGAAACATCAATGTTGTTGGAGTGAAACATTTGTAGCTTATTGTAAGAAACTGACATGCTATGCTGTTAACAATGAGCACAATGTAACATCTAGTGGTGGAGAAAGCTCATTATAGTGGAGATGTGGCTGATCCGGTCCTGTGATCGCCTGGCGACCTCTTCAGGGTGTATCCAAACTCTTGCCTGCTGATTGCTGGGATAGGCTCCAGTTTCCCCTTTAAGAGGGTTTCTCTGCAACCCTTAATTGGAGTAAGTAGTAAAGAAAACGAATTAACACATTGCCTTGGCTACTAGCTCTTAAAAAAACTGAACAATATTTTATTGACCCATAGTCATTAGAGCACTGTCGGCCGTGACCCCCATGCTGGAGAAGTGGCTTCAACAGATGCCGGGAGAAATGTCAGACATCTCCATAGTTCTAGGAACAACTAACCTACTGTGTAGGATCCTCAAACTGGCAGGACTCTGGTAGAGGACCAGAGTTTGAAATTAACAGCCCCAGATACCCAGAGGAAATTGGAGGTTGGGTAAGGGAAGAGAGGGAAAATGAAGGATGGTCGCATCAATATAGCCCACATCCAGTCGTACAGAGTACATTATTAAAAACATAACTTGGACAAGGGTACTGTGATGGAGGCAGTTACCTGGTGCAGAGGGAAAGTGCTTTATCACCATCTAGTGTCTGTCTGTGCACACCACTGGTCATACCCCAGTAAACTTTTTTGTTCCTGACCACACCTCCCTTGCTTTTTTTCTGTTGCGCCTGACCTTCTAAATTCTTTCTGTAGTCCCCCCTGCACTTCTTAATCTTAGTTTTGTGCTTAATTTATATTGTCTTCAATAAAACTGTGATTCCCTCCCTGAATGCTTTCTATTTTATGTTTAGGAGCTTGTCAGGTCATTGGTTAGATATTTGTTTTTGGAGAAGCATCTTGTTGTTCCTGTTGAGACAATGCTGTCCACTATGATGATGCATATTTTAATTTAATTCAGATGTATAGATTTGTCTCTGTTGATGGAATTGTTTAATGAACTTGCACTGAATAAAAGAGCTGAGGTGAAGCAACTAAGTGGTCGAGTAATAGAACTTTCTTCTCTAACATGTGGAAAAAACACAGAAAATACTCAATGATCTAAGGACACCCAACAGTATCCCAGACTTATTATCAGTGGAGTTTCCAGATTGATTCTTTTCATCAACAATAGATTATATATTCCTGGACATGTTAAGGTAAAGTAAAGGATCTGCTATGCTGACAGTCTGACTTAGACTATATTATGTAGCATGGGAGTTTGCCCAAATTGTCACCATTTCTGTGTGGGTACCACCATGTGCAGATAACCCTTAATACCAAATAGTGTTGTCTTATTGTTTCCCTCTGCTACCTCAGTGCTACTGGCTATTATTTTGTAATTACATTGCATTGCCGAGGTATTGCTTCTATTTTACCAAAACTAATATCTGACAAGTATTACAAAGACAAGTTAAGCAGACAACTTGCTATGTCAGAGAAGTCCTCAGAACCCACTGCTCTGAATGTCTAGATGTGTTCCTTCTCCAGTGCTATTCAACATTTCATATAGTCCGTTGCCAGGATGTTAACGAGCAACTGATTTTCAGGTGGTAAAGTATGATTACCTCTAAGATATGCAGGGTGTGGGTCTTGAGGACCAGAATTGAGAAACAATGCTCTAAAGTTCTGTTCTGCCTGCAACTTCCTGCTTACAAGCTGGAAGGAAACTCAAATAGTGTTTCCTGTCAGCTACAGCTCCATACAGTTCCTTTAAAAGGGCGAATAGAAAAAGAAACAATCTAAACCTGTAATGCAGTGTCTTCTTTTTTTTTTTTTTTTTATAACCATTTTAAGGTAAAGATGACCCCTTACATTTTATATGTATATATATATATATATATATATATATATATATATATATATATATATATATATATATATATATATATATATATATATATATATATATATATATATATATATATATATATATATATATATATATATATATATATATATATATATATATATATATGAACTTACACCCCAATACAATCTGTAAGTGTAATAGGCTACCAAGCATCAGTTTCCCAGTGAATATAAACATGCTGATAATTACGCTTTATTAACCTTTCAGAACGCACAACAAATTAGTTAACAAAACAGTTGCCAATAAAGCACTCAAAATTATTCAAAAACTGTATCACAAAATATAATATACAAAATGTTTGTCGTGGGGATGCTGGAGGTGTGGACCCAAATACAGAGACTCCAGGCGGGGATGCAGAATGAAGCAGGTTTATTTCCAGAGGCAGGGACACAGGAGACATGGGACACAGGGGACTAAGTAAACACAATGAACCGGAAAAGGAGAACAGAAAACTAAGGGTATAAATACACGGGGACCAAACAAGAAACATGTGAAACTAATTAACAGAACAAGGCCAAACAAGACAAGGAACAAAACAGGAAACCAGAACACACATCATGACTATGTTAATGCTATAGATGTTAGCACATAGTTCAAGGTACTCCCTTTTATCATTAGTTTTTATGTAAATAGTTCACAGTGGAGGTAATGAAATAAAGACAATATTTTTGGCCACACAGTTTCATCAGGGTTTAATTATTAAATTAAAGTATAAGAAGTGACATAGCTGATATACTTTTACATTAGCAAGAAGTGAATAAACACACGAATCCACACCAGGGTGTAGCTGTTCCATAATACTTGTTTACTTTTTTGTTTTTATTCTTTTTTTTCTCTTCCTGAACTGGGCTCCGGATGGCTTTTCTTTTCCTTTTTAATCTTCGTTCTTCATTCAGAACTTGACTCAACTTACAACCTGGTTTCTTTGGCGTAACCCGTGAGCGTCCTCTGCTTATTCTGCATTAATGCGCAACATTTTTTACATGTCTCGCAACAACAAAAACCTGAGCATGAAAACTGCGTTTATTTATTACTGTGTATGAGTAGGCTAAGTGTATAAAACCAAAACTGTATTGAAACATTAAGCATTTATTTTGGGTCTAGATAGTATTTTCTTTGTGGACTGGAATTAGGAGGAAATGAAATATTTTCTTTTGCTTTCTTTTGCGTGTGCACCCACACATACTTCCCATGTTGCCCATATGATAACCGCTACTGCTTTTATGTGGGGGTCTCATTTTTGTACCCGAACGTTACAAACGCGTCTATTTTTTAAAAAAAAATTTTTTTATGACAGTTTAAATCAACCGGCTATGTAGTCGTCGTCACAGAAAACCTAAAAGAGGTTTCGACATTGGTAACCTGTTTTACGCAATCGGTATCTGATCAATAAATGTATTATTTGGAGTCTAGTTTGCCTGTCAGCCTGATTCCATGTGGTATGGTCCGGACAAACAAGGAAACCTATCAGGACAGAATAAAGATTATAAAAGCAGAATTTGTTGTTTGTTTTTTGTTGTTTGTTTGCTTAGTTAGATAATTGAATTCCTGTCTGTTCACATGAAGCTTTAAGTGCTGGATGTCCATTGATGTCATAAATGTATTGTATTATTTGTTTTGACCAAAAGCGAAAGTTTGCAAAGCGATATGAAAACTTTTTACTGCTGGGGTGCACCCACCCTTATCACAAGTCCCCACTCCCATTCCTCCCACCCCTGTGGCGCAGGTTTAGGCTACAACACTGTAAATATGAAGTGTTGAATGCATTGTTTGTGATCGTATTTTGATTCCATTAAACGGGTGATCTTATTATAGCGGGCATGCCTGATACAGGCGAATAAACTGTACTGGCCGGATTAAAGAAACAAGGAAGCGCAGGTTGCAGCAGCCATGGGGGATCAAACGACAGGCTCAAGTGGAAATGGACTGAAAAGGTAAGGAGTTTCAGTCAGTATGAACATAATTCAAAATTATCCTCTCTCATTAGCCCACTCAAAAGTGAACATTGAGCTAAATATAGTGTCGTATGTATAGCTGAGAGCATGATTTTAAACTTGGGTTTGGTGGCTGTGGTCTCAGGGGCTCTCAGAAGAAATTGGGAACAACAGGAGAAGTGCTCGTATTACTATCATTTATTTCTAAATTAAAATTTTACTTATTAGCCATTTCTGCCATGGTGTACTTATAACATTCTATTCCGTTTTCTTTTTGTGACACGTGCCTACACACACACACACACACACACACACACACTATATATATATATATATATATATATATATATATATATATATATATATATATATATATATATATATATATATATATATATATATATACTTTATATTGACTATAAAATATGAGAAAAAAATTTCTGGGATTTATTTATATCTCACAAATGACACGTCAACTTTAACATGACTAAACATAAATGAGAAATTATGGGAGCATGTGTTTATTGCAATTTGCAAATAGACATATCCTATTGATATGAATTTATAAAACGATGTGCCATAGACCCAGTAACACAAGTTAACTCATTTAATGTCAATGTGATGGCGTTGTCGAGATTATCGGGTTTTATAGCTTCACTTCTAAAATGAAGACAATCCGTTATGCACAGGAAGGAAGTGGGTGGAGTAACAGATCACACTTTAATTTTCTTTGTAAGAGTTAACTTCCCTTGTTATTTATTGATTTCTTTATTTTATTATTATTTTTTCTTCATTTATTTTTCAGTTTAGCAGGGACAATGAGAAGACGATTAGATGTTCATGTCAGCAGTATAAAAGATTAAGGCTACTTCAATAGCAGGGTGACTTTCAACATGTATTGAGATAGTTGCTTCCAAGTATACATTCAGCAAATTGAACTTGCTCTCCCGACCATGACTAAATGGAAATATTCATTACTTTACAGTATTAGGAGTAGGCCTATTGTTAGAACAAATAGCTTAAACTGGTGTTCAGATGTGTGAGACGTGAGTGCACTGGTGCAATGGTTTCCCAAGAAGTGGTATATCATAATTAGATAGTTTTCTTTAAACATGTAGGTTCCAGTCTGTCCATATTTGATGTGTTATTAAATTACAAGTTTAATTAATGACAAAAGAAAAAAACACTTTTTTTTAGGCAAACATTTAAGAAGGGTCTTTGTCATTAATTAAACTTGTGATTTAATAACACATCAGATATTCACAGACTGGAACCTACCTACATGTTTAAAAAAAACTAATTATGATTGTAGTTTTTTTTTTTTTTTTAGTTAATTTATTTTGAAAATATTGAAACTCTTACATATTCCACCGTTAAAAGATGTAATTCTCAGTGCACACTGGTAGTAAAGTTGTACTTTTTCTACTTTTTTTGACAGTGAAACTGAGCACACACCCAAATCCAGCACAACCCTGACCCACAGTAGCATCTCCACTGTGCACTCCATGGTTCAGTGGGTTGAACATCTATAAGCTACAGTTGGTATGAAAAGCTCATGTCTGTCAAACCGATACAGGAAAGCACACCCTCAAGTGGAACATTCATTCATTTCTTTCTTTCTTTATTTCAAAAAAAGAAAAGAGAAAAGTTAGAACATGTAGAGCTCAAGAATGTAAACAGCATGCACAGTCAACATGATCACAGATGCAAGCACCAGAAAGGTGTGTGTGTGTGTGGAGGGTTGGTGGATCAGACAGACATGGAGTTGAGAGGGACTGCGTCTATTAATCAGTCACAGTAAATAAGTGCAAATCCCTATAGTGATGCAACTTTAAATTCCTAACATATTTTTGCGACCCGATCGCTTAATAAATGTATTAAATGTTTCTTGTTTCTGCAGCTGAGTTGCAGGTTGTCTCATAGGTTCCTGTGTCACAGACTTTTGACAATCCTACAATACTGATCTTCATCTAATTTCACCTCAATCGACTATAAAGTTGCTATATATAGTTAAACTTTAGTTTTGCTTTCCTCGTTCTTCCTTGTTCTTTGGATAAGTTCGTCCAGTTTTCATTAAGTGTCTTTAGTAGAAACTGGAGAAACTGCAGACTTTAACATCTTCAGTCATGACTTCTGTTGATGGGATATCTGACACTCTTCCTATGTTTCCAGTGTTCTGTTACCAAGTATGTTGTTCTTGAACCTTGAGGCCCAGCCAGTCAGTTATGGTTTGATTTTGTTCTTTTAACCTCAACTTCCTGTGAATAAAATGAAAAAGAATGAGATAAAAACAATATTTGAAACATGAACAAATTTTAAAATTTAGGCTGTCGTCTCCATAGCTTTAGTAACTAATGTTCTTTATGACACGTGCCAGGGGAAACATGCACATGTTACACACATGTAGGTAAACCACAAGTAATTCTTGCATAATCAGATGTAAAGTTCTTGAAACAAAGTGTTTCCTGTTCACTAGGTGTGTTTTGAATCAGTTTACTACAGTGCCAGAGAGGCCCACTCAGCATTCCAGTTGTTTGACAAATATACTGCGGGCTACTGTATCAAATCCAGTACCACAATACGTGAAACTAACACTGACATTTTTCCACTATCTGTAAGTGAATCTTTGTTATTATTCACTTTGGTCACAGCAATCTCAGTGCTGTGTTGCTGTCTAAAACCTGACAGTAATAGCAGTTATATTTAATTGTTAAAGTCTAATTTAGCTAATGAAAAAAAAGCTTTTTCAGTTATCTTACATAAAAGTGGACAATTTGAGATGGGCCTAGTGTTTCATTTGTGTCTTATCTAGACTGTCCCTTGTCAGCAGAGGCGCGGTTGCAATTGAAATTAATCGAGATTAACTACAAAGACTCAAATTAATTAAATTTTTTTAAATCAGTCAGTCGATCTATCTGTGTATCTATCTATCTATGTATTTGTCTATATATATATATATATATATATATATATATATATATATATATATATATATATATATATATATATATATATATATATTGTGGGCTGCACGGTGGCACAGTGGTTAGCACTGTGGCCTCACAGCTAGAAGGTCACTGGTTGGAGAGGGGTTTGGTCAGTGGCCTTTCTGTGTGGAGTTTGCATGTTCTCCCCGTGTATGCGTGGGTTCTCTCCGGGTACTCCGGCTTCCTCCCACCATCCAAAGACATGCATGTTAGGTTAATTGGTTACTCTAAATTACCCCTAGGAATGAGTGTGAACATGAGTGGTTGTTCGTCTCTCTGTGTGGCCCTGCGATGGACTGGCAAGCTGTCCAGGGTGTACCCTGCCTGTCGCCCAAAGCCAGCTGGGATAGGCTCCAGCTTCCCCGCGACCCTGAATTGGATTAAGCGGTTTAGAAAATGGATGGATGGATGGATATATGTATTGTTAACAACATTGAGTAAGAAAAATGTTTGCGATGTACTCACCAGTTTTAATTTTTTTTTCTCTTTGTAGACGACCAATTGAGAGCCAGTGCCTTCGGAAGAAGCCCTTGTTCCACTCCTGGTTCAAGTTCCTGCTTGTGCTTAGTCTGATGTTCTTCAGTTTGTGTTTTGCCCTGTCTAACAATTCACTGTCATGGTTGGACAGACTGCTCCGACATTACAATTGTTTTTTTAACAAGACCTATCAAGTTAATGCTCCTGCTTATAAAGTTTCTCCAAAGCACAAAGTTATTCTTCGCGAGATCTACAAAACCACAGACCCTCCCACTGTGCGACCTCAAAGTATCCAGTACCACCAAGCCTATCCATTAAACTACCATTTCATTTTGGATAACCCAGAGGTTTGCAAAAAAGAAACCCCTTTCCTGATCCTGATGGTTCCAGTAGCACCAAGTAACATTCAAGCTCGGGATGCAATCCGTCAGACATGGGGCAAAGAAAAGCTGGTTCAGGGGCAGGTGGTAGTCACTCTGTTTATGTTGGGTCTCTCTGGTGAAGATAATCATGAGAAGCTGAAACAGGAGAATTTAAAGCATCACGACTTGATCCAGAGTAACTTCATGGACACATATCTAAATCTGACCATCAAAACCATGGTGATCATGGACTGGTTGGCCACACACTGCCATAAAGCAGCCTACGCCATGAAGGTTGACTCTGACATGTTTCTGAACATTGACAATCTGGTGATCATGCTACAAAAACCAGAAATCCCCAAGCTGAACTACCTGACAGGAATGATTTTCTGGAACAGCCAAGTAGTCCGTTCAAAAGACTCAAAGTGGTATGTTCCAGAGGAGCTGTTCCCTGATCCTACATACCCACCATACGCCATGGGTATGGGATACATCTTTTCAAATGATCTTCCAGAGAAATTTGTAGAGGTCTCAAAACTGATAAAACCATTCAACATAGAGGATGCTTATATTGGAATGTGCATGAAAAAGCTTGGACTTGCACCCACATCACCACCCAATCCTTCCCAGTTCAAGACTTATAACACAAACTACAACCGCTGTGAATACTCGACAATTATCACCTACATTCTTGGATCTCCACAAGAGTTGGTGAACTATTGGACAGACTTTAAGAAGCCTGGACCACACTGTTAGGGTAATACATTATATAGATGCACTGAGAAATTGCTCTGGCTAGTTGAAGTTGTAGACTTACTAGATTTGAACATGAACAAAATATACTGTAGAATAAAATCAAGTTTTATTTTCTTTAAAAAATCTTTTTTTTTTTCCTGGAGAAAATGTGAACTGTAATGTTTCTGAGGAGTTGATGAGCAGGCTACCGCTGAAATGTTTTAACATTTATATTCCTTTTCTGTTTATATGCTTTGCAACCATATTGTTATTAATTCCAATCTTGCATTTTCTTCCTTCATTTATTTCTCACAGTGTATTCCTTTCTGCTTCTGATTTTTACATTGCTGTGTGCATTTCTGTCTCATTATATTTTGTAAAGTCTGAGCAGGTCCCAGGGCAGCGCAGAGAATTATGCAGCCCAGCCTGACTGTTCTGTACAGCAATGCTGCATGTGGCCTTGGGAAGAAAATAAAGGATTTATGTAGGTAGAATCGCACAAAATAGGTGACATTCAACAGGGGATTGTTCAGGATCTTTGTTGCTTTCTTTGCTGAAAATCTCCCAGTCACTGATGACTGCTTTTGTTTGGTGTGGATGTAGTAACTGAGAGGTTGTTCCAGGTGCAGACTTGCACAGCTAACAGAGGAACTGGCATGGAAGTTGTGGTAAAGTTGGCTGTGTTGCTCAGAGAACATTGCCTCGATCAGGGGTGTCAAACTCCAGTCCTTGAGGTCCAGTATCCAGTTGGTTTTTGTTGTTTCTCTCTACCAACACACCTGATTCATATCAAATGGATCCAGCAGCTTCTTGTCAAATTATGTATTAATTTCAGTCAGGTGTGTTGGAGAATGGAGACAATAAAACCTGCAGGAAACTGGCCTTTGAGGACTGGCGTCTGACACATGTGGCCTAGATTGTTAAGAGGTAGAAGCTGATTCACTGTTCCCTTCCTCTCCCTGATCCACTGCAGTACTCTGATTCATTTCTGGGATGCATAAAGGGCAGTTCCACTGCTTTCTTGGAGACTTAGCCCACATTATAGGGCGTTTGCTTTATCTAGTTCAACTAACTGAATAAAATTACTAATTTTTTTCACAAAAATTACAGGAGGCCCTGTAATGTATCTCAGAAGCTGTTAATCAGAAACTAATTTCAGTAACTTTATTTACATAATGCATACAGAAAAGTAAAAATGAGATGCAGGAATATATATGTTTGGGGATTAGATAAAGGATGAAAATTCAAGATTGTAAATAGTGAGGATGTATTGTAACTTTTTATTAAAAAAAGTGTCACTATTTCTTTTACGGTCCAACCAGAGGCTGAAACAAAAAGGGAAATAGGCACAGGGTAGTTCAATTTCAAAATAGAGTACATTAACGAAAAATAAATAAACCGTGTAAAAAAAAAAAAAAAAAGAAAAAAGAAAAAAAAAAGTGTAATAAAATAAAAAAGACAGAAATAAATTATTTGGGGATGAAATGTGATAATGTGAAAGAAAAAAAATTCAGGCATAGAAATAAATGGGTGTTGGATGTGTGTGTTGGATGTGTGCAGGTTGTTTATGTGTACACACGTCTATACAACTATGTGTCTGAATATGTGACAGTGGTAAAGTAATGGTCATGGAGACTTGATGGAAAAGGATGGGTGTGTGGTTGTATGTGTGTGTGTGTGTGTGTGGGGGGGGGGGGGGGGGGGCTTTTTACCGTAAAGCACTTTAAGCTGCATTTTATGTAGGATAAAGTGTTCTCTAATTAAAACTTGCCTATTTACAGGCAGTACCACGGTACTAATACCTGCAACTGTGACAGACAACTTAAAAAAGGCTAATTCTCACTATAAACTGATAGCCTCCGCCCAAAAGTACACAACAGTTCAAATAGGAAGTAAGACATTTACAAGCTCTGGGCGGTGGGCTGTCTGAACTTGTTGAATGGGTAAGATATTCAAGACGGACGCCACATGTTGCGTTGAGCTCAAATAAGTTCGTCTCTCGCATTAGAAATGACAATGGAGAAAAGAGAAGGTGCCTTCCGCAAGAAAACATTGGTTGGCAGATTTACCTTCATGACTACTTAATGCACTCCTCGATTTGTGTTTTCAGGTAAACATTAGAATACAAAGTCAAAATTTTACGCCTTTGTTTCACTTATACGCTAGCAGAACACCAGTTTGCTGCTTGAGATTCCTGGTTAATATAACGTTGTTTCACCTTAACTCAAATTTTCCTCGACTCGGAACTAAATATATATAAAAGGCTACTGCAACCAGCTGAGTTTAAATATTGAATTGTGGGAAATGAAAGCTTTCAATACATTCGAATAGACGTGTTTAGTTTTTTCCCCTTCACTTTCGCTATCCTTCCTCTTACAGTTGTGGAAACATTCACACTGCAGGCTTAGCATAGGCCAATGCTTACAAGTTACTGGCTTTATTGGCCTGTTCCTAGTTTTCCAACCATATGTATTAGCTTATACTATCACGAAGATACTTGTATTTAATATTTGTCACACTAAGTTAAGAGACCAGCGTGTTCTGTGACTCCAGGAGACGCTGTAGCTTTTTATACCGAAGGGTACCAGCTTGAATCGGCCTCTGATCAGTATGTTTGATGGTGCGTTCAATTTATACGGATTTTCTAACTTCCCAGTTGGAAATAGGCTACAACAACAACGGTCTGCGTACACACACGGACATAAGAGTAGCCCGCCTTCGACATTTCACTAATAAACATTCTTTTTTTTTTTTTTTTTCATCTAAACGCGATTGTGTTAAACGTCAAACTTGGTCACATGTAGACTAATTTTTGTATATTGTGTCCATGTTTTAAAAACTAATGCAATGTTTGCAGCAGGTGTTGCTGCTGACAACAAAAGCATAAAGTAACGTGCTTTGCCTGTTAATCCCTCTCCATTACCTGTTCATAATCCAAAATATTCCTTTTATTTCCATTGCCTAATACAGGATTATTTTCAGTAATTATGTTGCGAATGATATAAGTGAAGATAACTATTCGCAACTGCTCTACATCAATATTGTCATGACACAAATAAAGTTTGACTTGCTTACTAAAGTGCAATCATCAGCGTCACAGAAATGTTATTTAACCACAAAATGAGAATTCCAGTTATTTAATCTACTTAATGAGTGCTTTGGTGTAACCTCAATGCAATACGAAACAAAACAAATAGAAATAATTATTAAGATGACATCTTACACTGTGACCATGCCTCTCCACTTGTCTCTTCATATCCTTCTGCTTCTCTCTTTACTGCCAGTCAGGCTCATTTCTGTCACGGAACTAAATTAACATTTTGAAACCACTTGCGACAAAATGCGTCCATTAAAAGTTTTGCTTTAAAACACAAAAGATAAACATTTCTTGATAGTACATAATTATGCCTATGTTGTAATAACAATTTATATGTGCTCAATATAAATTGCAACTGCATATGATTTGTTATATTATAGAAAATGTTCATTTTTGTTATCATTGTTTTTCTCATTTCAATTGAAATTGTTGAAATTATTGTCTATTTTTCAGGGATCTGAAAAAAAATGGCTTTTTATGTGTGTATAATATTATGTGAATAATAGATAAATAACAGATAAACACTTCATAATTAAACATTATGAATTTGAAACATGAAAAACTAAATTAATTATGTAGCTCAAGTCACAGCTGAGTACTAAAACTCACTTGCTGTGATCCTGACCTTTCTAAACTGGAGATATGCATATATATATATATATATATATATATATATATATATATATATATATATATATATATACATATATTTGAAGCATTTTTAATCTGAATTTAACATTTTGTTTTTAATTGCCTTTGTGCAGCTGATGTGGACATTTTTTCACAAGGTTTTGCTGGAGAACAGTTTACGAAGGCACAGGTACGTACACTGTGACATACACATTACCTACTGCTTGGTCCAGAAATACACTGACACACAGCATCAAACACTGATTATTGACACTGACAGTTTAGTCATTTTTTGCAGTCAACTATTCCATCCATCCATCTTCTGCCGCTTACTCGGGGTCAAGTCGCAGCGGCAGCAGCCTAAGAAGGAAGCCCAAACTTCCCTCTACCCGGCCACCTTTTCCAGATAATCAGATGAATGTAGATTAAAAAAAGCAATTCCCACTTTTTATTGGGGCATGTTGACATGCAAAATAAACAGAGGAATCTTTTTATATTAAAAAAAAACATTTTAAATCTATTTTTTTGTGGGGGCCCTAATGCATTTGATACCCTGCCCCAGAGACAGGTTATACCCTGAAAAAGCAGCTTGCTACAGCACCAAACCATAGATGTGGATTGAACAAAAGGGTATTGAAAATTGACAGATGGAACCTCTAAACTAAAGTCAGGAGGGCCCGTAATTTATAAAAAGAATATAATTAAATAGTATGATCCCTATTGAGAACTTGGTATCAATGAAATGTATAAAGAAAAAAGATTTGATCAAGGAATTAACCTTTTGCATACTGATTTTGAGGGTTTTTGTGACAGTTTCACTTCAGAATAGAGCTGATTGTGCAGATATTAACCAGATGTGTTCTCCATACCCTTTAATGTTTTAGAGGTGACTTTGTGTTCTTTGGTGATCTGATTTTTTGTCCTAAATTAGATTGTGTGTTATTGAAGTTATTAAAATGCCAATATACAGAAAATCAACATGAATTCCACTGGTAGTGGTGATTGAACACATTCCCCAAATGATTTGGTATTTTGCTAACATGTGTCTCTTTTCTTTGCAGTTGAAATGGATCACAGAAAATGCCAAAGAAGCATTGTGATTTGCATCATGGTTGCAGTGACGGTCTTTATCATATATCATGACCCTGACCTACAATCAGAGTTCTGGTATGCTCACCCTAATGGTCGATCCCGAACTACAAAATTATCAGAGCATTACTGTGTGGCCTATCCAGGGAATTATAAATTTATCATGGATGAAACACTTACGTGTAAGAGCACAACTCCTTTCCTGATCCTGATGGTTCCTGTTGCACCGTCTGACATTGCTGCCCGAGATGCCATCCGAAATTCATGGGGAAAGAAGAAGGTTGTTCTTGGTCAGCCTGTTGAGACTCTGTTTGTGTTGGGTGTACCTGGAGGAAATGATGCTGAGCAGCAGCAGCAGAAACTCAAGGAGGAGAATAAGAAGTATCGTGACCTCATTCAGTGCAATTTCCAGGACAGCTATCGCAATTTGACCATCAAGACCATGGTCATACTGGAGTGGGTGGCTCAACACTGTACCAGTTCTACTTATGTTGTAAAGATTGACTCGGATGTGTTACTTCATGTAGAGAATTTGGTTAAATTGTTGATACATCCCAGCACAGCCAAACAAAACTACATGACAGGTTTGATATGGTGGCATAGCCCAGTTATTAGAAACCCATTCAACAGGTTCTACATGCCAAGATTTGTCATTCCTGAGCCAGAATACCCCCCTTATGCACTGGGTATGGCCTATGTCATGTCTTTAGACCTCCCTAAGAAAATGTTGGATGTGTCATCTCAAATCAAACCTATCTACCTTGAAGATGCCTACCTGGGTATGTGCCTAAAGCGTCTGGGGCTTTCTCCGACCGACCCTCCTAAGGACACAATGTTTGTCATTAACCCTTGGTTTTCTCTCAGCGATTGTAGTCTCTCAAAAGTAATTGCTGTGACAACAAAAAGCAATTCACAGTTGTTGTGGTACTGGCAGAGGATCATACAGGGTGCTCAGTGCTGAAGTCAGCAATTGAAGAGAAAAGTTTTGAACCTTGGTTTAAAATGGCTGATAGTTTCATCAGATCTGGGGTTTTCTGGCAGTTTATTCCATATAAGACAAGCATGAAAGCTGAATGCCGCATCTCCATTTTTAGTTCTGACTCTGGAACATAAAGTAGATTTAACCTTGATGACTTTAAGGATCTGATTGGTTCATAAACCAGAAGATCCTGAAAGTATTTTGGGCTTAAACCACTTAGTGTTTTTAAAACTAACAGCAGGATTTTGAAGTAAATTCTTTGACACACAGGAAGCCAGTTAAAAATCTGGAGTTATATGATACACTTTCTTGGTCTTTCTGAGGACTCGTGCTGCAGCACTCTGGACTAACTGCAGCTGTCTGATGGACTATTTAGGGAGACTTGTAAGGACAACATTACAGCAGTCTAGTCTACTAAAGATAAGTGCACGGACAAGTTTTTCTAAATCATGCTGATGCATCAGTCTTATAGAACATAGAAGGAAAGCTACTTTACCAGTATCTTCTTTCATATTAGTTTTATGGCGCCTTCTCTGTATCAAATCAACTGTTAATTCCTCACATTGCAACTTATATTTCTAGCCTTCCAGCTACTTCAGTTTTTTCTCTATTTATTTTTTTTAATTTCTTTTTAAAATTTATTTTTAATTCACCCTGTACTGCGCTGTAATGCTTTAACATTTTGTATACAGCGCTTTAAACAGTCTTGTATATAAAGTGTGTTACACAATAAACTTGCCTTACCTTTAGGTGAAAATCATTATTAAAAATTATTTTTCTTTCCAGTAAGTTCAAAGTGTTTCTAATACCATTCCTGCAAGGTTTGTCAAACAAAACAGTGTTTAAGGTTTGTGTTGAAAAACTGTGTTCAGATTTATCTGTGCTGATTGCTTTAGTCCTTTGACAAATAACCATGTGTCTGTTAGGTCACTTGTAACAATAAAAAATAAGGTACTCCTGCAGTGATTAAAAAAAAAAAAAAGCAGAACAAGTTTGGAAAGTGTTACTATTTGAAAGAAACTGGTCAAGGGTGCTAATATGCCTTTTTGTTTTCGTGAAATTTTACTCTTTGGTTTAATGTGTAGTGATGTGCAAGTTCATTACTAGACGGAAGCCTTGAATTATACACTTGTAGTTTATCAGCACACCAGGAGGGGGCAGAATAGTATCAGATAACCTCAGTCGCAGAGACTGAAATTTACAGGGATTCTTCTCAGATATATCTATGCATGGACTATTGTTATTTACAACTGTTAATACTTCAACTGAGGGGGAGCAAAAGAGTGAAAGATGTGTTTTAATCTTACCAACACTCCCCAACCCTTTAACCTTTTCCGTGAAGAGTTTGCACAACTTGCGGAAGTGAAAATGACCAAACTCTGCAAGTTCACTTGCAAAACTGCAGATGGTGGTGAAACATGTAGTGAATGATATGACCTGATTTAAGAATTGGCTTTAAAATATACTGGTATATTTCTTTTTTTGGTGTGAGTTCACATAGTAAACATCTAATACACACTTGGGTTTAATAGTGTTTTTATGTAAGTAGAAATGAAGAAAAATAGTTTTGATACACTGATTTTAAAGGCAGATAAGTTATTCTTAAAATGCTGAAAAACTGCTAGTTTTGCTTTCAAATCCTGTTTGACATGATAGCAAAATGGCTCTCTCCATTGCAGAGCACACTTTTAAATGAACACTATTTTGTGCATGTCCTTGCAGTGGATAAATGCATGTATTTCACATATTGTTTTGAGTTTCGTACAGATGCATAGCAATATTATCAATTTCAAACTTGTGGAAAGTTTCAGTTCAATAACTGTTGAACCAGCAGGTTCTCCCGGGTGCTTGTTTTTTGGTTAGAAGTGCAACCTTTTCATCCAGTTCTAGTGGTTGTTTCGATGCTTATTGGTTGAATTCATGTGTTGTTGGCTACTTTATCATCTCACTTTTTCAGGTAGAATTAACACAAACTCTAACTGAGACTTCACAAACGTTCCCATTTATGTTTACAACAGAGAACATTGCTCATCTTTTCCACTTCCTTTGATACTTTCAGGCAGGTTTGTGTTGATATTCTGCAATGTCTGAGTGTGGGTGTGTGTAGCCAGTTGGGGATTAACTTTCATTTCCCTGAGATGAGAGCTTGTGTACAGATTTAACATTGGAATATGAGACGTTTCCTCTAAAGGTCTGCAGTGGCTAAAGGCAACATTCAAACAGAAAGACAAACATGCCAAACAGTGAAGGAATTTTTTTCATTTTTCTTTTCATGATTTCTTATGCTGAAAATAAAATGGACTTTGAAATGATAAAACGTACGCTTGCACATTACTCAGAAGTTAGTATTATGTTTGCTAGTTAGCATTCTCAAGTGGAAGGTGTACGCAGATATAAGATATGTGCACGCAGCATATTTGTCGAGGAAGAACATGTAGTTAGAATAATTTGTTCAACTGTCTAATGCAGGGTCTGCACTGTGGCGTAGTGGTTAGCACTGAGGCCTCACAGCCAGAAGGTTACTGGTTTGAGCCATGACTGGCAGGGTTCAAGTAGTGCTCTGGTTTGCATGTTTTCCCCGTTTATGCATGGGTTCTCTGGCTTCCTCCCACAGTCCAAAAACATGCTTGTTAGGTTAATTGGTTACTTTAAAATTGTCCCTAGGAATGTGAGTATGAAGGTTGTTTGTCTCGCTGTGTTGGCCCTGCGATGGACTGGCAAACTGTCCAGGGTGTACCCCTCCTCCTGCCTGATAATTGCTGAGATAGACTCCAGGTGCCCCGCGATCCTTAATTGAACACCCAGTTAGAAAATATCTGATATTTGTCTGAGATGATCTAGGCTACTTTTTTTAATTTTTTTTGTTATTGTCAGATCATTTCCTTTTTTCCTTTTTTTTTTTTTTTTTTTTAGTTTTCAAGATGCTTAAACTTACTCAAGTGATCTTAAGTTTTGCATCTCGACAAATGAATTGCTGTTAAGTAAACACTGTCATCTTCCCCCTGGAGATCAAATGGTCTCTTTCACCCTGAGAAAACACACTGCAAGCCCATGCTTTATTCAAAGTAAATCACACACACACTTTAATTTAATGGTCTATCACTATACACTGTCAATCATCAGGAACTTCTGTCTCCTCCAAAAGCTGTAAAGAACTGCTAATCTTATTGCTAACTGCAGGTTTACATGCCATACAATCATTAATAAAAACTAAAGTGGAACTTTAAAATAAAAAAAAACAGAATGCAATGATTTACAACTTAACATTTTACTCTCATAAGAACATAGGTTCTCAACAAATGTTGAAAGTGACACATTTAACTATTATATGTATAACATTAACTCCTTTAAAATTTCAAGACAAAAGCAGGCGAACGAAAAAGAGTTCCCAACCATTTCACAAAAGACAGCTGGAGAAATATGTTGCAGCATGCAAAATCTGTGATGTTATGATCAAAATCATCTGCTTGAGCCTGCATCAACATTAAAATACAGAAGTGTTCTGAGCAATGTTTTAATATGTTACGCCAACATGGTAAATGTGAAGTGGCCACACTAACCGAGGCATTGTTAAGTCAAACATTCTTCAGATAGGAGTCAAGCTGCTTCACAGGGATATTTAAGAGGTGACCTAGTCAATTCTCAATACTATAAGAGGCTTCAATCTGTTAAATTGCAGCTTTATGAATATAGTCATAATCACTGTCCCTGCTGCTTAATAATAGTTCCCTCCTTTTTACCATTTAAAAACACTGATTTAGCTGGACAAACTTCTGTTTTTACAGATGAGTTAATCAAATTAATGTTACACCACAACCTTATTTTACCTAAATCAATGTAATGTAATGGCCTCCTGTAACAGCCTTTCATATTAATGAGAGAAGCAAAACCTAATATGGATTTGAGGACATCTTTTTTTTAAACACTGAGTCAAAGATGGACAGAAAGACCCATGATAGCCTTAATAATGCAATTAATGCCAGAAGTGTCACATCTGATTCATTCAGTGTTTTGAGACCTTTTGCCTCATATTATTGTGAAAACATGTCTTAAAAACCTGCTGTACACTATCTGATTATCTTCTGCCCCCTGGTGGATATAAAAATTGTCATACAATGATCAACTACAATAATTATGACATTTCACATGGTACTAAAGTGTACTTACACAAAATAGGTTTTTAATAGGCCAAATTAATATTTCAGATAATAAAAAAAAAAAGACTTACTGATTTTAAAACTCATCTTACAACACATTTGTACATGAAGGACTCAATCTCATCAATACAACATCTTTGGAAAAAACTTAATGCAACACTGGATGGAAGTAAATCTTTTGACATCGTAGGAGCTTATTAAAACAATGTTGCAGTGAATGAATTCGGCAAAGAAAGCTACAAAATATTAGAGTATGTCACCTTTTTTTAAGGTGGCAACTTTTTTCTCTAGGCAGTGTAAATAGTGTTTTATGCTCTGTCCGCTACCTAATAAACAAATACACTCTCTTCTCTCTCTCACTCATACACACACACACACACACACACACACACAAACGCCATGGATACACCATTAATATGAAAGTAAGCCAGACCCAGTGGTGATTTAGGGATAGCAGACAGTGGGAGGGTAGAGGCCAAGCTCCGGGTCTCATACTGTCTCTCTCCATTCATCAGCCTGTAAATAATCACACAGGCACTGACACTATGGAGGTGCTGCAGTGTGAGAAGTATGGAAGGAAAAAGACTGTGAAGAGTGAGTGTCCTGTGATGAACAGAAAGAGAACCCCAGAGATTAGAAGACAGGTGTGGGAACTTGACAGAAATTCAGATGTCCTGCTGGTTTTAGGTCTGAGTCCAACAGAGAGGAGGGATGGGAAGCAAAAACGTAGCTCAGATGTTGTTGGAAAAGGCAGAGAACAAATTCATTAAGACTGGTTATCTGACGAAGAATATGAAAGGATATTATAAGAATATTATGATAGTTCATTTGCTTTAAGTAATTAAATATTTTTTCATTCACATAACCCTTGAAATTCTAAAGACAAGACACTTCAGCAAAGAGAAAAGGAAGAAGTAAAAAAAACATGTCTATACTTGTATTAGTGGCTCCATCGAGAGCCTTCTATGCTATAAGTGGTCTTTTTTACATAATTGAACACAGATGTTTTTCTTCTCTTTACATTTTGTTGAATTTCTGTTCAGCATGAGGACCCCTGCCACTCAGGTTCTCACGATCCCTGTCAAAGAGTGACTCTGTGGACTGTGAGAACTAACGGCAGCCCTGGCTGCCGGAGCCCCCATGCTGTGAGCCGCTCCCTCTGAACATGCATACAGACAACAACAAAAACACAAGCACACTTGTCATAAGTCACTGCATATTTTGAAAGACCACTGACTTTTTTATCAAGATTATCTTTCAATCGACTACATAGCCGCAGCAGCTATAGTGCAACTGCGAGGTCATTTCTTTTCCCCATAACAAGAGCTAAACTTTATTCAGTAAGTTATTCTGTGTTTTTCTGCTTACATAATATAAATCTGTAGATAGTGACGGGTACAAAATTTTTCTTAGAGGCCACATGGACTCTCTGAATACCCAAATGCGAGTAAAGATGATGTGATTTTATAAAACATTTTTTAAGCGAATTTCTGACAGTTAATATTGGTGTTCTCTACATCCTAACTGTTTATGTAATTTAAAGGAATATCAATTTCTAAGATAACATAAGATATCTTGTGTTTTACAGCTGTAAAACAACACAGAAAAAAAACAGTCATTATTCTCATTACAAATATCATGTCATATACATAATTAATTAGAAAATATACAGGCTTGATCAGTCATAAAAAAAACATATATATATTAAATGTCAACTGGGACTGCATATAAAATAGCTTTAAATTCATTCAGTTTAACTTGAAATGCTTTTGAAGCTTGAATAAGAAATTAAAATTTGTAATAAAAAGAGAAATCCATGTATTTTGTAAGCATTTTGAATCAACGTAAATAATCCAGCACAGACTTAACAGTGACAGTTAAAACCTCTTTTTTCCTGTACACCACTTAATTTTCAAATAAAACCTAAGTTTTTCTCTCCTTTTTTTTTAAACTACTTGCTGAACTATGATTTAAACATCAGGAGTTACATATTCATAGTGCAATTCAAAGACATTGTCACGTCAGAGTACGCAGACTGAGGATGCAGGTGCGAGTAGAGGCAGCTTTATTAAAAACTAACAAAAGGTGTCGCTGAAACAGCATGAAAAAGGGTTAGAAAGTCCCTTCTGGTCGGCTCGGGGGAGAGACTTGGATAAGTGGTGCATACTGGCTGGAGAGTAGTGAAGAAAGCCGGCTGAGCAGCGAAACCACACTGAGTGGTCGATGACAGGGACTGATATGGCTGTGAACAGGGGATGCCGGAGCACAAGTGTATGTGATCAGGTTGATTAGTAGGCCGGTAACTCAATAACAGAGACGTGAAAAGGGGTAACAGCTGGAAGGTCCAGTGACCTCAATCACCCATTTTGGTTTTTAAATTTTGTATTAATGCAATAACACAGAATTTCCCAACCTTAAAACTACATGATTCTGGTTCATTTTTATAGAACATGGACACTCATATTGGGACCATCGTTGCCTGCAGCGCTCCAGAGCTGTGAAACTGTCTTTTACAACTTTGTGTTCCAGCTTAAAGCATCATGTGACAGTCATGTTCTGTTTTATTACACCAGGTTACACATGAAAGAAACTGGAAATCATTATCAAAAAAGTATGGTTTAAGGGGCCCTTTCATGCTATTTTGAGTTTTCTGAGCTTTCTACGGTGTTATAGTGTTAAATACTCATCAGACATGTGAACGGCGTCGTGTTTTTATCACCTAAATGCATTTTTGAGTTTTTCAGCACTCCGTTTGGTTTCCATGGCAACGGAAACGCGTGGTTTTATAGAGTTTTTTTCTTCTTCGAGATTCTAGTGATGTCCCGGGGAGGGGACTCAGTGATTGGTCATCTTCTCTAAGTTGTGTATGTTCACGAGAAGAAAGCCACGCCCACCTTGACTGCTCACTCTAAGATGGAAGAATCTAAAGCTATGGTGGACATTTTCACTGCTAACATTTCGCACAAGAAATGCTTCTTCGGCTATGAGGGAAAACTACATTTGTTCACATCTTGTGAATGAAACAACAGCTAGACAGCAACAGATGGAGTTTGTTTTTGGAAGCAGCATGCGCTTTGGAATATTTGTGACCGGCACTTCACAGCAGACTGCTGGATAAACAAGGTCCAGCATGACGGGGATTTGCTACCAGGCTTCCGCTGAAAGAAGGGTCGGTTCCTACAATCAAGGACCAGAAACACAAGCTGTAAGTAAAACCAAATTATTCAAAATACGTTGTGTTGTTTTGATGGTGCATGAGCAACTACTGCTACTGTGCCAACTGAAAGAATTAACCCACAATTACTTTATGTGAATGCAACCAGGAGGTAACACTTATGTAAAGACCAGTTAGCTTTGAAACCTTTACTTAGAAATTGCTATTATGTATTTTCCTGTGGCATTTGAGAAGTATGGTGCATTGAGGAACCTTCTTCTTCTATGTTTTGTAATTTTCATGAAACAAAATATATAGTAGGAGGATGTTACTGACATAACCATGCTAAAAACATCCTTCCCAGGTATTCCAAGCACCAGCTAACAAAGCTGCAGTCTGCAAGACACCTACAGCCTCTGCAGGGGAAAAACATTTTAGCAGGTGTTGTAAGCTAAGTGGTGCACATAGTAAATATTTTGTTTATCTTGCTAATTTTGTTCATTTGGAAAATAAAGACTTGGTTGTACATTTTTACTGTGCAAATGTAATGAAAATGTTGACAAAAGTGACTTGTTTCATTGGTATTGTACAGGAAAGGAAAACTTTGATTTTGTTTCACTTAAACTCACTCTGCCCCAGTTCTCCTGAATGCTCCATAGTCAGCTGTGTATGTATTGTTTATGTTTTGTCGTGTGTAAGTGTTGATGCAGTTGGCTTCCAGTCCTGGATCATCAGTCCTGCAAACTGGTGGGCTTTGGACCTGGTTCGTGCATCTTCTGACCTTCGTATATCCAAGGAAAAAATGAAGACATACATGTCGGTTTGCTAATTGCTTTAGATAATTTAAATTTTCTAAATTATATTAAAATATGTCTGTGACACGCGAGTTGCATTGTCATAGCAACAAATTGTGGTAGATGGTGGCTGAGCCCAAATGTCCACACTATTACCTACATTGTGGTCATGCCATTTTCTAGGGATGTCTGAATGTCCAGAGAGAAATAAGTAGTGCACTTAAAATGACCCACAATGCATCTTGAAAAGTAGTGAGCATCGATGGTCACTAGACTGGTCAATATGAATCACAATGAACTGCAGGTGATGGACTGGCGGCCTGTCCAGGGTGTACGCTGCCTTTCGCCCAAAGACTGCTGGGATAGGGTCCAGCTTCCCTGTGACCCTTCATCGGATTAGGCGGTTTCAGAAAATGAATGAATGAATGAACTGCAGGCCCGAGCTCAAAGAATAATTGTCAAGCAGGTAAAAAGAATCGATAGAGCATTGATTTTTTTAACCCTCTTTTGTTGAATAAATATGCTAAAAAGAATGAAATACAACACAGGAAAATAATATATTTTCACAGTTTATTTATTTATTTTTTTTGTCTTGTCCAGCATTTAGGCAAGCAGAATGATGGTCTGGATGCTGTGTTCTGCTGAGCAAATTTTCTCTGCCAAGGGAAGCTTTATAGATATAATGATCCCCTTGACTTTCTGAATTTTTGTTTTATTTCTATGTTTATTTTGTATTGTTGTTTGAATTGTAGAGTTTGTACTGCTGGACCAGAGAGGACAGACAAAAGACAGAAAGAGAAAGGAGAAGAAACACCTCATAAGAAAAAGGAAAGAGATAAAGGGAGAGAAAAGGGAGAGAAAAAAACAACAACTAAAAAATAACCCAAAAACAAAAAGAAAGAAAACAACCTACAGATGTATACATACACACATACAGGCACACACATATATATACACACACATACACACGCATACATACACATACATATACACACACGTATACACACATAATATATATATATATATATATATATATATATATATATATATATATATATATATATACACACATATATATACATATGTACACATATACATATACACATACATACATATACACACACATACATGTACACACATACACACACATACATACGTACGAACATATACGCACTTGCCAGTATTAACACATATACATACACATACAAGCCAACTTTAGATCATAGTAACTAAACTATGAATCTAAAAAGTTAAATATAAATGAGAAACAAACAGAAATGAGAAAACTAGCTGCTGTTAGTGAATAAAACTGCGTGGCGACTCGGTGACTGTGTCACATGCAGAACATGCAGAGTGGAACGTGTTCCGGAAAAGGTGATCATGCCAGTGTGACCCTTCCCACACAAAGGCAAGAGGCACGCCAGGAGTACCCCCGAGACCAGGGCCATCGGCAGCCATCCCCAGGCGCAGACCCCAACCGCCCCACCCCGGAGCCAGCCATGCACCGACCCAGGAGGCGGCAGAGGGGGGTCCCAGCCAGAGTCCCCCGCAGTCAGGGGGAACAGGCCCCAGCAGGCCCGGACCAGCGAAGACCGACCCCGCCGGGCACCGGCCACCCAGGGCAGACAGAGCGCTGGCCCCACGGCCCCAAGAGCCCAGAAGCAACCCCCCACCCCCGCAGGCAGAGGGCCCAGCCCACACCGACGGAGGGCCGGGATCCCCAGACCGCCACCGAGCGGCAGCCAGGCCGCACCCCAGCGCACCAGCAGCGCTCCCCGAGCACCAAGACCCTCCACGCACCCACGCACACAAACACACACACACACACATACGCACACACATGTGCACACACACACACACACACACACGCGCACACACACACACACACACACACACACACACACACACACACACACACACACACACACACACACACACACGCACACATGCACCCACCCACCTACCCCCACCCACACGCATCCACACTTCCTCCTTAAACACACCCTATACACCCATTCTCTTACACACGCTCAAACTCACACTCTCCTACCCCCGTTCTTTATACACACACACCCCCTCACACACACATCCCTGCTCCCTCTATAATCACCCATTCTTCCATACACGCATACCCCACTCTACACACACACATACCTCCCTACACCCCTCTATCCACATTCACAGTCCTCATTGTACACCCACCCCATCACTTCCCTGTACCACCAACATAACCCCACATACACACCCCCACCCATCTGCATACACCCCCCCTTCCTCCTATCCCAGCGGCCATCCACTTTCCTAAATTCTTTCACCCTGATCCCCCCACCCCCCCTCTACCCTAACATTCATTCACCACTTCATCCATTGGCTCATGCACGCCCTCACCTTTCTTTCCCAACGTGTCCCCTGTGAGATACCCCCGGGGGAGCAGGGGATAGGAGGGCCCCGATCAGGGCCCCACAACTACCCCCCACCCCCGTCAATGCCCCCCCACCACTCCACACATGCAGCCGATCCAGCACCACCCAGGGCCAGCAGCAGTCCCACCCCCGCCAGGCCAGCCCAGACCCAGGCCCCCTGAACAGCACCACTCCCCCGCCCAAACTCCTCCGGCACAGCCCCAGAAATAGGGCCAGAAATAGTTTAGACTGAATTTGGAACACCGTGGTGGTTGCCGTGGTGACAGCTGGTATTCACGTTATATGCGGCAAGAATAAAATGGTAAGCTTCATGTCCAAATTGCCATCAGAATGAGTTCACTAAATTGTCTGCTATATAGTGTAGCACTCTATATTAAGTGAGGAGTTAGGAAAGAGTGCAGACATTCAAACACAGCCAGCATTTCACCACTTGAACACAAGAGATTAGCTTAGCAACTGTAGCTAGAAATGCATGAAAGTGTTAGCAAATAGCATCTTTATCTTATCCATTTCTTGTTGCTGAGTTGTTCACTCTCGTTCGATTTGGGCCGGAACATGTATGACTGTTTGTTTGGTGTTAACGTTATTGAGTAGCTATTCTGGTTTGTTTACCAGTTCTGTCCGTGTCTCTACGAGGAAAACAGCTAATGTGCGCACTCCAAACAACTACTCCGATCAGGCGCAGGCATAGGGCGGAGCTTTCTCTGTTCGCTTGTTTTTGGCAGAAGCTGATCTGAGAGGATCAATACAAAATTAATGAAGGGGTTTGTGAAAAATGCTCGATTACCTCTTCCCCTTCTGTACTCGCATATTAAAATAGATTAGACTGTGCGTTAAATAGCCCCTTTAAGCATTTGCATAATTGTGGATTGTGACTTACAAGCCTGCATCATGACATACTCACATCAGAAATTATGCTGGTGTGTAAAATCAAAAACAGAAGACCCCAGTTCAAAACAACTGAAGGCCCACCTTAGGGTAGCTAGTTTTTTTTTTTAATTTCTTTATTTTTGAACTGTAGTTTAGTTTTTAAAAAGTTCAAACAACAAACATATTTGAAAAGCTCATTTTCATGTTTGTGAATGTTTTATATTAGTTTCCCAGGTGGCTGGGCGATGAATTCACAATATTGCCTCATTTTCATTAAAAGATCAAACAACTTCAGTGTCTTTCATTTAATGTTAATCTTTGTTTCCTACAATCTCTAAACCATAATAGCTACTCTCATGACAAATACACCAGACTGAAAATAAACCAACACTGTCCTGGTAAGCGAATCAATGCCAAGAGCTCTAAAGTTAGAGTGGTAATAACGCAACACCTTACTAAGGCACTTCTCTCTTTTTCACCTATCTATAATAGTAATATGCTGGACTATTTAAGGACTGTTAATCGTGTGTTTTATATGACAACTGTCACTAAAGACAAGCTGAGTGGAATGCATCCCCACCTGTTTCCACACTGTCAGCTGTGACTGTTAGATGGGGTGTTTAAACTGGTTGGTGTGCAGACATTAGAGCTCATTAAATTATAGAGGTTATGTTGTTGTAGTGCAGACTGAAAGTCTTAATTAAAATTGCATTTAGTTTTGACTGGTACATTATCTTCAGATTTTTGTCTCTGTTTTTGTATTTTTTAGAATTTCTTTTGCAGTGGCATCCATCCTCACAAAGTGTGTCACCACAGCTCATTGCATGTGGTAGAACTGATGGCTTTGAGCAGAAACTGCAGTAAGAAACATCATTAACATCTGTTTGTGGTCCACGAAGCAAGGTTAAAGGCTATGTGAAAACAAAATAACGCTGAGGAGGTAACAACTGCAGAGTCTGGAGCAGTGACCAAACATGGTTTCCCATGACTATGTCATCACCCTCCCTTTACCCAATGTTACCCTCCTCCTCCCTGTCATTTTCCTTCCTCCCTACTTCACACTAACTCTCCATCATTAAATCTCACCCTATCTTTGTCTTTACTTTCTTCTCCTGTCTTTTTCTACCTACAAATTGCCTGTCTGATTTTCAGCATTCCCCAAATTTGACAGATGGTACCTTTGATTCTTATTAAAAGAATATTTGAAATATTCTTATTCATTGCTGAAGTAAAATAAGTGAAAAATAAACACGAAACAAAAACGTTGTGTTCATACTGATGCACAACACGTGTGAGCAAGTGTGTTGTGTATTTTGTGTATCTTGTGTATTTAATCCAGGGGGCAGAACTCAAGTCTGTGAAACTGACATTTTAATGCAATATGTCATTTGAATTTTTCATGATGTTTTCTTTACCTTTACCTGGTAGCGACATTACACTTAAAAGTAACTCTTTAAGCTCCGTTCTCCAACTCTTTTGTTCTTAAAATTTAGATTTTATCACCACTTTTGCACTTTTTAATTTCATTGTACAATGTACAATGACAATAAAATTTGATTTTACTCTATTCACTTAAATCAATATTATTTCATAACTATTGAAGAGACACACATTGTATGACGTTTTCATGGTAGTTTGATATGACACTCCCTCTGTTCAGTGTTTTATGCTTGTATTTCTATGGTTTTGTGCTAAGATAGATATGTGAGGCATGGACACGTTTACTGAAAACATTGTAAAATTTTTAAACGTGGCCCCAATCCAATTTACCAATGCTTTCTGGGAACTGATTGTTTAAAGTGTGCGCAGTGTACAGGAAAAACAGATTAAAATTTTAGTGTGCAGTTGTGATAGCAGCTTCATGAGATTTTCTTTGCTTTCTGCCAAGGGTGCAATCAGTCCCTGTTTCCATTTCATGCCAGAAATTCTTTTTTTATTACTGCATCAATAATAAAAGTTTTAGTCATCTGTAAAACCTTCAAAAAAGTTCTTTTTTTCAAAGTTAGTCAAACATCAACAGTGATTTCATTGAAAAAAAATAACATAATATTAATACACTGCTCAAAAAAATAAAGGGAACACTTAAACAACACAATGTAACTCCAAGTCAGACACACTTCCGTGAAATCGAACTGTCCACTTAGGAAGCAACACTGATTGACAATCAATTTCACATGCTGTTGTGCAAATGGAATAGACAACAGGTGGAAATTATAGGCAATTGGCAAAACAGACCCAATAAAGGAATGTTTTCTGCAGATGGTGACCACAGACCACTTCTCAGTTCCGATGTTTTCTGGCTGATGGTTTGGTCACTTGAATGCTGGCGGTGCTTTCACTCTAGTGGCAAGAGATGAAGTCTACAACCCACACAAGTGTCTCAGGTAGTGCAGCTCATCCAGGATGGCACATCAATGCAAGCTGTGGAAAGAAGGTTTGCTGTGTCTGTCAGTGTAGTGTACAGAACATGGAGGCGCTACTAAGAAACAAGCCAGTACATCAGGGGACGTGGAGGAGGCCGTGGGAGGCAACAACCCAGCAGCACGACCACTACCTCCTTTTTGCAGGGAGGAACAGGAGCAGTACTGCCAGAGCCCTGCAAAATGAGCTCCAGCAGGCCACAAATGTGCATTTGTCTGCTCAAACAGTCAGAAATAGACTCCATGAGGGTGGTATGGGGGCCCGAGGTCCACAGGTGGGGGTTGTGCTTACAGCCCGACACAGTGCAGGACGTTTGGCATTTGCCAGAGAACACCAAGATTGGCAAATTGGCCACTGGCGCCCTGTGCTCCTCACAGATGAAAGCAGGTTCACACTGAGCACATGTGACAGACGTGACAGTCTGGAGATGCCGTGGACAATGATCTGCTGCCTGCAACATCCTCCAGCATGACTGGTTTGGCAGTGGGTCAGTAATGCTGTGGGGTGGCATTTCTTTGGTGGGCCGTACAGCCCTCCATGTGCTCGCCAGAGGTAGCCTGGCTGCCATTAGGTATCGAGATGCCCGCCCGTTCCCCAGACCTGAATCCAACTGAGCACATCTGGGACATCATGTCTCGCTCCATCCACTAACGCCAAGTTACACCACAGACTGTCCAGGAGTTGGCGAATGCTTTAGTCCAGGTCTGGGAGGAGATTCCTCAGGAGAACCCCAAATCCAGACCTCCATGGGTTGATACTTTTGAATTTCATTGAAAATTTTTGTGTGATTTTGTTGTCAGCACATTCAACTATGGAAAGAACAAAGTATTAAAGATTTTTCATTCATTCAGATCTACTCGGTGTTACTTTAGTGTTCTCTTTATTTTTCTGAGCAGTGTATATTTTGGTTTCTAGAGATGCTCCAGAGTCATGCCATGTGTCTTGCAACAGTTTTTGAACAGAGATTTTTCAGTAGATCGTCTGGTGAGTCGCTGAAAGATCAGCTGATTGTAACTTCAGGAAGTGCTTTTAATGTGGTATTATGAAGTAAGATTTATTATGTTATCAGTGTCCTCACTTAGTCTGCATTACTTTCTATGAAGTATAGAGAAAGAAGAAAACATATTACTAATGTTAAATTCTTCTAAAGACTATACAAGTGCTTCAAAGCTATAAAGTATAAAATACATGGCCTCTCTATGCAATGCAATGTCCTGGAAGACCACTAATGCTTCTGGAGAGCTGTCTTTCTCCATACAGACACACACACACACACACACAAATGTGTGCATGTGTTTTGTGTGCCAGGCTACAGGTTGCAAAGCTGTGAACTCTGGAGAAAAGTAGCCTACTATTAATATACCAGGAAAGAAGTACACACAAAAATGACGTTTCTTGTAATAGTATTACCAGTTAATCTGAATTCCCACAGAATCAGAAGGAGGCAGCTTCACAGAAAAGTTTTGAAAAACAGGACTTGTGAAAAGCCATAGATGCTGTTTAGTTTCCTTTAGTGTTTCTGGCTAAGACCCAAACACTGGATCTGACTGCCTCCCATGGGGAGAGTAACTCCAGGCTTGAATTCCTTTGTGCTATTTCATGTTTTCCTTTCTGCTGCAACCTTTATTTCTCTAAGATGCAGTCTTTACACCAGTCGTCATTAATGGACTTCAACCAGTCACTACAATGTTGTAAAACGTTGAGCTAGTGTATGTTACCGCACACACTGGTTTCCAGACAGACAGATTAACACATGTAAGCTTGTTGCCTCTTGTAGGGTATGCAAACACACACACACAGATTCAAACTCTCCTTCCACTTTGTTTGTCTCTTGTTTACATACCATTTTAGCTACAAATTGAGCAGTTTGGGAGGGACTGAAGGCAAGAGGACAGGGCTATGTGTAGCAAAAAAGCCATTTCCGCTGTATTGGGGAGGTCTGTAAAGGGTCAAGCCCAGGCCTGGATGTGTGAATCATATAAACACTGACTGAAACACTCCCACTCTGTACTCTTAGCAGGATCCACACTTGGCACATTACACACCACTTTGTGCAGTAATACAGTAGCACTTTTTTATTCATAATGTTAAAAAACCATCCAGCAACAGGTATACATTTTTTTAAATTCTTTATGGGTGTGATATTCCCAATACTTCCCTGATCACATGATAACATGATGTAAGAAAGCCCTATCAATGGAAAACTACAGAAGAACTTTTATAAGTCGAGCCATACTTTACCACCCTGGCGAAACTTTTATAAGCAAAATGTAAAGACAAATCTTTGTTTCTTAAGTTTTCTTTGAATAGTTATATAAACCTATAGCTAGGTGAAGCTTTCCTTCATTATTTTTTTTCGTGTTTGATCAAATATCCGATTACAATGAGGTATTCATTTTGTATATTGAGTTCTTCCCATGAGAAACTCCCACATTAGTGTTTCATTGTAAAACAGCAGATCAAATACATGTGAAGGGTCAGGTTTGTTGTTTGTTTTATCACACTCATGTCAAAATCTGTTCCTCTTTCTCATACAGACACACACTTACTGGAACAAATTAACACAACACAGGGCCACTTTGGTCCCACAGCCCATCTGATCTTGATGACCATGTTTCAACCACTGGCAGCTGCTACACACTGTAGCTGGTGTTCAGCAGTTAAAAGACTGAATATTTAATGCCTTATTCCTTTAAAAGGATAGATTTTCTGATTTTGCAAGTAGGTTCCTAAATCAAACTTTCTTTCCAGTTTGTCACCACAAACTTTGCACAGAATCACCAGTTTGTGTTACATGAGGGCAACTGCATAGATTAATATCACCGTTTTTCCTTATTAAAGGTCACCCCAACAGGAAATGAATCACATGTTTAGAATTTATATCGGACAAATCAAATTGCTTATTACATTTGCTTTGATATAAAATATTGTAGCGACGTTAATGGGATGAAGTTGAGTGCAGACAAGAGTTCTCTCTTACGTGCTGTACCCTTTATTAACATTCACAGAACCACCTACATGCATTGAAGAACAGAGTCTCATTAACGGCATTAACAGTCTCACTCACGGTGCAACCTTAACAAAGTCAGCAAGGCATGCTGGGAAAACTCCACCCACCAATGCTCAACATGCTACATAGCCCCCCCCTAGCTGGTTAGCTGTCCCCAGCAACCCAACCATCAATAACAAAGTCCTTGAAATGCAGGGGTAACTGGCGCCTCCGTGGAGCCCGCCCCGATGACCCCCCGGAAGGCTCCAAGTGCTGGGAAAGATCCTGTGGCTGGTCCTCTGGCTTGGGTACACTGTCAGATGGGGCCCGGGGTCGGTAAGGGGCCAGTCTGTCTTGGTGGAGAACCACCATCCGGTTCCTTTTTATTAACTGAACTCTATACACCACATCCGACAGCCTCTCAACAACAGTGCATGGTCCAACCCAGTGGCTCATCAGTTTAGGAGACAGGCCTCTTTTCCTCTCTGGACAGTAGACCCAGACATGTGCCCCAGGAGCAAAATCCTCTCCTCTACAGCGAGTGTCATAGGCTCGTTTCTGTTTCAATCCAGCCTCAGCAAGTGCCTGCCTGGTTAGATCATGTACTTTTTTGAGTCGTCCTTGGAGCTGATAAAGGTAGTCCAAACCAGGTTTGTCTACCACTTCTGGTTCCGGAGGTGCACCAAACACTAAATCCACAGTGGTACGAAGCTCACGTCCAAACATAAGGACTGCTGGGGTGCACTTTGTTGACTCCTGGACAGCCGTCCTATATGCCCACAGGACCAGGGGCAAGTGCAGGTCCCAGTCTTGTTGATTTTGGCTGGTCAGAATGGCAAGTTGGGTGGTTAGAGTGCGATTAAACCGCTCAACCAGTCCATCACTTTGGGGATGCAATGGTGTTGTATGGGTTTTCTTGATGCCCAGGCGTCGACAAACTTCACTGAAAACCTGGGCCTCAAAGTTCCGTCCCTGGTCACTGTGCAGTTCCTCTGGAACACCAAAGCGACAGAACATTTCATTCACCAGGCATTCAGCGGTAGTGATGGCACTCTGATCAGGGACAGCGTAGGCCTCAGGCCACTTGGTAAAATAGTCCATGGCTACCAATATGTAGCGGTTACCCCGCTCTGTGGCTGGAAAGGGCCCTAGAACATCAACAACCACGCGTTCCATTGGGGCCCCCACCTGATACTGCTGCAATGGGGCGTGTGAGCGCCTAGTTGGGCCCTTCCGGGCAGTGCAGATGTCACAACAATGTACATAACGCTCCACATCTTGATGGCATCCTGGCCAGTGAAATCGGGATCGAAGGTGCTGAAGAGTTTTGGTAACTCCAAAATGGCCAGCCCCTACAGCGCCATGGACAAGTTGGAGAACTCCTGGCCTGAGACTGCATGGCACCAAAAGCTGGAAGACTTCTCTGTGTCCCCCAGGTGTCTCCCAGCGGCGATAGAGTAAGCCACCAAGGCTGACAAGGCTCGACCACTGTGAGTATAGAGCCTTGGTTTCCGTGTCCAACATTGAAACTGCTGGCCATGCAGGTCGTTGGCCTCTTTCCATCCACCCTTGGATGCGGCTGAGGACAGAGTCATCACTCTGGTACTGCTGTAGCTGCACTGAACCAATGTCCTCAAAAATGTGGGTAACCGATGGTGCCGAGCAACCACCTATATCACTTTTCTGAGGGTTGTCATTCTCCGCTGTGTTGTCACGCAGGGCCGCCACCACTGGAGTCACTGTGTCCCGCTCTTCTGCATACTGGCAGTGTCGACACTCCGCCTCACAGGGTCGTCGAGACAATGCATCTGCATTGAGATGATGGCGACCAGCTCGGTGGTGGATTTCAAAATCATAGTCCTGAAGTGTCTCAAGCCACCGAGCCAGCTGCCCTTCAGGTTCTTTAAAGTTGAGAAGCCAGGTGAGAGAAGCATGGTCAGTGCGTAAGAGGAACTTTTTCCCATACCTGTAAGGGCGGAAGTGACGAAGGGCTAGGACAACAGCCAGCAGCTCCCGACGGGTGACACAATAGTTCCTCTCTGGGCGGCTGAGGGCACGACTGAAGTACACAATGACCTTCTCTCCCAGTTCCCCCTCCTGCGACAGTACTGCTCCGACAGCCACACTGCTGGCATCTGTGTCTATGATGAAAGGCTGCTGGAAGTCAGGGTAGGCCAAGACAGGAGCCTGAATAAGTGCCAACCGGAGCTTGGAGAAAGCTTGGGCACAGTCTGCACTCCACTTGAACACCTTTCCTTTCTGGGTCAGATGATGAAGGGGACTGGCAATGTTTGCAAAGTCTCTGATGAACCGCCGGTAGTAGGATGCTAATCCTAGGAAGCTCCGCAGTTCACTGACACTGCGAGGAACTGGCCAGTCTCTAACAGCAGCTACTTTTGCCGGGTCAGTGGCCACCCCTGCTGCACTGACAACATGACCAAGAAAAGATGTCTCTCGCCGGAACAGCTGGCACTTCTTGGGGTTGAGACGGAGACCAGCTTGGCGGATGGTCTCGCAAGTTGCCCAGTGCATGCTGGAAGTCAGTAGCATGGACAAGAAGGTCGTCTAAGTAGACCACACAGTGGCTTCGTGGAATGTCAGCCAAGACCCTTTCCATGAGACGTTCAAATGTGGCTGGGGCATTGCAAAGTCCGAAAGGCATCACTTTGAATTGCCATAATCCTTGGCCAAAGGAAAAGGCGGTCTTGGCGCGTGCATCTGGTGCAAGCTCCACTTGCCAGTAGCCACTCCTTAGGTCAAGGTAACTGAACCAGCAGGAACCAGCAATGTAGTCAAGGGCATCATCAACCCGGGGCAAGGGGTAAGAGTCTTTGCGTGTGACTTGGTTTAGGAGACGATAGTCAACACAAAACCGCCAGGTTCCGTCCTTCTTCCTGACCAGGACCACTGGGGCTGCCCAGGGGCTCGTCGAAGGCTCAATGATTCCTGCTTCCAGCATCTCTTTGATTTTCTGCTCTGCTGCAGCCCGTTTGGCAAATGGCAGACGACGGGGGTGGAGGCGAATGGGATGGGCCTTGCCCGTGTCAATTTCATGTTGGACCAAACTGGTGTGGGCGCAGTCTTCATCTCTTGCAGCAAAGATGTCAGAAAACAGTTCCAGCAGCTCTCGTAGCTGGTATTTCTGATCTGTCTCCAGACCCTCACAGCTTCGTTGGTATAGGTCATCGATGGCTTGCCTAGTTTCAGCAGAAGGGGATTGAGATGGTTGTAATGGTGCAGAGAACTCACCCTCTTTGGCAGAATGTGTCGGCGTGGAGGGCCCTTCGGTTGACTGAAGCACTGTAGAACCCCGGGCGGCTACTGATTGGGAAGGTGAGGGATTCTCATCAGCAGGGGACATCAATGTGGTGAACACCTCAGTCGCTGGTGAAGGAGTGGAGGAGCCCTGAGCAGGTAATGAAGTGAGTCGTAGTGCATCTTCTCCTGAAGGGTATAGGGCAATGATGTCTGAACCGAGACAGAGTGTAGCCCCAGGTACATCAACTACTGCTCTCAACCTGACTAATAAATCCAGCCCAACAATGCAGGGATCTTGTATGTTGGCCAGCCAGAATTTGTGGTCAACACTGTGGCCAGCAACAGTCACTGGGATGGTCCTTTCTGCAAGCAGTTTTGCTCGTGCCCCAGTAACAGTGATGATGCGCAGTTTGGTGTACCCCCAACCTTGGGGCTTTGGGCCAGTGGTTCCAGGCAGAGTACCAGGGCGGATTAATGAGATGGTGGACCCAGTGTCCACCAAGGCTTTGCATTGCGTACCATTGATGTTGCAGTCCACATACAGTCCATGTGCTTGGCCCAGTCGGCCAAGCCTTAATGGTAAGGATTGGGAGGTGGGTGCAGTCATGGGTAGCAGTTCTCCCACTGTACTACCCCAGTCTAGTTTAAAGGGGCCTGTGGAACTGGGTTTCTTGGAGCTGGCGCTGGGCAGTAACGTGCAATGTGGCCCAGTTCTCCACACCGATAACACCCCTCCCTGGACCGCCGTCCACCTCTCCTTGCTCCCCATCGTGATGACTGCAGAGGTGTTTGCATAACTTGACGAATTATTTCTTCATCGTCACCATCTTCATAACCCGCTTGTCGAACTCTATGCCTGTCATTGGGAGTGTGCTCAGTTGCACCCAAAACATGTTCAACACGTTCAGCTTCACTCAAGGCATCAGTCAAAGTCTTTGGAGCACAGAGGCGAATATGCTCTTGGAGCCTGTCCGGGTGGAGGCCCTGGATATAAGCTTGGAGGGCCAGCTCTTCTTGAGCAGCAGCACTAAAGGTGGGGTACCCCTGTCGTGCATGAAGCCGAAGATCTGCAGTGAACGCACCGAGGCTCTCACCTCCTCTCCTCCGACGGTTAAACAGCTTACTCCGGGCATCATCAGCATAAGTCTGGCAGCCAAAACGTTGTTGTAGTGCTCTCTCTACAGCCTGCCAATTGAGCCGTTCCTGTGGCTGGAGGTCAACAAGAATCTGCAGGGCTTTACCTTCCAGGGCAAGGGCCACATGAACCGCTGTCTCTTCTGCAGACCAGTTGTTTAACTGTGCTACCAGCTGCACTTGGATGAGATAGGTTTCCAGGGGCTCTTCTCCATTATAATGAGGCAGCTTCATTGTTTTCTGTCCAGTGGCATTGAAAGTGGTGTGGCCACATGCTGAGGCCATGGGTGGGGTCATGCTCAGTGCTGGCTGGAAGGAAGAAGCAGGACCGTGCATGATAGGTGGGCTACTGCCAGTCATTTCTTCCTTGGACATGCAGGGTCTACTACCCACTGTTTCCACATACTTATCAGTTCCTTCAGCTGGACTTCCTCCCAGGGGTGTCTTCATCGCCGGCCTGTCTTTATTCTTCTTGGGTCCTTCTGCTGGACTTCCTCCCAGGGGAGTCTTCATCATCATCCTGTCCATTTTCTTGGGACGAGCCCCCTCCAGAGAATGCAGCCATGTGATCAGGTCATCAACTTCTCCCAAAATGGATGCCATCTTTATCCCACTTCTGACACCAATGTAGCGACGTTAATGGGATGAAGTTGAGTGCAGACAAGAGTTCTCTCTTACATGCTGTACCCTTTATTAACATTCACAGAACCACCTACATGCATTGAAGAACAGAGTCTCATTAACGGCATTAACAGTCTCACTCACGGTGCAACCTTAACAAAGTCAGCAACGCATGCTGGGAAAACTCCACCCACCAATGCTCAACATGCTACAATATATACAACAACTTGAAGCAATTTTTTTATTGAACACAATTCATCACTACTAAGCTTGCCACACTATAAGCACAGAAACCTGGCTGCAGTTTTTACATTAACAGACAATAAAATTAGCAAAATTAGCAAAAAAAAATTCTATAAAATTGACATTTTGTTTTGTTTTTGTAACCTGTTATTGTCAGTAGCATTATGATTTCATCCAGACAAAACTGATGCATGCCCCGACAAGTCTATTTTAGACCCATTAGTTTCAGTCGTGTCAGTGATGGTGAGAAGGCCAAAGCAGTCACACAAACAAGTCTCATACATGTATTTAAATATAACAATTCAGATGCATGTGTTTGGTTTTCTTTTTACGTGGTGGTATATTAATGTCTGCATAGCTGAGTTTGTATATGGAGATACCAATGGATATGGTTATCTGTCAGTGTTGGTGAGAGCTGCTGAAAAGTATGACGGTTTTATATTTCAGTCTGTTAATGTACACACCAGCACTTGCATTTAGTATCTCCATCCACTGCACATTCACAGCTTAGCTGACATGAGGAAGTATTCGGTTAGTGGTGCACCTGCACCAACTTTCCCAAGACTGTGTATAAATAAATGTACTTAAAATGGAAATGCAAACTTGCAAACGGTTCTATATATAAAACAAAATGTGACAGGTGGGAGAACTTTCATTATACAGCTGATGTGACACGGTACCTCACTGTTATCATGATTTGTCTTTGCTGTAAAAATGCTGGACAAATCTGAATAATAATAAGTGAAACAGTAGTTTGTAAATAGCACTAAAGTATTCCTATTACAGTTCAGGATGTAATGGCAATGCAGCTTTTGATTAAACAGAATCTATCAATAATACATAATTGATATATTGAATGAGTTCATATTAATAAAACTCATGTAACAAAATATGCTAAATAAACATATGATTGCACATAAAGTGTTTATATTGTATGATGGCTCAAGGGAAACTATAATAATGTTTAGGTTGTCTCTGTGCTTTACTTATCTAAGTGGAGGCACTAATTCTTGCAATGTGCAAGCAATAATAAGACCTTGTTGACTTAATAAAGACCAGTATAAAAGAACTTGTTGAGGACAGATTTGTCAACGTGTCCAAAATACACCAGAGTTATAATCCTTCTTGGTAAGCTTTCAAATGTCAGTTTGCCCCGTTGTTATTGGTTATCGTTTACTGTGGATTGTAAACTGTAAACTGTGCACTTGCCATTTTTTGTACTGTCTTTTACATTTGGTAAGCGCTGCGCAATCTGCTAAAAAATCATGGAGCAACTTCTGATTTATATTCCTCAACATAAAACTGCAAAGAATTAGGATTTTCTCTTATCTGTAGAGCGTAATATCATCAAAAGATTGAAAGATTTTTAGAACATCTCTGCCTAACAGGCTGAATATAAATCAATATCGGATGTAATCTTTGGACCCTCATGGTAGCAGTGCATTAAAAACAAGTACGATTGTGGAAATCACTATGGGCATCATCACCTGGGAACACAAACTGCTCCATCCACAAAACAGGTTCAAGCTCTATTTTGCAAAGAAGTCATATGAGAGCATGATTCAGACACTCCACCATCTTCTTTGAGCCAAAGCTAATTGAAAATGGACATGGTTAGGGTTAGTGTCTGTAACTGGCAACTGTGGAAAGGCTCCATAACCATGGCAGTGTCAAAAGCTATATTACTGAGCAGCATCTTCCAGATGTCATGTCTATCAGGCAGTGTCTTGCATATTTCTTCAAAATTAATCTGAACCACATATTGACTGCATCAACCCAACAGCATGGCTTAATTGTAGAAGAGTCCAGGAGTTTGACTGTCTTGCCCCACACCTTTCACCAACAAAAAATATTGGAGCATCTTTAAAAGCTAAATATACCATTGAAGAACCAGGCCAGTTTAAAGTTTTTGAGAACTTATTATACTTCCATAATATACTTCTAATACGTACTCCTTATTAAAAAGAGAAGCATTTAAAGGATGAAAGCCTGACATTTCCCTCAGGAAAGGGGGGATGAACGTTACAACCAGATTGATGTAACCTATCATACCAAAAGGGAGCCCTGTCAGCTACACAACAGTTCAGATTGACACGACTGTAAATCAAAACTTATAGGGGAAGAGGAGTTAACTTTCTTGATAATTTTTTCTTATGTTTTGCAGGTGCAGTCTGTGTCGGGGACGCGCGTAGCTGCGCGCGCCACCTCCGGATTGTACCTCCCACTTCCCAGCTTGTTTAAACGCTCGCCTCCTTAACTTCAACGAGCGCTATTGTTGAAAAGTCTGTGCGCCCTTAACACCGGCGGACCTCCAGTGCTCCCGCAGCGCGGGTGTGATGCAGGGATAAACCTCTTTAGTTGAAACTTTGCCTTGACGCGGACTCAACTGTGCGCTCCACGAGGAAGTTTGTGTTTTCTTTCTATTTTTAATTTTAGAATTCAAGTTTTGCATCTTTGGACACGCTAAGAATTTGGTGCGTTTGGACAGAGGCTGCTCGTTCTCGCTTGGACTGTGGGTTGCTTTGCCAAGGTAAGCTCCTCGTGCACTTTTATTGTGATTTTGCAATAATCTTAGCGACTTACGTGCAGTTGAGCGGCAGGGTAACTGCACTTAGTCATTTTAAATCAACGCAGCTTTCCAAGCTCGCAGAGCAATCGAAAGATCATGTGGAATATGGGATCTTTTCAGCGGCTGTGAAATCTGTTAGAGCGAGAATGAATCATCTTATCTCTGCTCGTCACCGCTTTGAGTTCTGAGATGATCTGATCCAGCCCCGGCTTCTTTTGTTTTATCCAGCCTGCTGCTCCACATGTCAAAGTTTTCCTCTGGAAAGTGACTTTGCAGCGTAAGCTTGCGTTCCTCTCTCGGGGCCACGGGTCAGTATTGTGGCCAGGTTCCTACGGAACAGACGCGCTCAGTGGGACGCGCGAACAACACGGATAAATAGAAATTCTTCCTGCAGATAAATATGGAAACATAAACTTTTCTAATTGTCGCTTCTTTAGATCGCATTAGTGTTGGATGTTGAGGGATTAGAGGTCGTTATCTGCCTCTTTCCACAGCTTCTATCCCACCTCAGTCTGTTTGCTATCAACTCACATGGAAGCTCTTATCTGCGTGATTATTTTGTGGTCCCCTGGAGTGAAAAAAAAGTGCGTCTGTGAGTTTGAACTTTTTTGCTTTGAGCTCCTCAAATTACTTACTTCTTTGAATGTAGTAGTACTATTAGTATGACTAATTTGCAGTTTACTGTGCCTTGCCCTTGAAAATATCACAGCACATTATAGTCTGCAGTAGTTGTACATCAGGATGGTTGTTTAATACCGTGTGGCTGCCTGACAGCCAAGTAACATCAGAAATTCTCCAAAATATGAAAAGGTCTTCATGAGAAAGAATTTCTGCTCTGGTTACTTTTAGATCATCAAATACACTCAAAACTTTTTAATCTTTTCCCATTGCATTAGTTTAGGAAACATGCTATTTACATTTTTTTAAAACATGTGCAAAAAACAAACAAACCAATAAACCGAACAAACAAAAAACAAAAACACTTTGTCCCCAAATCCTTGATGCTCATAGTTATATGGAATCTAAGTGGGGTATGTAGCTGAAACAGATTCAGTACATTTTTTTTTTATTTTGACACAAAACACTGAAACTGAACATGTCACTGTTTTGGAAAAAGTTCTGAGTAATGCACGGTTTTTACCATTTGAATGATTAAATAGGGAATCTTTAAAAGTCAAGAAGATTTATACAAATTAGTTTTAGTTGTGGGGCAAGCATGTACTCTTTACCATGACAAAACATCTATTCTATTCTATTCTATTCTATTCTATTCTATTCTTGTCATTTATTAGACGGTTTTATCCAAAACGACTTACATACAAGAGTGAGAACAACACAAGCACAAAATCAAACAGTAGAGGACATTACAGGAAGATGCTAGTGGACTGTCCATTTGGACGCAGGTCTATACATGAAGTGCTACAGGCTGTTTGTTGTTGTTGTTGTTGTTTCTTCCCTTCCCACCCCACTATATTACCTATGTTAATATTACATTGAAATACACAGAATAAGAACACAGAATAATCTCTCAGATTACCAGGACATTTTTGTGACTGCAATTAATTTAGTCAACTTTATTTATGTGTTCACTACTAAATCTGCATGTGAAGGCATTTTATTGCCAGTAATGTTAGAGTAATATCAGAGGAAGGGCTGCTCTTCATGGCTAAGCCATTCATTTAAGTAAAGTAGGTATGAATATGTTGATCATGACCTTTTGCTTTTATTTGCCACCCTGCAACATGCTACCTTCACTGTCTGCTCTGATGGGAGTTTGAGGCACTAAAACAAACCCAGCATGGTGCATTAGTATGGGAAAAGCAAAGAAAGGTGGAGACAGGAGGGATGGCCCAGAGTATACTTGGTAGAGAGGGAGAGCAAAGCAAACATTCCTGCTTTGGTGGCTCAGCAATTTAATTAAGGTCTTTGGAAGATGCTGCAGCGAGCACCTCGAGGTGAAGGCTTAACCCAAACTCTCCCCATCTTTTCAAAGTTGGACTAATCCCAAGGGTCAGCTAATAAGTGTTCGGGTCATGCCACCATGACAACTAAACAGGATGAAACCTGAAGGAAAGTTCACCAATCAGGGAGTTAATAACCCCATGAGGCAAATTAAGAAGTACAAGGTGAAGAGGATGGTGTTCTGGATGTGCAAGTGTATTTGTGTGTGTACATGTGTGAGCACAATTTAATTTATCATCACCAACTAAAAGCTCCTCCTGGTTCTGGGGTTTAAGTGTGTGAGAAAACCGAGTCTCTGTTTGAGGCTCGGTTTTCTACACACACTCCAGCAAATGAACTTATTCAGATTTAGGTCCCTCTGAATAAAAAAAGATGATGATGATTATAATCATGATAACAATGATTATTATGATGATGGTGACCTCTGGTTTCTTTCTAAGTCTGGAAATGTATATTTCTGTTTATCTTTCTTTTTTAATGGTTTTCACAGAAAAAGTGTCTCCCTTCTCTACTTTTCCAAGCCACTTCTTTGCACATTTTGTGCTTTGAAAATACTATGTGCCTATTTTTCTAACAACTTATTTCAAGCCTCACCTCCTCCTTCTTCTCTTTTGTCTTTACATCTTAGTTTGTAGCTGTTGTCCTAGCACTCCCGCTGGAATATTTTCTTTTTTCATTGTGCAGATGCAAAGGTGCATAGACTGGGTGTTTGTGAGATCATTTGAAAATATTTAAGGAAGCAGGGACCTCACATATGGAGCAGATCTACAATATCAAGCCTCCGACTGCTGACAAATCCATCTGCATAATTCAGTCATTATTGTTCTTAATATTTATTTTATTCACTTCTTTAGTAGACCCATGCATTTTCTTTTATTTGGTAGAACTAATTGAAAATATTTATTATTAGATGTGTGTAGAGATGGAAGTGGAATAACTTTGAAAATGGAGCAATACTTCAGAAATCATAGGGCAGTACTGATTTGTTTTGCTGACATGCAACCAGTGAAAGGAACAAACCAGAGAAGAAGAGGAATGATAAGAAAATGGGACAGAAGCTGTCAAATAAAAGCACCAAAGAAGACACAAAAGTAGATAAGGACAGCAAATACATGTTTTTTTTTTCTCTTTCTCCTACTTCTTCTAGTGTTTTCAGCAGTGCATTACTGGTACCAACCAGGGTCAAAACGTGGAAGTGAACTCTGAACTTAGCCCTTCCCATGTGTGGATAAACTGACTTAACGTCTATGCAAATGTAAAAGACGTATGGAAGTATGAGTGCTGTAACGTACAGCAACAATTGAAACAGAGGTCTCCATTTATGTACAAAAGGGAGCATAAATGAGCCTTTAGACAGAGGAAAGTTTGATATAGTTATGCTGGAGATTTTTGCACCAGGATTGTTGACATCTCTTGGAATCCTTTGCTGATTATTCTGCCTGAGAGACAGACCCAGTGGACTCCAGTGAGTAAGGGCCGGCAATTCACAAACCAGGCCTTTTTATTTTCATTTGTAGACTTTGAATATCATTTTCTTTTATTTAACTCCAGCAGTGTTTCTCTGACATGAGCTTATAGACTATTTGCACAGGTTAGTTAGTGAGTGTTCCTGTACAGTTTCTCTTTCATTGGATGTTGAAATTTGTTGAGGTTGTAAGATCATAGTGAAAACGTCTGTGCTGAGCATTGGTGTTCTGTGTAAAATATGATCCGTGGTGCTGAGCGTTTCGCTCATAATGTTGCTCTTTAGGTTCTTGAATTTTCTCGGTCTGACACGGTCATTTAATTACAAAATCTGATTATTGATTATTTTTTATATGAAACTTTAAATTTTCTGTTAAATCTGTCAGTCAGCTGGATCCATTTATAGGCAAAGTTTTAAAAAAGTTGATTTCAATTAAGTACTTAGTTAATTTTTAATATTAGAGGAAATATTTTAATGGTATTTTATACCTAATCTGCCTTGATATGTGTCAAAATTGAATTCTAAATAAAGAGTTTGGCCTCCTATAAATCAAACTTCACTTCATAAATGGGACCCGGCCCACCACAGCTATAGATTTCCTGCCCTGTTAGTGTGTTTCGGTGCTAGGACTGCTGAGAGTACATTGTACATGGATTTGCAAAACCCAGTGTGCTGTAAATGAGTTTAGATTAAGCTAAATTTGGTTTCTGTTTTCAGTGCTATAAAACAGCTCACCTTACATCTTTACAAGCTTCCTTGACACCAGAGGAATTCTAGACTTAAACATCACACAAGAGGTTTAGACTTAACATGCTCGCCCAAGGGGAACCTCTACTTTCTATAGCTGCCACCCTGCCTCTTTCTCTCTACCCCCAAGCATGGTTTAGGGGTTGTTAGTCCTTTACTAACCCATGAAGCATGTCCTTAAGTACCTCCCCCATCATCCTCACAGTGTATTGTATAAACACAGTGGCTCAGTGTAGCAAATGCATATTCTCTGTTACATTCCTCTGTGGTACCAGGAGACACCACGAGAGAAAGATGGCTCCAATAGCTGATCTATGATCAGATTACCCAGTGCAGAAATTTCAGTGTAAGTTTACAGAATTAATTAAGCTTTAAAAAAAATCTAAAATGCCTCCCTCAGTTCATGTCCGTCAATGCAACAGTGTAACAACATTATAGATACCAACAAAGTGTTCTCTAGAAATTATTTTTCTCGGAATATGAAGCCAAACTTTCCACGTATCAGGACATGTTTTTGTTCCTATGATACAGCAAATAGAGCTGTGGCTTGCACTGTAAAGAAAGTTTTTTTTTTTGTTTTGTTTTTTTTTAATTAAAAAATAATACCTAATGTTCTGATGTAACACAGAAATAACAAAGCACACAATAATCTACAAAACCGCAGCTGTACATCTACCTGAAGGTGTAAGGGTCGGTGTGAATGGCAATACGGAAGTAAGCGTTTGTAGTAAATTCAAGTAAACCCTTCCAACCCCCCCCCCCCCCCCCCCCCAAACACACGCACACACACTTGGCCTCACAAATCACTTAAAAAAACAGGTCTGAACCTGAGGTAGTCTGAACAATCCAAAGACACAACGGGTAAGATGAGATGAAGTTTAACAGGCAGAGGACAACAGGCAGTGACCTGCAGGTGTAGCAGAGGTCGCCAAACGTGGAAGGTCTGTCAGTGCACGATTTCCTGGTACACCGATTACACATGTCAGAGCCCAAATAAAAATGTAAACAACTTGGCAATGTTGGCACTAGATTTAGTGAGTTTTTAAACCCTTCTAACAACTCTTTAAAAAACAAACAAAACAAAAAAAAAAACTAAAGGTAAATCTAGCGACTTTTTATGGTGTCATTGGAAACTTTTGGAGTTCCAATGACACCATGATCACTCATGTAAACACACATGTCATTTACATGAGTGATCAAAGCAGATCTTTTCTTCAATATTCTTAATTTAGCAAGATGTTATTTTGTGGAAGTAAAGTTAGTGCAGTCACAATCTCCAAAAACTAATGAAGTAGTATTGATGACTAATTCTAAATAGAAATTCAAGGATATCAATAAAAGGCACTTGTGGTTTAGTCACAGGACATGAAAGTAGCTCTCTAAATATGAAGTCTTGTTGTAGGTCTTTATCTGACACAATGCAAGTAAAGCAGGGTTACAGGTTTTTTTTTTTTTTTTTTTTTAATGAATGATGTTACCCTCCTTATGTTTAGAATGTGAATATAACGGTTCAGGTTAGCAAATGACTATGGGTTGAGTTGGAAATGAGGTCTCTAATTGAGTTGGAAAGGAGGTCTCTAACTTTGTGTGGCAATCATTACTTATCTTACTGCATGTCTTGATAATAACATATGTTTTTAGGAGGAGAGACCTAGTAATCAATTTGAATGTAAGGTAGCTGCTGCAGTTTTTAGCGGTAATTTATTGTGCAATAAAATAAGGCAGCTTACCTTAGTCTTATTACCAAAGTAGCATCAGTTTATTAGTAAACACAGCTGTTGACAGTTTATTTAGCTGCCAGTCTCGGCATGCTGTTTGCTGGCTTAAACAGACTGATGAAAAGCCTTACTGTTGTAATTTCTAACCAAGCAAGTGCCATGTCCACAGAGTTGCTAGCCTGGATTTGTGCTAATGTACAGCTGATGCAGGAAAGTGATCAGAGTTGCTGTTAGGTTAATTAACCCCATGAAATGTTTCCTTAATTATTTCCTCTGCTTCAGTAACCAGTGCCTGTTAATAAGGTGAACAACACAGGATTGCGTTGTAACTGTTAACTGTAACACTTTTACTTTTGTCAGTAACTAAGACTGTAATGCATCACTCTTTAAATAAAGTAACTCAGTTACCATTACCTCATGATGCATTTGACTCTTAATGGCTTAATTTAATGAATATTGGCTGGCAGCTTTGTGCTTCTTCCTGTATACAGTGGTGATGCAGGATGTGGAGTATTGCTATGTCCACTTGTTGGGCTTGTTTTTCTGTGTAGTCGCTTGTGAATTTTGCAAGTGGTGGGTTGTTGGGCTTGCTTTCTTAAGTGTAGTCGCTTACTAATGCTTCCTCTGCACAGTACTGCTTAAACCAAAGTAATAGTTCAGAACTTGTGTTTGGCTGACGATGATCAAAAGGGAGGTCGAGCTTGTGCCTGTTTTCCTCCTGTGTGTGCTGTTAACTTGTCTCAGGTATGGTCTGCTTTGGATTTGACGGGGGGATTCGCACCAGGATAGTTCTGGTGACTCGGTTCAATTAGGTTGGAATTTCCAAAGAATTTCACACTTTCCATTGGTTTGGTTTTGTTCAAACTCCACACTCAAGCAGACCAAACTTTCTGGACAACCCTAACCCTATCATATAGTTAAAACAACTGCATGCAACAGGGCAAGCAAAAACCAAACACTGCAAAACACAAGTATGAACACTAACCACATCAGAATGGTCTTAGTATTCATACTGCACCACGGACCAAACGGCGGCCATATTGACATGCCCTTAGTCTTTGATTTAAAAAAAAAAAAAAAAAAAAAAAAAAAAAAAATCTGAAATGGACAATCACGTGTTTTTATATATCAGAAAAGTAGGATCAGAAGTTATCTCACTGCAACCCTCTTGCAAACTTTGCACGTTAAATTTAAAAAATTTGATGCAAATACCAATTATTTGGCTGGAACTCATTGTTGGTTGTGTTTGATTGTGCCAAATAGAGATATAATAATTATTGTGCAAAATGACTACATTTAGATTTCATTCATAGACGAGAGGAGAAGCTATTAAACAAAACTAACGTAGATGGAATTATAAATTGGGGGTAGCCCTTTGTGTAGAGGCTCCCTGAGAATATCGTTTCCCTATCTGGTGCACATCTGGTGCAAATGCACCTGGCCATTCAACTTCTTTTAACTGTTACAGGGCAAATAGGGCATGGGTGAGGGTGGTTGTGGGTGGGTGAAAGGGAATGTGTATGTGTGTTAGTGTTTTATCTATTTTTATCTATTTTGATGTAAATTGTTGTATAATGTAAAGCACTTTGTATTGTTTTTAAGCACGAAAAGTGCTATACAAATAAAGTTTGATTTGATTTATGTGTGTATATATATATATATATGTGTGAGTGTGTGTGTATATATATATATATATTTATATATATATATGTATATATATATATATATATATATATATATATATATACATACACACACACATAATTTTTTTTTTCAGCAGTTTAGCCAAAGGCTTAACCACAGCTGTCAAAATCTTGTTTTTAAGATCTCCATTATCTACCAGTCTTTGTTTCAAAATCCTAAAACTGAGACATTATTTATTAAGTTCTGTCAGTCATGTGCTTGGTATTAGTACATTAATAATTGCTGCTGGCTAAAGCAAGACACTCCATAAATACAGACAGACCATTGCAAGTCCAAAACAAGCAGTCAGGGATTCAGTTAACTACAGAAATGTTATTTTATACCTCTGATGAAGCCAAAACACGCCACCCTCCTGTCAACAAAACAGATGTGATATTTTACACAAATTAGGATAGCAGGAATTGAAGGAGGACATTCTCAGGCTCAAATATAGAATTAACTTATGTCTGTGTTAAGTCTTGATTCGGTTGATGGCTGGGTCACAACTCTCTGCTCATCTAAACTAAGCTGCTATTATTCAAATGCATAGAAATGTTTGCTTGATCACAATCTCCACAGATATTAACTTTAATGCAGAAGAAGTAATGTCTGCCCTCCCAAAATACACACAATTAATTTTTTAAAATGTATAATTTTTTATTTTCCATGGAAGAGTCTCATATTGTGCTAAATCCAGCTACGAATCTGGTAAGGGCATGGGAGTTTTAATCCCAATGATATTAAATAATTACTGCAGTTATTGGGTCATCAAAACATGTGACTTCATCTATATTCAGCTGGACCCCTCAGTTTTTAAACGAATTAGATAACTGAGTCAGAGCCAAGAATATTGACATTTGTCATGCAAAATATTTTTTTTCAGAAAGGATTGTGTGGACCACATAGCTCCTGCAAATTGTTGAGTCAGTGCAAGAGGACTCACACACGTTACAGATGAATAACAAAACAACAGAAAGCGAATAACCAATAAATGTACAAGATGACTCAGCGTGGTCTCTAAACTGGAAACATATGTTCAATATTTTAGTAATTAGCTTGAAAACTACACAAAATACACTCTACATTCCTTTGTTCCTACCATGCTCATACACACTGTGTTTACAGTTGCTTCATGCTAAAGACTAAACTAATTCATAGCAGATGTGGTCTTGATGTGATCAGAAACTGTCTGTGTATTTTGTTGACAGAAGTCCAAGTGTACAAAGTTCTGCTTCGTGGTAAAGTAAAACTAAGTGTAAAGCTAAGTAGGGCTGCACGATTATGACAAAATAATATTCACAATTATTTTTATCAATTTTGTAATCGCTATTATTAATCATGATCGTTCATTGTTTCTGGAAAACATGTATTTTTAATGCACCACATGTAAACAGCCTACGTGGCAACTCTACATACACAACACACACACACACACACACACACACACACACACACACACACACACACATATATATGTTGATTTATATAAAAATCTTTGTTACATCTTCCACGAGAAGCTTCATCTGCAGCCGGGAGCGATCCCTGCTGGCGGCAATGTCTGCTTTTTGTACAATAAAGGTTATTTCATATTTAACAAGCAACTTTGTCCGCGGCAGATTGTGCACGCGGCAGGGTTTGTGTATTATCACACCACATGTTGTAAAAATGTTCGCATTTTTACCACCTCGATCAGTTGTTTAATCAAAAGCATCTTACCGCTTTATGCTTTCCTTGTTAACCACGTCCACCTCAGAAGTCCAACCAATCCCTCAATACTTAACTGGTATTGAGGGATTGGTAACTGAATCATCAAGCTTGTTCGTGTTGTTGTTCTCTTTGGTTTTAACCATCCATCCATCCATCCATCTTCTGCCGCTTATCCGGGGTCGGGTCGCGGGGGCAGCAGCCTAAGCAGGGAAGCCCAGACTTCCCTCTCCCCAGCCACATTTGCCAACTCTGCGGGGGGGATCCCGAGGCGTTCCCAGGCCAGCCGAGAGATATAATCCCTCCAGCGTGTCCTGGGTCTTCCCCGGGGTCTCCTCCCAGAGGGACGTGCCTGGAACACCTCACCAGGGAGGCGTCCAGGAGGCATCCTGACCAGATGCCCGAGCCACCTCAACTGGTTCCTCTCGATGCGAAGGAGCAGCGGCTCTACTCTGAGCCCCTCCCGGATGACCGAGCTCCTCACCCTATCTCTAAGGGAGAGCCCGGCCACCCTGCAGAGGAAACTCATTTCAGCCGCCTTCTTCCACTCTGGAGTTGCTCATGGTGAGAGGCGCCGAGCAGGTGTGGGCATTCTCATCAGCCCCCAGCTTGGTGCCTGCACGTTGGGGTTTACCCCGGTGGATGAAAGGGTAGTTTCCCTCCGCCTCCGGGTGGGGGGACGGGTCCTGACTGTTGTCTGTGCTTATGCACTGAACAGCAGTTCAGAGTACCCACCCTTTCTGGAGTCCTTGGAGGGAGTGCTGGAGGGTGCTCCTTCTGGGGACTCCATTGTTCTGCTGGGGGACTTCAATGCTCACGTGGGCAATGACAGTGAGACCTGGAGGGGAGTGATTGGGAGGCATGGTCCTCCCCCTCTGAACCCAAATGGTGTTTTGTTGTTGGACTTCTGTGCTCGTCATGGATTGTCTATAACGAACACCATGTTCCAGCATAAGAGTGTCCATATGTACACCTGGCATCAGGATTCCCTGGGCCGCAGTTCAATGATCGACTTTGTAGTCGTATCGTCGGACCTGCGGCCACATGCCTTGGACACTCGGGTGAAGAGGGGGGCGGAGCTGTCAACTGATCACCACCTGGTGGTGAGTTGGCTCAGATGGTGGGGGAGGAAGCCGGTCAGAGCTGGCAGGCCCAAACGTGTTGTGAGGGTCTGCTGGGAACGTCTGGCTGAGTCCCCTGTCAGAGCGAGCTTCAACTCCCACCTTCAGCAGAGCTTCGAACATGTCCCGAGTGAGGCGGGGGACATTGAGTCCGAATGGGCTGTGTTCCGTGCCTCTATTGCTGAGGCGGCCAGCCGGAGCTGTGGCTGTAAGGTAGTTGGTGCCTGTCGTGGCGGTAATCCCAGGACTCGTTGGTGGACACCAGCAGTGAGGGATGCCGTCAAGCTGAAGAAGGAGTCCTATCGGGCCTTCTTGGCCTGTGGGACTCTGGAGGCAGCTGATGGGTACCGGCGGGCTAAGCGGCATGCGGCTTCGGCTGTTACCGAGGCAAAAATTCGGGCATGGGAGGAGTTCGGCGAGGCCATGGAGAAAGACTTCCGGACGGCTTCGAGGAGATTCTGGTCCACCATCCGGCGGCTCAGGAGGGGGAAGCAGTGCTCCATCAATACTGTGTACAGTGGAGGTGGGGAGCTGCTGACCTCAACTCGGGACGTTGTGGGTCGGTGGAGGGAATACTTCGAAGACCTCCTCAATCCTACCAACACGTCTTCCCATGAGGGAGCAGAGCTGGTGGACTCAGGGGTGGACTCTCCTATCTCTGGGGCTGAAGTCGCTGAGGTGGTCAAAAAGCTCCTTGGCGGCAAGGCCCCGGGGGTGGATGAGATCCGCCCGGAGTTCCTTAAGGCTCTGGATGCTGTGGGGCTGTCCTGGCTGACACGCCTCTGCAGCATCGCGTGGACATTGGGGGCAGTACCGCTGGATTGGCAGACTGGGGTGGTGGTCCCCCTTTTTAAGAAGGGGGACCGGAGGGTGTGTTCCAATTACAGGGGAATCACACTCCTCAGCCTCCCTGGTAAGGTCTATTCAGGGGTCCTGGAGAGGAGGGTCCGCCGGATAGTCGAATCCCGGATTGAGGAGGAGCAGTGTGGTTTTCGTCCTGGTCGCGGAACAGTGGACCAGCTCTATACCCTCTCTGGGGTCCTGGAGGGGGCATGGGAGTTTGCCCAACCAGTCTACATGTGCTTTGTGGACCTGGAGAAGGCATTCGACCGTGTCCCCCGGGGGCTCCTGTGGGGGGTACTCCGGGAGTATGGGGTACCGGACCCCCTTGTACGAGCTGTCCGGTCCCTGTACGACAGGTGTCAGAGCTTGGTCCGCATTGCCGGTAGTAAGTCGGATCCGTTTCCGGTGAGGGTTGGACTCCGCCAAGGCTGCCCTTTATCGCCGATTCTGTTCATAACTTATATGGACAGAATTTCTAGGCGCAGCCGAGGTGTTGAGGGGATCCGACTTGGTGGCCTCAGGATTGGGTCCCTGCTTTTTGCGGATGACGTGGTCCTGTTGGCTTCATCTGGTCGTGATCTCCAGCTCTCGCTTGAGCGATTCGCGGCCGAGTGTGAAGCGGCTGGGATGAGAATCAGCACCTCAAAATCTGAGACCATGGTCCTCAGCCGGAATAGGGTGGATTGCCCTCTCCGGGTCGGGAGTCAGGTCCTTCCTCAAGTGGAGGAGTTTAAATATCTCGGGGTCTTGTTCACGAGTGAGGGAAGGATGGAGCGCGAGATCGACAGACGGATCGGTGCGGCGTCTGCAGTAATGCGGACTCTGCGCCGGTCTGTCGTGGTGAAGAAGGAGCTGAGCCAGAAGGTGAAGCTCTCCATTTACCAGTCGATCTACGTTCCTACCCTCACCTATGGTCATGAGCTGTGGGTCGTGACCGAAAGAACGAGATCTCGTATACAGGTGGTTTTAACCAGTGCTACATTATCATTCATCTTGGTGCTTCTTCCTCTTTTTTTATGAAACCTGTTCTGTTGGATCTTTATGGTCTCAACTGGGCTGTGCTAGCTTTCAATCGATCAGCATTCAACCAATGTATAACATCACCTGAAAAGCTGTCAGCTTGTTGGAGGACTGCACATCTGTCTGGTTGCACTGAAAACACAGCTGTTTGCAAGAAGAACATCCATGCACATCTTGGTAAAAGTATATTTAACAAGCCCTTAGGCTTCTTCACAAGTTTCCTGTTTTCTCCAGACATGGTTATCTCTTTACTTGGATATTTTGTAAGAAAATTGGCCAAAACTGCAAATGCAATAACAGTATCCTGTTTTTTGTAGCCATATTTGTTGCTCAGCAAAGTCTCCAGATGATGATTAATGATTTGTTGAAAGTTTCACATTTCATAGAAATCTTTAAAACAATCAAAAATAAGATTGACACGACTTTCTCTTGTGACATTTTTTACAATCCATTGAATGGAATTTTGTTTTGAAAATTGAAATTTAAATGGGTTCAAAATATTTCCATTAGGCAAATCACTCATGTTCCGGTCATATTTTATGCTGACAGTGAGCTGTCATCTTGTCCCTGGAAGATTGTGCTTGGGTTAGTATGTATGTGTGTATGTACTTTCCATCCATCTGCATAAACATAACACCATTTTTCTCCACATTCCCTCTCCAAACATCCCTGCAAACCCCCAAGGCTTTTTTCAGAGTCGTGTGTCAGTGCCTGGTCTGCAGTGGAGCGTGTCGTTGCCATTCCTTCACGTGTCTTCATTGCGGAGTCCAGTTTCACCACACAGTGTGCAGCGAGCCTTGCGATTTAACTGCAACCATATGGAATGGTGTGTTTGTGAATAAAAAGGAGCAAAGGAAGAGCTTTGTCACAGACAAGGGTTGTATCAGTAGAGTTTCTAAAGTGCCGAAGAATTATTAAAACCTGATCCATAATTCTCCAGTAACTGCACTGTTGTCTGGTATTTCTTATCGGCATCATGCGATTAGCTGCAGTGTTCATATTTTTAGCTTAGGGTAATGACTTTACAGTGTATTTTGTTGCTGTTTTTTTTTCTTTAGTTCTGTAATGATCATCATAAGCAGTCTTGCTGGATTTTCCACACAGTGACAGTTTTAACTGATTATTTTAGCTTATATGACTAAACATGTATTAATTGTATTGACACTGCTTGAACTAATCAGTAAATTTTAAAAGGTACAAACTAGCTGATACGGTTATAAATTTCTAATAAATTACTCAGTTTATATTCATTTTGATGTGTAACAAGAAGCTTTTTAAATAACAGCATCTGTAGTTGCTCAATTGTGTTACTATCTTTTAAAATGTGAGATTTTAACTTGAATTTGTTTTATTAAGTGTTGTCCAACTTAACAGCCACTCTATACGTTGTGTAGTTTCCAGTTGAACCTCCATCCCATCCCAAAGGAGAAAAAAATAGAAACTGAGTAAGGCAGACAGAGTGTTGACCTGACCTTTTAACCCTAAGCGACTAAATCATTGGTAGAACATTCGTTCATTCTACACACTCATCCCATCCAAAGCAGAGCTGTAGTGAGACCTACGCCTGTTCTAGCCACCCATCACAAAGACAAACAACCATGCCTCCTTCTCAGGGGCATTTTAGAATTAGCAATTAACCTTACATGCAAAGTCTTTGGACTGTAGAAGAAACCAGAGTGTATAAGTACATTCTACACAGAGACCTGAGCCACAATTCAAGCCAGGAACCTTCTTGCTATGAGGCAACACCCTTGTGCAGCCCAGTAAAACAACTTTGTTCTTCTTCTTCTTTTAAACAAAGGGAATTATAATAACTGTGTCTTCACTTTTGATTCAAAATAAGTTGTTTCTTTTTCAAGGGGTGTGCTCATGGATCTGATTTCTGTTACTGTTTATAGTAAAGCAAGTGCCAAGCAGGGTGAGAGTCTGGCTTCTATCATGATTAATGGTCTGAAGGAGAGATAAGCATCCTGACTTGTGTGTGTGTGTGTGTGTGTGTGTGTGTGTGTGTGTGTGTGTGTGTGTGTGTGTGTGTGTGTGTTTTTTCATGTATGCATATTATCATGTCATCACTCTTGATTCAAGCTATTTGAGTTTCAGTAAACGCTGTGGAGAGAAACTGGTCCGTTTTGATTCATCAGTCTAGGTTCTGCAACTTTAAAATATATTTTTATTTTTCCTGGCAATGACATCTTTCAACTAGTGCAGGAAAAACTTTCTTTAAACATAAATTAGTTCCATATTTCCTTCTCTTGCAGTAACAAAGGGTTCTGAACAGAGTCGACCTACCAAGACACATTTCACTTGTCTGTCGTTGCTTTCGTACTGTGAAATTATGTCAAGAGAACAGGCCTGGTCCTGTAAACTCGTCAGAGCAGACGGCACGGTGCGGCACCACAAAGAGTTAAAAATCAGATCTTCTGTTCTTGTGAATAATGCAGCCTTTGTTTCTGGGTCATGAACCACTCAAGGTCAGTGACTTTAACCGAGCCAAACAAACACACACACAGTTCAGTTTGCACTAATTGATTTCTCTTCCACCAAAGACAAGAATGAGCCTGTGTGTGTGTCTGTTTACTTTAAAGGATCTGTCAGGAGTCAAAGTAAATAGATAAGTGACAAAGTAAACACCCATCCCACACAGATGCCAAAATAACATCCTTCTCCAGGAATATATTCCACTCAGTTCACTGATTTTAGAAGGTGAATTCGTTTTCCAAATATAATCCAATCATAATGACGTATGAATGTGTGTTTGTTCTTTCTGGCAGTTCCTAAGAGGTCTCTCAGCAGTAAATCCTTCCACACACTGGGTTAATGAGGTGATCCAGCTGCAGGGGATGGTTGCTAGAGGCCTTTGGGTCTGTTTAAGTTTCTTTCTGTGCATGTGTGTGTGTGCAAGAAATTAAGTCAGTGTAGCACCCGCAGCATTCATTATGGTGTGAAGTCATGTTTATATGGGCAAATTGAATCTTGAGATGTGGGATTGTCAATAACGACACTGATTGTTGCTGATTTTCTGGAGCAAGTCTGCCATGCGTGTAAATTGCCAGTGCAAATTACTTAGTAAGTTCCAAGTGGATACAGAAATCCCGTGATAGTTCCAAGCCCTGGTCTGTTGCTGTGGATGAGCCTGTGGTAATTTCAGAAATGGGTTTTGAGGACATTTTACCTCACATTTTATATACTGCTTTACTTATAAGGGAAATGATCAGTTGTGAAAATGCCCAATTTTATTTTATTTATTTATTTTTTATTTACTTTTTGCCTGTATATCATTTAGAAGCACTTTAACAAAGTAGTGCAGCAAGGACAAGCCTTGTCAAGCCAATAAAATGATAGTAAAAATAAAGAAGAATAATGTAAAGGAGAACCATTGTATCTCTAATGAAAGTAAATAATTAAACAAAGTTGGAGTCATTGAATCAGAAATTGAAAGTTAAAAGCACATTAGAGCCACACATTTTTTGCTTTGTTTTCTTTTCTTTTTTTTTTGTATTTGTGTATCTTACTTTTGATGTTGTCATTTTTAACATTGTAAAGTGTCTTTGGGGGTCTTGAAAGACTCTGTTAAACTATTATTATTATTATTATTATTATTATGTTTTCAGCCATTAAAAGTAGGGTAGGAGATATTTTCCAGGAGCATTTTTTAAGTATAGTACTTAAAATTCCCTTCACACTCTGATTGCAGCCAATTAATTAAATGTATAAACACAAAATAAACAAAAAAAAAAACAAAAAAAAACAATACAGTCACTAATGCAACACACAAGAATGAAAAAAAAACGCCATCTGATCATTTTAACCAGCCCATTCTAAACAACTTGGACTGTGATATGTATCAAACTCAACAGCTGTTTGTCGCTCCGCTCTCAACACCTGCACTGCATAACATGTTTTCAAAATGCAATGCACCTTTTTGATGCAAAATGCTGTTTTATGCCAGATAAACTGTTAAAAGGAAAATTGGGAGAAAGGAGAATAAAAAATAGTCTGAAGATTGTTGTTTAGGGTATCACTAAAGATTACAAGAAAGTCTGGCTGCTTGAGAGCCAATTTTACACAGATAAGGGGTGGATCAGTTTGTCTCTACTGCACATATGAGTACAACTACAGCTTCCAAGATAATCCTGGGTGTAAATAAGAAGTCTGGTTACTGTCCTGCTATGTGCATTGATGGGCTTATTGTAATTCAAGTCGGTAGTGTGTACGCAAATAGAGTCTCTGATTACTGCTTTGACCTGACTTCTGTGAGCACATGCATGGATCTAGTCCAAAATTAGACGTGGACATTTACGCTCTGCTTAATTGACTCATGCTGTTTGCTCCAGAAGGAGTATGTGGACCAGCAAAGGGTCAGTGAAGATTAGATTTAGTGTTGTTTTTTTCTTTTCCTGCAATGTGTATATATGGTAGAATGAAAAAGAGTTTTACATACAATTCCTGTTAAAATGAGGCAATTGTGTTGCAGTATATGTTTGGACATGTATAGTTCCAGAGGGGAGGCATGTAGCACCCCTTCTCCCCAGCCAAACCAGAATTTGGAAACTGACAGCTGAGCTTAAAATGCATTAAAGGCCACTGTTGGGTAAGGCTCCCTCAGGCAATTATCAGTCAGTAAAAGGACCCGAAGGTGGAGAAAAGGATAGATGGGTCAATGTAAATATTCAGGAGATTGATTAATGGTAGTGATGAATGAGGTGCATTCGACATGAAAAGCTAAGTTAACACAATAATAATGGCATGAATATAAAAACAATGCCAATCGGTTTGTTTCGTTTCTCCTGTGAGTCAGTGAACTTTCCAGATGTGAATAGCTCATTAAGATAAGATAAGCAACAAGTGATAGCTGGCCCGGAACTGACAGACCCAATGGGGGTTGTTCTGAATTTCCCCGTGATTGAGGACTAATAACATACTTCATTGCTTTAGGGTGAACAGTCATCATATTATCGCTTCAAGAGTTCTATTCGAGCAAAATCTTGAACTCAGGCTGGCATGTAAGAATAGCTCACTATACACTTTACTCACCTCTAGATTTAGAAATGCAAAGTTATGAGTCATATCATACAATAAAGTTGTCATAGATTTGGTCATTACTGGATTCGCTAATTTTAAGGAAATAGTGACCCAGTACACTGCAATAAAAAAACTTGTCAGATGCACCAAAAGGTTTAAGCAGCTGCAAGATTTGTTACTGACCTGGGAGGTTTACAAGCAAGTAGTATGTATAGGTGTAAAAAAAGGAGTATGTGAGTCTGACATGGTTGTATCAGTTGCCAAATACCTGCAAGCACACCTGTGTTAAGCTGACTGAAGCTAGTGCGGTTCCTGGTAAAATGTTGTGATGGCCATGGTATAAAATTTTCATTTTAATTTAATTCTCAAATGCCAGATGCATTCGCAAACACTTCAGGAAAAAAAAATCTCAACAATGAAGACTTGGTTTCTTTATGCATTCAAAGAAAACTTCCATAAATGGCTGTAGAGTTGAATAGATACTGGTATTGGCATAGAAAATACTTGCCTATCCTGCCTAAAGTAAGGGGATTGTGACAGATGAGTACTTTTGCCTAAACGCTATTTGATATCATGGGATCACAAGTTAGGTATGCAATCTTGCTTGGCAGTTGTCGAGACTGTAGGTGGAGAAGTAGCTGCATGTAAGTCACTGTTGCACTAATATTTAGCATTAGCATCATATCAGAAAATTGCCATTATTACTCATTTCCCACTCAAAATCCCACTAGCAGGAAACTTGCTAAATTTAACACCAACAGCCTTATAATGCATTTGCTACTATCATATTGACAAGTTTGTTTAAAGGGACATTTTATAAGAATTACTCCCATCTAACACTGAAATCATGTATTGCATTCAAATGAATAATACATTCTCAGGCTTCACTATTTTAAACAACTACTGCAACAACGGGAGCCGGCGTGTATCAAAAGGCCTTGACAACACTGATATCAATTATTGTTCACTCAGGTGAAGAAGTTTAAACATCTGCTTTTAGTCTCTACATAGCCTGACTAAAAGCCAATAGGAAGATTTTATTAGCAGCATTTTCTTTGATGAAAAGCTGGCATTAACGTGACTTTGAATGCTACTGAAATCACGTAAACATCCACGTCTGTAACAATGAGGCTGGTGTGTTTTAGTAGAATCTACTCTTATGCTATGTAAGCAAGCTACGCTGTTCACAAAACTAAATGAAAAAAGTTAGCTTTGACCACAATATATTACTCCAACAACTGGAGAGCTGAGTGGGTCTCTCTGGCACTGTCTTAAACTGGTTCAAAACACACTTAGAAAACAGGAGGTACTTTGTGTCAAAAGGGAACTTTACATCTGAGCAGACAAAAATTACATGTGGAGTTCCACAAGGATTGATCCTGGGGCATATTTTGTTTAATGTCTATATGCTCCCCTTGGCACAGGTCATACAGAATAACAACATTAGTTACCACAGCTACGCAGATGACACACAGATTTATATTACAATGTCACCAGGAGACTGAGGATCTGTACAGGACCTTGGTAAATGCATTAAGGAAATTAATAACTGGATTTGCACAAACTTTCTTCAGTTAGACAAAAACAAAACTGAGGTGATTTTCTTTGGAGCCAAAGAGAAATGGCTACAGGTCACCACAGAGCTTCATTCTATACACCTAAAAACCACCAACCAGGCCAGAATTCTAGGTGTAGTGATGGACTCCGACTTAAATTTTGAAAAACACGTTAAGGGAATAACAAGGTCAGCTTACTATCACCTTAAGACTATATCAAGAATGAAAGATCTGATGTCACAGCAGGACCTGGAAAACCTAGTCCATACTTTCATCTTTAGTCAACTTGATTACTGTTAACAATGTTTTTACAGGTCTTACTAAAAGATCTATTAGACACCTACAGCTAATTCAGAACTCTCGCTGCTCGCATCCTCCCTAAAACCAAGAAAGTGGACCACATCAGTCCAGCTCTGAAGTCGTTACACTGGCTGCCTGTCTGTCAGAGGATAGACTTTAAAGTTCTGCTGCTGGTCTATAAAGCTCTGAATGGTTTTGGACCAAAGAATGTCAGAGACCTCCTGTCCCATTATGAACCTACCAGACCCCTCAGTTCATCAGCATCTGGATTTTTATCAGTTGCTAGAGTCAAAACAAGATATGGAGAAGCGCCATTCAGCTTCTATGCCCTTCATGTCTGGAACAAACTCCTGGAAAGCCTCAGATCAGCTGAAACACTCAGTTTATTTAAATTGAGGTTAAAGACCCTCTTGTTCTCAGCTGCATTTCAGTAGTTTCAATGCAACGTTGTTTTGAGTTTATTTCAATTCCATCTCTGCATGTTTCATTACTTAATGTTAATGCTTTTCCCTTGCTCTCTTGTTTTCTTGTTAAATTATGCTTCTTATTTTCTAACGTTTTATTTTCTCTGTAAAGCACTTTGAATTAGCCTCTTGTTGAATTGTGCTCTATGAATAAACTTGCCTTGCCTTGCCCCTAAGCTAATTTAGGCAGTTAAGCTGATCTGTGGTGCAGGTAAAGATTTTGCGCTGAACTCACAATGTACTTTGTTTTGTAGTCCACTTCCTGTATTTTGTTTTCTCAAAACAGAGCAAGACTTGAGTTTGCTTCTTTGATCTGTATCAGAATTCATTTTGCGCATTCACTTTTCCCTAAATGAAATGGACTTTCCATGCAAACAGACTCGGATTCAAATGAAAAGGCTGATATGAATGCACCCTATCTCTTTGTTGGTGATGGTGAAAAGGGCCCCAGCGCTGCCGCTGCATATGCATGCTCCTTCATTTTTCTAAATGACAACTGAACTTTTTTTTCCAACTTGCCAGGGGTAGCAACCCTCTCTCGCTGAGCTTCTTCTCCAGCATCTTAATCACTGCGCTGACTCACAGGGAAAACACATTATTCCACATTAGTGCTATTTGTCCCTTGATGGCGACTCTAGTTTCCAGGTAGCAGACTATCAGCGCGTCCTTACCAGCCCACCTGTTCTATGTATAGATAAATCTAAAATTTTTTGCATATGAGAATCTGGCAGGTTATACGCAGAGGCCATGATACACCAATAACATCATATATAGAAATGTAGACATGCATTTTTGGCCAGTAAATAGCAGAAAATGTTACAAAAAAGTTTCTGAACTTATATTCATGTGTATTGATGTCTTCACTGCATAAACCTTTAAGTGGTCATATTCATAAACTGATTGCAAGGAAAACAAAAGAGCAAGAGGGTTCCTGGTTATTCCCTCCTTATAGTATGTATAATGATACCTAGACAGTATACCCAATTAACACCAAATTTCCCACATATGATGGAATAGAAACTACAGAAACTATGCAGTTCTGTAAAATAAAAAATCACAACTTCACTTGGTAAACACATGCATATCTAAATGATTGTAAAGGCTCAATTAAGTGTTTTTGACAGCTAATAGAAACAATAATAAAATTTTGCAGTGTAAGTACTGTTGATCACTGAGAGTCTAATTAAAATATTTAAGCTTTATGTGTCATGACTGGTGGCACTTTGTTAAACGAAGTTATTTAAATCAGGCATGGAAGGTCTATAGTCTTCAAACAAACTTAAACAGGCCTTTAAAATTTAGAAGAACAAACATTAGTTTTTTCAACTGAAGATGGAGAGGATCACAATGCCTAAAATGTTAATTTAAATTTTTAATTTGTAGTCCAAGTCTGTTTTGAATCACTTTCTAAGAAAGGTATTTTTTCCTAACCATAAAATAGGCAAAAAATAAATATATTGTGTTTTGTGAAGTCACACATGCGTCAACATTCTCTAAAGCTGTAGTCAAACACTAACTAATGAACAGCAACAGCACACCTAAATTCCTCCTTGCATATTTGTCATAGCTGCAGAAGCAAAACAGCATCACACTATCACTAAGATCTCACTACCCACTCAATTATGTCTTATTGTTCTGAGTGAATGAAAACATGAGGACACAAAGTGATGGATACCAAAAGTATTTGACAACTTTGCATGGACCACACCTTTAAATGCCTGAACCTTATGATGTTATTTGTGCGAATGCACTGTTTAAACTGAGCTGCAAGACATGTTCATCAACATATTTTCACATACAGAGATGGTTTGGCAGACTATCTGTCTTCTGGTATATTCAAATGAGAACACTGAGTGTAAACACACAATCCATCAATTAGCAATACTCATTCTGGACAGTGAAATCATTGTTCCCTTGATATTTTTTAAAATTCAGCCAGCTGCATAACTGTTTTGGACTGGTCAAGAATATCTTAACAACTGCTTAATGGACTTCCACAAATTTATGCACACATTATCAAGTTTTCACTGAGAATATCTAAACATAGACATGATGGATGAACAATATGCTTTATACAGATGTTTTGTAGTTCCCAGACGATGGATTGCAATGCCTTTCGCGATCCATGACTTTTCCTTAAACTGAAATAGAAATATCAGAGAAAACTTTGGATAGATTAACATAAAATGCGGTGAAGTTATTCCCAGTTCAAAAAGCCTGGATTATAAAATTTTTCACAGTTCATCCAGCTTGTCATCAGGACTGAGACTTGAGTTTACTATGAGTTCAGTATTGATATTTTATTGTATTATCTACTCTCCTACATTCATGCAGCATGTGTGCATGCATTCCTGTGCAACAACACACATATTCAGGGTGCCCTTGATCTGCTTACACACTGCCTTGGTTTGGGGTGAGGGGGACACTAATAGTTTTAAAAAGATTGAAGTTGAGCTGATTTTGCTGGTAAGCTTTTCAGGCATGAGGTAACCGGATATTTCATTTGTAGGAGTTTGTGCAAATATTTCATGTCCTCCTTTTTTTCCTCAAGGGGAAAAAAAAAACTTTTACTGTACATGAGCTCTGCATTTCTTAACTGAATCTCTCTCTTTCATCTCTGCCTCAATAACCCCCTAAATTAATAATCTTGGAAATCTCTATTGGTTTCTTTTAATTAATTTGAAGATGCTAAAGTGATAAATAAACTCAAATCTGAAGAATCTTCTTAATATGTCAAGGTACACACTTGATTAAAGACTAGACGATGAATCCAGACTAAGGAGAAGCTTGCCTAACCTTTAGAAATAGTGACCTATTTAACTGAACATTAAACTTTAATGATTAATTCTGTGACAGAATGAGAGTAAATCTCAGTATTTTGGACACAGGGTGATACCTTCCACAACCCTCACAAAATTGTCCCAAGTCTCCCAGGAAAGAATGCAATATGAAATTTGGAGTTACTTTTCAGTTAATCATCCATGAAACTAAATAGCACCATTTGCAAAATGGACTGCTTTAAAATTCCTGAAACTTAAGGAAGTCGCCATAAATGCTTTGCTTTGAACAACGTTAAACCCACAAATATGACATTTGATGTTAAGATCCAACCAGTATGCATTCTGCTCGGTTTGGTCATTGCGCAGAAATGAAGTGGTGGAAGCAGTGGCTCGTTGTAATTCATTCCTGCCAAACATGCTTCTTGCAAATATCTCATGTGGTGATGTGGGTGGATAATGAATGTCAACTACAGCACGCATGACTACAGACATGGTTTCAGACAGTAAAGGACCTCTGTCTTTTATAGAAACTCCCCACATGGACTTTGTGCTTTATAACTTTACAGAACTATGTATAACAGAGTAAAGGTAAAGATAATAGGGAAAAGACATATAGATAGCACATGCAGTCCTAAATTAACAGTTAAAATACCAAGCAGCAGTTGTGATGTTAGATTTAACTGCAGATTGTGAATAAATGTAGATGTCAGATAATAACCATTTAAACAGAAAACTTTTCCTTTTTTCTTTTGCTCATTTCATCCTTTCCTCTTTTCACATTATCTCTAACAGTGTTCTCTTAGCTTCCCTCTTTTGCTACCTTTCTGTTATCACAGGGGAGGATGAAGATTTATGTGGGCCTTTCATTCTTTTTCACAGTGATGGGTGGCAGCAATGAATTGTGGGTAACATAATCCAGCTGTGCTGTAGATCCTGTTTTGGAGTTGGTGTCTGCTGGTGTGAACATGTGAAGGAATGTGTGTGCATTCATGACTGTGTGCTGTGCAGGTTGCTTGTGTGGATCTGTTTCTTGTCATTTTGACTGTGACATTTCTTATTTATCCTTACATGAATAGCTGAGCATATACAATGCTGTGATGTTTTACTACAGCTAAAAAAAATGTCAGGTTTGTTCATAAACCTTAAAAAGAGCTAAAAACAATTAGTTTTATATCTCCAAGTTATAAAATGATCTGTGACACAGGACTGATGATATACAGAATATAAGTCTACTTGTTTTGTGGCTGTGGTTATTAAGATACACGGCAGGTTCATGGCTGGTTGATGCGAGTACCTTGTCATTATCAATCAACAGAGGGGGGCAGAATGTCTAAAAAGAGTCACTCTGTTCCTAAAATAGTCATGAAGAGATGAAGCTGTAAGCTTTCCTCATTTCACACCTAGTTGTTCTCAAAATCATCTAAAAGATGAACCATATTCAAATACTACCATTCTTCTACACAATAATAACCAATAATGACGAAGTTATTGGCTTGCAATTCATAAAATCAACATAGATTACACTATCTACTGCTTTGAATTTGATAGGTATCAGACAGAAATTGTAATATGAGTTGTCTGTAAAGCAAAATATCAATGGAAGGATTCATCTGTTGTGTTTCCTGATTCAACGACACTGCAGTAAGAACTATTGAGTATATCAGTAACATGGGATAAGGGAGCTATAGTACTCACTGAAGGAACATGACTAACTCACGTCTTTTCACATGAATCAGAGCAGAATCAGCAAGTTTTAATGACCAAGGCTGAATTTGCAGTTATACACTTTGAAAACAATATAGTTGGACCTCTGACACCCATAGGAAATGGAAAAGGAGTAGGAAATAATTATAATATTGGCCCTTTAATGGCCACATGCACTCTTTGGTATTGAAATTGTATTTCTTTATTTTTTTAAAGAATTTTATTTTGGAACAATTGGATACTATATGTGTTAAAATTTCATGTCATGTGGCTGTCCATTAAAGCACAGCATTTTACTGAACTAAAGGAGATGTAGATGGGTTCAGGTAAAGGTTAAGGCCAGGGCTGGGTGTTGTTGGTAAAGACTATGACTATGAAGTGTGAAATGACATGAAAAAAGAAAAACTTGTGTTTCTTGAAGTATTCACATGCCATCTCATGACACTATGCTGTCTGAGATGAATGATTAGTTTCTTTTCTTGCTCATTCTGTTTTGACGCTATACACAATTATCATTCCACTCTTCTTCTGTCATCAGATCATTAACTTAGCCCGTGTCCCAGCAGTACAGTAGAGCCCTTTAAGGACTGGCAAGCAGCTCCACTGCTCTATAAGTAAGTGGTTGTATAAACAGAAAAATCTGAAATCCAGAGCAGAGTTTCTTTTTAACAAGACGTCTACCCTAAACAAAGCAACCTTAAGCCCCTTCATACTAGAAATATTTAGCCATTGTTGGAGCATGCTGTGAGATGTTTTCATTGTGTTCATTTGTATGGTTTCTGTTTGTACCTTTATTTCTAAAAATAATACTGCTGACAACTTCTCTCATCCTCCAGGTTGATGTGACAGATTAGTTTGGTGACATATTATTGACAAATTTTCAATTTTGACTCACAACTGCTACAATTTAAGAGTTGAAAAAGAAAGAAAAACAGTTGTTCTGTAAGAAGATCTTGTTTTTGACATTTGCTTTTATCTTAAGCAAATCATACTGTCATTTTCAAATTTTGCTCAAAACAGAAAGAGAATTACTAGAAGGACTATAAAAGGAGAGAGACTTATAATAGATCTAACCCTTAGGGCTTGGATAGGTCAGAAACCAGTAGTTAACACATAATTTTTCCTTGCCATTACTGGCTTGTCAATGTTATTGCCTTGTTGCCACCTTTTTATAAAACACAAAGAAACATTGGAAACATGCTGGCAGCTGGTATTGAGCAATAATCAATGCATGTCAGTTTGTGTTCTGTCAGTCATGACATTAGCAGGTTTTAGTTTTGATATTGCTATTAGCTTTGGCCACATCTGGCTTAAATAAGCAGCACATACTTGAATTAACTTTTTCAAAAAGAGGATTTTTTATTTAAACTCCTGTCCATGACTGGGACATTCCTGCTGTTTTATTATGTCATTACTTTAGTAGCATCTCTAACCTTCCTGTTTTCCTTAACCTTTGGGTCCAATCCTCTTTGCATCTTTAGAAAGCTTATTCAGAGAATATAGAAAAGCCCTGGCACCACTGACAGGGGTGTATCATATGTTGTTAGATAAATGGGGATAAATAAAGATCCGGGGCAGATATGGAACAAAAGACATGGGGTCTGAGGTGTGTTGCTGAATTTAATAAAATATCTTAGGTTTCTCCTCAGCCCCCATCTCAGGAGTCTTGAAGGGGGCAGAGGTGCAAGAGTTAATGACACAAACCAGGTCAGATGAGGGAGGGGAAGGGGCAAAGTTTAAAGAGGGAGGATGAAAGGAAGATGTGTGGTGAGAGAAGGACACAAGTAGAAATTATGACAAATAATTCACAGCTATGTAGTCACTTAAAACAAGATGCCATTTATGTGAACACTTCACATAAAATTTGTTTTTTAAACTTAAGATTTGGTCAAATTCGGTTCTAATTAAGTTCATTTAAATTTGTGTTTTTATCATGGTCATACATGAATTTCAGGTCATGCCTTGATCATCAAGTTTGGTCATTGTCTGAAGTTACCCTTAAGCAATATTTAGAAAAGCAGAGAGAATGTATAGAGGGGAAAACTCAAAAGTACAAAAACTTATCTCAAGTGGGCAAAAGTAACCTTTTGCTTGGCCTGCATGCAGTGATTTTAGGAAAATCAAATTTGTGCATGTACCTATGCAGTTGTATTTTGTTGTATTTCCATTTCCTTGCTCACTTTTGACAACAATCATATGGATTTGTACAATTAAAAAACAAAAAATAATGTCTAAGTGGAAAAAAAGACATTACAATACCAAAAATCTAATAACCTCATGTCATAATGTTAATGTAATTTCAATTTCAATATTTGTTTTAAATATTCATTAATCAGATTGTGATTAACACCCATCTTTTTTCTCTTTTCTTATGTTTTTCAGAGCTGCAAGTCTGACATCATCATGTTACTTTGCTTCATGCTTTTCTTCCTCGCTTCTGGTGAGGTGTTTTCCTTTGACTGCCCAGAGGACTGCTCCTGCCAGAATGAGAATTCAATATTCTGCATTCATAGACACTCCAGCACTGTACCCCATGTCCCTATAACTACCCAAACTCTCTACATATTTCAGAATGGTATTTCTACCTTATCCCAAGATAACTTTAAAGGCCTTGTGGAGTTGGAGTTGCTAGATCTGAGCCAGAACGACTTGGTAGAAATTCCAGATGGGGTATTTGAGATGCTGTCAAAACTGAAGAACTTAGACCTGTCTTCCAACCTTATTACTCACATTTCAAAAGACAGTTTCTCTGGGTTGGTTCAGTTAGAAAGGCTGTACCTCCATGCAAATCGGATTCAAAGTATTCATTTGGAAGCTTTTGAAGGTTTACAGATGTTACTGGAACTCAAGCTGCAAGGGAACCAGCTTATTTCCTTGCCAACACTTAAGTTTCCCGGGCTTCTTCTTTTAGACCTTAGCAACAATAACATCCCAACCCTGGGACCCACAGACCTCCAGACTCCCCATCTTGAGGCTCTTAAGTTGGCCTCATTAGGACTTACCTCTATAGACGAAGATCTCATCGCCTCACTGAAGAATCTCCATGACCTTGATATATCACTAAACAAGTTACAAGAAGTCCCTCAAGCCCTGAAGCAGGACTCCCTTAAGGGGCTGATGAAACTAAGCCTGGCTGCCAACCCACTGCCTGAGCTGAGAGTGATGGACTTCCAAAAACTGGTTGGACTTCAAGAATTGGATCTCAGTGGACTTAATCTGCAGGGGTTTCCTGAAAGCTTTTTTGAGACTTTCCCAAAGCTGATGCATCTGACAGCAGCCGAAAACCCATTCAACTGCCTATGTCCATTAGCCTGGTTCCCTGTTTGGCTAAAAGAGAAAGGAGTGATTCTTGGGAGGCCTGAGGAAACCAGATGTCACTTCCCTCTAGTCAATGCAGGGAAAAAGCTTTCAGCTCTTGAGCACAAAGACTTTGGATGCCCACCAACCACAACAGAATCGATTGGTTCCTCTATCACAAATACACTTGTTCCACAGATTCCAACAACATCACCAGAAACCACCCATGCCTATGCTATTCCTCCACCTCCACCACCCAGTGAAGAAACCATCTTCTCAAAAACCGATAACTACCCGCTTCCACCAGAAACTCCAGTCTCCCCCAGCTCGAACAGTAGGGTGTTTGAGCAGCATTTCTGCCCTCCAAACATCTGTCTCAATGGAGGTACTTGTAATTTTGACACTCTGGGACAGCTCAGTTGTTTGTGTCCCTCAGGGACTTCTGGCCCTTATTGTGAAAATGTGGATGAGGTTTCTGAACCACTGCAACCCTCAGCAACAGAAGTTTTGGTAGTTTCCCCTGTGATGCCTGATCAACTTGATGCCATAAGCTCACGACAGGTGACCTCCACATCCATCCTTCTTGATTTACATCGCTTCATTGAGAGACGGCCACATATCCGTGGCATCAGGTTGACCTACCGTAATCTCTCAGGGCCTGACCGCCGACCCATGATACTGAGTTTACCAACGTCCTACCCTGAATATACTTTGCGTGGTTTAAGACCCAACTGTACCTACTCTGTCTGCGCCAGTCCTCTTGGAGAAAGAATAACTTCAAGGAGTAACAACTCTGTGGAAATGGGGGCATGTACAGAGGCTCGCACGGAGGGAGTTCCTGTGACATCACTGGAGCCCTGGGTGGAAACAAAGACCTCTGTGACCTACACCCTCATCTCAGCTCTGGCTGCCCTTGCACTGGTGCTGGGATTGGCTGTGGTGGCTGGAACAATCATCTGTCTACGGAAGAGACGACAGGCAAATGCAGGAATGGAGCTAGAGCTGAGCCCAGCTGATCCTGACCCCATGGAGTTGGAGAGTATAAAAGCTTGCATGGAGAATGGGTTAAAAGGTAAAATTCCCCTTAAGCAGCCTGACACTGGTCTATGCCAAACCACTCAGCCGCCTATATTACTGCAACAGAATGGTGGTTTAGATTATGAAGCACCATTAATGCAAGGTCACTGCCCATCAAATAACAATTTAGCATCCCTAAAACCATCATATTTCTGACACTTAAGCATCTTTTATAGAGTTCCCATAAATGACTTCTTGATCCTGCTTTAACTCACTTAGTGAAAGTACCCTTAGCTCTAATTTTCATTCCAATATCAGATGTCCATTATTTGAGAAAGGGCACTTACTATTCTGTTTTTCTACTTAATGACAGAACAGAATGGATGATCTGTTTAAGAGACATTAAATGATGGATTTTGGATGACTATATATTGGAAAAGAGCTTAACCACTGTGGGACGATGAAGAGGTTGTGTGTTGAAGCCATCAGTTTGGTGGTGGTAAACCTAGCCAAGTGATTAAATTAAGTGCAATCAAT
>NC_136621.1:23033730-23301178 GCF_933228915.1 Telmatherina bonti | reverse complement strand
ATGCTCACAAACATATGATGTGCAAAAGGCATAAATCATGCATGAGCATGGAAAGGCCAATAATGCATGCAAACAAAAAAAGGAACATGCAGAGACCAATTTCAGAGCTGACAGAACTTGTGAAACAAATTATTTAAAGTGATTTCCTCCTTTGAGGATGACATACTGTTAGGGGTCAACATGACCAGGCTCTTTTCAGTAAAAATCTAAATTACTGCTCTGTGAATATATGATGTGGAGTTTGGGACTGTAGTCACAAGTAACTTCACATTAGTATAAAAATGGTTTCAAATTGATTCAAGAGCAATACTAAAAACTTTCATTATTTTATATTACAGATATTGTACCAAAGAGCGTGTTTACTGGAAAACATATACGGTATTGATTAGCAGATTAATTTAGGATATGTTTCATTGTGTTAAAACTCAGCTACTGTTTTTTACATTTTAAATTTACATTTAATCGAATCACAATTTACCAAAACAAAACAATTTCCCAAAGACACCTTTCCTTTTCTCACAAATGGCAGATGATATTTTGTATATATATATATATATATATATATAATATATATATATATATATATATATATATATATATATATATATATATATATATATATATTTTTTTTTTTTTTTTTTTTTTTTTTTTTTGTATATATGATCAATGCTTCCTATTGTAATTGGGTCATGTGTAGTTATCGCTACTTAGGATACTGTGTAGCAGACTATTTATACTGGCATCATATCAGTTATTGTAAAGTAAAGTGAGCTTTTTCTGTAAATCTACATTTACATCTACATTTTTTTACCCAAGAGTTAAAAATTTAGTGTTTGACAGTTTTGCCAAAACCTTTAATGCTTTATTGATCAGTTTTACTACACAAAACTCACAAAAAAAACAAAAAAACTAAAAAAACAAAAAGCTCACAAAACTCTCTAAAATACTCTTGTGCTGCAGGGCTTGTTCCCTTTGACCTTTCACCTTTGTAACAGGTGACCTTTGACCCTCAGCAAGAGCAGGCCATGACCAACCTCTTTATGTTCACATATACAAGAAACGGTCTGTTTGGAGAGTTTAGCTATTTTTGGTAACACATTTCATCTCCTTGTCAGCTTCAATTACTTGACATGTCTCATTCTTCTTTCCCAAGTCTAATTTTTCTGCTTTAGTATTCTCTTCCTTGTTCAATGCACCACGTTTCTGTTGACTTGTTTGAAATTTTTTTATACATGTTTTTCTTAATTTCTCTTCCATGTCCTTAAGTTCTCTGTGACACAGAAATGACATCAAAGTTAACTTCTGGTTTTTTTTATTTTCAAAATTCATTTTTTTCCCCTCACTCACTGTCTTCTTCCCCAGCATAAAGAAATGTGTGGTAAGCCTTTGGGCTTGTTCCCATCCCACCTCAAACTGATGCCAATGGAGTTATTGAATTGCCTTTCAAAACAAAGAGCCCTGTTTTATTGGTGTTTTCAGGCCAGATGTGAAGCAGGTTTTAACATGACCTAGCAGGAAGGAAAACAGGAAGGGGGTAACAAATTCAGGTGGTTAAGGGGATAGCAAGGAGGGGCAAATGGATGTAGACATGTTTCTTTTATGACAGGGTAATTTGGTTCACATTACACTAATTGCTTTGCAACTTCAGAGCAGGGTCACAATATTAACATTTTTGATGGCATCTTAAAAAACAGGGTATCCAGCTTTGGTTTTGTTGACTTAATAAAAATGAATCTAATTCAGTTGAAATAGACACATTTAATAACCCTTGTTTGATGTAACACATCCCTTAACATATGTTAATGTTCTCACATCAAGGACATAAACACATCAGTTTAACAAACTTAGTGATGTGAATTTGGTCAGTGACTAAAAAGACTACTAATATGTGACAGTTTTTTTTTTTTTGTCATGTCATCTTTCTATTTCAAAGTGTTTCTCCTGGGCCAGATTGGCCCATATATGGTCATGCACACCACAAATCTTTGCACATGCTCAAATGTGAATTTCAACCATGTAACTTCAGGAGGTTATACCACTAAAACCTGGATTCTGGTGTGGACAAACTGACTTCAGTCACTGGATCTAAGCTCTGGCAGGTTTATATTCTCTCTCAAATGATTTTTTTGACATCTATTCTGTGACTGACTGGAAGCCAGTGTAAATTTAAAAACTGGTGTGATGTGTTTAGATCTCTACTGTTGGATTGAACTACAAGCGTCTTTACCCTGTATAGTATGACATAATGAAAGACTGGCGATCTGACATCTGGGATGCTTCACAACCACAACACAGAAAGTCTGGCGTGTCAGAATCTCTTATTGTCCTATGATGTGTTCCTAGTGACCAGGGGCATGAAGTAATAACGCCTTTTAAACACATTCTTCTTTACTTTTGCCATTGTGAGAACCAAACACTGAGTGTTTGGTATGGAGATAAAGCATATCCCACCAAAAGTTGGCTGCAGGGGTTTTGCAGTGCAGTCTCTGCACAGCACTTGCAACATCTTGGACATCAAAGGAACAAGTAAAAGAGTAACCATCATGGTCATTTGGTCAATCTGTGGCCTAACACAGAGGAGAAAATATGATGTTAAAAACCTCAATGGATGGTAAATGGTGAATAGATTTGTACTTATAAAGGACTTTTCAAGTCATGCCAACCACTCAAAGCGTTTAGATGTTCAGTGAATTCAGGAAAATCATTGATAATGCGACTAAAAGAAGAAATATACATTTTATTTATATATTTATTTATTTTAGTATCAATAAAGTACCAAAATAAGAACATAATGAGCAGATTAGAGCGATCATGAGGTGCATATCATCCCATTACATTAGAGAAGTTTTTAAAAGTTTTTGAACAGCAATATATTGGTGCAGATATTTTTGTCATCTACACTGTAGCAGATAAAATCAAGACAAAAAGAATTTTTGTTCTTGGTTTTTAATAATGTTTCACTTATCATTCAAAAGCCTTCCTGAGTTCATCAGTTTAAGAACTTATGAAGTATTAAGAAAGGTGAAATGTGTTCAGTAACCACGAAAAACAAGTCCAGTTGCCTTTATTATAAAAATTTGACAGCAATAAATAACCTATCACGAAACAGCATGAACTTCTGTTGAGTTCCATACTCTGGACTTTCCAGTGGCTTTTGTGATGGTCAGTCACCATAATCCCTTTTTTTTTTTTAAAAAACTTGGGGTGAGTAATGCTTTTTTAGTGTGGTTTTTGTAACCAACTTTTTGGGCTTACCTTCAGTGTAAATGTAGTCACTTTCCGACTAAAGAAGGTCCCGGCTACTTCTTCGCTCTCAGTGAGTGATGGTATGTGGTAGTGAAGAGGAAAATGACAAACAGATGAGTGATGTTCTTGCTAAATTCAGTGGAATAAAAGATTCACCTGCATTATAGCTCAGCATGGTCTTCTGTGTCCAGACTGTTTTTAAGTTTACTTTTAGCAAAAGCAGGAAATGTCCAGTTTCATATTGGGTGGAGTCTGTCTCATGGCTCCAACATTTCATAAAACCCATATTGTTCCCTTTACTTTATTGGCATACCCCTTTTTCATATGCACTTTAGTCATGTTTGGCTACTTTAAGCTTGTTGACAGACAGACACCAGTTCATTTCCTTTCTCACAAACCCTCAAGGGCCTCTAAATAAAGGAGTAACCTCCTCTCTCAGATATGAGGTTTTCCTGCTCAAACAAAAGATGCTGTATCTGTCTTCTCTGGAATGGCTTTGATGAAATATTTAATCTTGTTAGATGCTACCTTGCAGAGCTTTAGTTAGCAGGTGCAGTTGAATGAAAACACAATGATTTTACCTTGGAAACTGAAAAGATGAGGTCATCCATGCTTTCACTGTATGAAAAACACACACTCAGAGTCTGAATGTACACAAACATGCCCATTCAAGCTGTACTTAGCTCTTCTGTTCCTTAAGTTTATGACAACTGAGCAAAATTTAATGTGTTGAAAATACAATGGCTGTGCTTCCTTTAGCTATATTTAAAATGTTTGCAATGCTGATTTCTTTATTTTTTGTATCTTTTGCTTATGCACAACATTGTGATTGTTTGCCAATGGATCCTAAATCCTGCAAATAAAGGCATGCAATACAGTTGACTTGGTTTTCTGAGTATGCAGAAAAACTTAAAAGGAATTTGTTTCTTTTAAAATTACCTCATGTTTGTTTTTACATAAAATAAGAAGGATTCATTGGAACACAGTTCCTTTTGTCATAGCTGTGTTTCAGTAGGGTTGACACACACAATCTAAGATCAACCCCAAACACAGTCTGAGCAGTGCAAATAAAAAACCTAAATTAAATGTGTCATTAAAGTTTACATCGAGAATTAAAATGCTAAATGATTCTTATCCTTATATAGAGAAGTCAATGAATTAATCTTCCTGTTAGAAACATTTTATAGACACACACACACACACACACACACACACACACATATATATATATATATATATATATATATATATATATATATATATATATATATATATATATATATATATATATATATATATATATATATATATATATATATATATAATTCATATATACATAAATGAATTCTATATATACTTTACCAGTCATAAGTTTGGACACACTTTCCAGTTACATTGGAAGATATACTCCATGATGTTATGATAAGTGCTTTAAAATATCTCCATTATCACATTTTTTATTTTGGTTTATAATGTCTAAAACACATTATTCTAAAATGAATTCCATTAAATATTTTCAATTTAATATATTAAAATAGGTGTACAGCTGGCACTTTATGTGATGGCCCTGTGTTGTAACTAAAAGCATGTTTATTTATTTAAAGTTTAAGTTTGAACAGTTTACAGTATTTCTATAATGTCAAACAAGACAGATACCCTCACTGGACAAACTTTTCCCATAGAGATTATGAGCTTGTGTAGGTTCAGATGTGAGCTGAACACTGAAAAGCCTGCAGGTGGGAGACTGAATATTAAAACTCAGTCGCATCTCATGTGGAGTCCATTGAGAGGGCATATGAGAAAATATCAAACTGAGACACAACAACAGCATTGATTAGTTGTCTGGGACAAACCACTCAAAGTTCTTTGAACTGATGAGACAGAGACAACTTTTGGGAAATGAGACAAATAAGTCACTAAGAATGGAGGATTGTGAAAAGGTTGGGGGTATATAATTCTTTTTTTTTTTAAAGGTTTGATTGATGTGAAAACCTCCACTGGGTTAAATCTTTCCGTGTTTTGGATTTCATACCCTGGCTTGATTCACATAAAAAAATAAATAAAAAAAAACAAAAACTTCCACTTGTCTGAAGTATGCGTGCTCTGACAGACTGGAAGAAACAGATGTGGTTAAACCGGAAAAACCTGAAGCGTGTTTCAACAAACTGAGGTCAAAACTAAAATTACCAAAATAATCTGAAGGTCCATTTGAGATAGTATTTTGGAAATAACCCAGGTATTATGGTGAAGAATTTAACATATGACATCTACTAAGCATTAGGGGACATGCTCACATTTTTATGGTTTCAGTCAAAAACCTCCCTTTTTGGTGCCATTGAGTGGCCATGCTAAACTATATACAACATATTGGTAAAGTTTGAATTCAGCAGTGAGATTAATTCACTATGCAAGTAATGTTTCTGTACCTAATCTCATATCTGCTTTTCTCATTTAGTGCCGGTGTCTTTGACCTCTCTAAGGTCTCTAAGGGAGACTAAACGCTGACTGACGACTGGAATTATAAATGTGCAAAAACTCTGGCAAAACTTTCTGCAGTACCTCATAACTTTTAATCAAAACCATGCTCAGCACTTGCCTCCAACTTTTCCACCATAGCTCCTCCTGCTTACTCAAACAGAAATTAAAGCAGACCTCTTTTTTCATACAGCGGAAAGTTTACACAAAGGAGAACCTTATCCCTTGAATATGTCTCTTTTTTTTCTTTCCAAATACTTTTAAGATGAAATCAAACTCTCTTTTAAAAATTATAGTACAAGTCTCCCTACATCATTCTGTTCTCTGTCTCAGCACCCTGAGCTGGTTAAGTCAGTTCAGTTTTCACTCACTGCAGAAGAGGATCTGCTATTATTCTGCGGGTGTCATTTCTTGTCTCAGTAAATTCTCTTATTTACAACCCCAATTCCACTGTGACATTGTGTAAAATATAAATAAATACATAATACAATCATTCATTATCTGTACCGCTTAATATAATTAAGGGTCGCAGGGAAGACAAAATACAATCATTTGTAAATCCTTCATAGACGATATTCACTTTATCACACTAAAAGGACAAGATATTTAATATTCAAACTAATAATCTTTATTTTTGCAAACATCCTTTTTTTTATGAGCCTGAAACAAGTCCCCCCCCCCCCCCCCCCCCCCCCCCCCCCCAAAAAAAAAAAAATAAATAAATAACTGGAACAAGGGTACTTTTACCACTTTGATTCATCATCTTTCTGAACAATACTCAATAAATGTTCAGGAACTCAGGACACTAATTTCTGAAGCTTTTTCGGTATAATCCTTTCCCATAGGCGTTTTTAGCCCATTTTAGCCCCTAGACTGAAGCAAAGCACCCCTAAAATCTGATTGTTTTTTTTTTTGTTTTTTTTTAGTGTATGCGTTTTTTTAAAAATAGTAATACACACACACACACACACACACACACATGCTCACCACCATCCATTCTTTAGATTCTGTAGATGGAGCAGTTTTCCTCTTTGTGCTTCTGGTATAAATCTAAAAAATAAAAACTGAACTTATGTATTAACTGCCTAATTTAATCTTTTGCCAGGTGTTTTCAGGTGTAATGAAACACTTGGGTCAATTTATATTTCAGTTAAATGTATACCCCATAATTGATGCTTATTCCTTTTTCCTTCATGTTCTGTGAGTCCTGTTGACCTTCTTTAGGTTAGATGCTCCCTGCTAGAATTGTATAATATTAATAATATTGTGTAATAATATTCCCCTTCTAAAATAGCAAATACTCAAGACTTCAGGACACCATATTTTCTTAGAATGCTTAAAGAAGGAGACTGTAAAATGAGATGTGAATTTAAACATTTAATCCTTAAATTGTGCTTGTATTTATCAGTACATGAAGAGAGAATTTAAAATTATTTATGAATATTGATATGGAAATTACATAATTACGCCTCATAGCAAAATTCAACAGTCAAAGAGAAAGCAAAAGTCAAACTCTGTTAACTACTCAGCAAGGAAAGTGTTTAGCAGAGAATACACATGACAATGTGGGAATTCTGAAAATCCCAAGTATTGACAAAGCAAAATGTAGGATTATGAATGGACTGAGGTCCCATCTCCCAGGAATCACACAAGAAAACAGTGTTGGAAGTCTGTTTGCTCGTGAAAGAAATAGTCTGGCAAAGGCTGAAACCAGTAGGACGTAATAACATCTGACAACATGCATGTGACAGAACAAAATGAATAACAGACAGCATGACACAAGAAGCCAAAATGTTATGAGTACAAGATAGCCGTCTACTTTAGACCACCAAAATTAACGTGTTAAAAAAATCAATGCATTTTAATTCCACAATGTGGAACGTTTGTCAGTGCACATTTTCCTGGTATACCGATTACACTGTTGCACCTGTTATAGCTCAACTAATAACTTTGCAACTTTGGCGCTATTTAGTGATTTTTCTAGACCATTGTTAAAAGAAAAGGTGACTATTATTGAGTCTGTTGACATTTTCTGGTGATATTGGAGATTTATGGAGACTAACATGAAAGCACGCATTGTTTACTGCTCTGCAGTACCACCACCAGCTACTGTAAGCTCTTTCAGGATTTGGCCAGGGTTATTTCTATTTATTTTTACTGTTTTAAAATTATATGCATTTTCCCAAGACATCAACAGAGCTTGAGTTTACAATATTAATGTCTGCATCTACTTTTTGATTCATTCAACCACTAAATTCCATTTAAATAATAAAAAATAATGCCCTGCGATGGACTGGCGAGCTGTCCAGGGTGTACCCTGCCTGTCGCCCAAAGCCAGCTGGGATAGGCTCCAGCTTCCCCGCGACCCTGAATTGGATTAAGCGGTTCAGAAAATGAATGAATGAATGAATAATAAAAAATAATGTTGCAATTCACATAAAACTAGCCCCCTGTCAATTCTTTTGATTGCATTTACAAGGATGAAGGGGAAGGTTGAGTCTGGCCAGTGAGAGAATCGAGTGTTTCAGACTGTGTCTCTGTGTGTGCGCTTGTGTGTATGAAGAAGAAAGACATTTACTGCTTGTTTGCCAAGCAGTAATTACAGAAGTGTGGGTCAATTTCAGTTTGAGACAGAATCCATCCCCAGTAAGCCCTGTCAAGGCAAACAGCCAAGTCAAGCCATCAAATTACCCTGACAGCATTAATCAGGCAGGCGGTAAGACAGCCAGGCCGACCTTCACCTCCAACAGCACCTTGATCCTGTTTTAGACAGCAAACCCCTATAAAATCCCATCACCAGCCTCCCTGGTGTAGTTAACATGAACATAACTGAAAGCACGTTTGTGTGGATATTTTAATGCATATTTATGTGGATATGTGAGCAGGCATATATAGGCCCTACAAGGGCAGACAACTTTTTAAAAACGAAAATTCTCAACATTTGGATGCACAATGTTTCATCGCTTCCTCTCTTTTCTTTCCACTGATTCATATCTCTAGTTCAAACCAACATTTGACTGGGAAAATTAGTTTTATCATTTGAGTTTTATACTGGATAGCAAAAGCCAGAGAATTACAATTTTTTTATGATTCAAAATCTAAAATAGTGTTGCTTTAAAATAAATGATGGATCTATGATATCTATTTTTTGGATGTCATTTAATTAGCAGAACCAAACAACTTATTCAGAACACTGTATGTGATGTGATTTTATAAATGCTTAAATTAGATTATGAAATAAAAGCTCTGAATGTTAAGACAAGACCCATAGTAAGCAACTGACAATTATTTGTAGGAATAAAGAGTATTTTTTTTTTTTTTTTTTTCACAGAATAATCACTTAAAACATCCAGACAATCAAAGGATGTTCTTTGATTGTTTGGGATGAATAGTGAAAACAATTTTGCTTTCAGTCAGCATCATTAGTACTTCATCAGTTCTAATAGTGTAACATTGGTCAACTGTGAATCTCACGTTATTCCTATGAATAAAATGTGTATAACATTAAATCTTTGTCATTATTAAAAATTGTTAGGTTTCCCAGGTAAACGGTGGATGTGGAGATCTGGTGATTTAACAAAGGTCATTATGTGGAGTAAATCCCTTATTAGATATATTGGGGTAAGTGTGTAGATATTGTGGCTTATCACCAGCCAGCCGCCACTCTGTATTTATTTTGGGTTATTATATCATTTTCTCTTTGTTGTATATGGGGTGGCTTTAATTGTGTCAGAGTCGGCGAAGGTTGCGTTTGTGATCAACCACCTGTCTGGCAGAGCTCGCTTATGGGGAAAGGCAGAGTGGGAAAGGAGATCAGCTGTTTGTTCCTCTTTTGACCTGTTTGCTGCCGAGCTTCGCAAGTCTTTGGATTCGAGAGAGTGGTTCTGATTCTGCAAGGGGCCTGCTGGGACTAAGACAAGGCACAAGGACAGTGGCAGACTACTCAATTGACTTCCGCATTAGAGCCAGTCAAAGTAGTTGGAACTGTTCAGCCCTTTGTGATGCCTTCCTTCATGGTCTGTCTGACAACATTAAAGACGAGCTGGTGTCTCATGACACCCCAAACTCCTTGGATGGGGCGATTGAACTGGCAATATGTATAGACAATCGTATCCAGACTCGTCAATAGCAGTGGAGCCAAGGGAGAACCTGGAGATCTCCTTTTCCTCACCCCTGCCAACGGCCTTCAGGCATTACCGCCCCATTAGTGCAGCAGACGGGAGATCTGGAGCCTATGCAGTTGGGACTCACCTCCCTCCCTCCGGAAGAGAAGGACCGTCGCCGTAAGTCCAATCTTTGTCTATATTGTGGGGCTGCTGGACACTACGCCATCAGGTGTCCAGTAAAAGCCAAAGCTCACCAGTAAGGGAGGAGGCACTGGTGAGCTCAACAGCTTTGTCAACTCCCCACAGCCAGAGACTCCTGTGCCAGGGTCGTCTCCTTCTGCCCGAGGGGCCCAAAACCTTGCCTATTTTTTTTGACTCAGGGGCCAAAGCCTGTATCGTTGACGAGGGTATGGTCCATCAGCTGGGACTTGAGCGGGTTCCCTTGTCCCGTCCGGTTCCTGCCAGAGCACTAGATGGCCATGTATTGGGTACTGTCAAACATCAGACCTCTCCTGTTCATCTGCTGATATCTGGAAATCATCAGGAAACCATCCAAATCCTAAGTTCTGCCTGCCTACCACTCATCCTTGGGTATCCATGGCTTTGTCTCGACAACCCACACATCGACTGGACTACTGGGGCCATCTTGGAGTGGAGTCCTTCTTGTCTCCAAAGATGCCTCCAGCAAGCCTCATCCCCGCTTCACTCCTCCAATTCCTGTTCTCTGGTTGACCTCGCCAGAGTGCCTCCTGAATATCATGACTTCCGCCAGGTCTTCAGTCAGGCAAGGGCCATGTCTCTGCCTCCCCATCGCCCCTATGACTGTGCCATATCTCCTTCATGGAACAACTCCACCCAAGGGACGCCTGTACTCCCTGTCAGAACCTGAACGAAGGGCCATGGAGACTTATATCAACGACTCCCTGGCTGCTGGTATTATTCGTCCCTCTTCTTCTCCTGCTGGTGCAGGGTTTTTCTTTGTTGAAAAGAAAGACAAGACTCTAAGACCATGTATTGATCATCGTGGATTGAATGATATAACAATAAAAAACAGATATCCGTTGCCTCTCATGTTCACTGCATTTGAGCTTCTCCAGGGGGCCACCATTTTTTCGAAACTCGACCTGCGTAATGCCTACCACCTTGTCCGAATCCGGGAGGGGGACAAGTGGAAGACGGCCTTCAATACCCCAACAGGACATTATGAGTATCTTGTAATGCCATTTGGGCTCACAAATGTTCTTGCTGTCTTCCAAGCACTGGTGAAGGACGTTCTCAGGGACATGCTTAATCATTATGTTTTTGTTTACCTAGACGACATTCTCATCTTCTCTCGATCCAAGGAGCAACACGTCCATCATGTTCAGTCAGTCCTTCAGCGCCTTCTGGAGAATGCCCTGTTTGTCAAAGCTGAGAAATGTGAGTTCCATGCCTCTTCAGTGTCTTTTCTGGGACATATAATCACACAGGGGAAGGTCAAGATGGATCCAGAAAAGGTCTCTGCTGTCTCAGCCTGGCCTGTTCCAGAAAATCGTAAACGGCTCCAGCGTTTCCTGGGATTTGCCAACTTTTACCGGCGCTTCATCCGCAACTACAGCTCTGTTGCTGCTCCTCTGTGCCTTTTCAGTGGTCACAGTCAGCTGCCTCTGCTTTCCAGTCTCTCAAGGAGCGGTTTACCTCTTCTCCTATCCTCCAGATGCCTGACCCAGGGCAGCAGTTGCTGCCACCACCAGTGACATGAGAGTCACTGGTGAGTGACGCTGTAGTCATGAAAATGTGTTTATTTTCGTACATGTGTTGTATACTGTCATTCACGTGTATGTGATATTAGTATTATGTTTTGTTTATCTTTGTTTTTTCCAGTTGTCCACCTGGCAATGGCACAGTTACATGTGGAGATGCTAGTGTAATTAGCACATGTGTTGCATGTATTTTTAATAAACACAGTAACAAGTTGTATAAGTGAGACACTGTTTCACCAGTCAAGCACACTCTTTATGATGGGAGTTATTGGGCTTATAGTAGTTAGTGTAACAAAACTTTACAGTTAATATTTTCACACCAATCACGTTGTCCGGAACCCCCAATGGCAATGTTACATAAAAAGCCACAGGAGTATAAACAGAAGTAAATTTGAGTTTTTATTAGTTTCTGTTAATAATGATGACTCCCATTGCTCAGTGCTTTCATGCTTGATCTGCCTCAGAATGTTATTTTACTGCAGTGAAACTCTAATATTCTCTCCTTCTCACACACAGAAGGTCACAGGTCTCTCTCTATCTCTCCTCAACACACACCCCATAGCTGCACCACTGCCACTTTCATTACTCCGATTTTTTTCTTTCTCCCCCTGTGGCTTGTTAATTTCACTTGGTGTGCCCACATTCTGCCAAAAGTCCTCCTTTCTTCATGAAAGACACAGTTATTTTGAAAAGTCACATATTTACATTAAACTCAGGGATGTCCAGCTTTGGTTGCAGAGTGCCACAGTCCTGCAGGTTTTTCTGTGCATCCCTGCTTCAAAACACCTGACTAGAAAAAAATTTGTCAATATTCTGAAATCCATTGGTAGTTCGATCAATTTAATGGAAGCCAGGTGTGTTGAAACAGGGATACATTGAAAACCTGCATGACAGCAGCCCGTGAATGGTAAATGGTAAATGTACTTGTCGTTATATAGCGCTTTTCCAGTCATTCCAACCACTCAAAGCACTTTACGCTACATGTTAAATTCCCCCATTCACACACACAATCATACCACACAAATTGGGGTTCAATGTCTTGCCCAAGGACTTATAATATAAGTGAGGGCATATAATGAGGGGAAACCTGAAATCAACTTTCCAATTGAAAGATGAGTACTTTTAGCTCAGGGGGACTAACTTTGGACACCCCTGATCTAAATCATGATGTCAATATGAGCAGCTTGACAGAAAATAGTGCTTAATGTACAACCTAAGAAATATACAGCTAAAGAATGACAAAAGGACTCAAATTTCTCAACCATGTCTTATCTAGTATGTATTACAAGGTTTGAACTTGGTCTTTCTCCAGTAGTGGTTTGGGGTGCTGGGTGGCATCAAGACCCAAGATCTAGACCCTTAAAGGAGTTATCATTGGTTCAAATTTTGTCTTTCACAACCTTGCTGTGCCTACATGGCTTTTCATGTAACAGCTAAGCAGATGATACCTAACTGTATCAATCATTCCCACTAGATGACGGAATACTTTCCACCCAATTCTCAGCTTGTTTCTCTGACATATCCATACAAATGAAAAAAAAATCACCTTCAGTTTAATTTCTCCTAACATATCAAGTTAAAAGTTGTTTAATAAATATAAAAAACCCATATTTTATGACAGATGACCAGTGATCCTATGAATATGTTACATTCATTTAGTTATCATGTTGCTTTGCTCACAAAAAAAAAAAAAAAAAAAAAAAAAAAAAAAATCTGTTTGTATCTGACCTAGCCCTCCTGGTACATCTAAACATCTTACAACTGATTCAAAATGGGACAGACCTTCTTCTGTTTGCTCAAGCGTAATGGTCACATGACTCAATTATACACAAGTCACAAATCCGTTATTGTAATGAGTAATCTGTCACCCAACACTTTCTGTCTAATCTGCTTAGAAGACTGCATTATAATACACAGGGAATTTAAAAAATGTATACTCAGCCTTTATACTAGTGTATAAGTAACAGCACTTATCTCAAGTTTCAAGTTTCAAGTTATCAATTTGTCACGTGCACACATAAAATAGCAGTGAAATGCAGTCATACATACTTCCAAGGCTGCACACAACCATTTACCACAATTAAAAACAAGACAGGTTAACATATTTCAATGCACTAGTACAGGGATCTCCATGGAACTCTTGTGCTGCATTGTACTTTAGATTTCACACTTTTACCTGCTGAGTCACTTTCACTCACTTTTTCTTTTTTCTTTTTCTTTTTTTTTTTTTTAACATCCTTCAATGACGTTCTCTTGCATTTCTTTGCTTAATCAACCATGGTACATTCAAAAGGCCCAGTGTGTTGATATCAAGTTGCTGTTGTGTGTAGTGCAGTGAACCAAAACCCAGCAAACACACAATGCCACAGACTGTAGGAAATAGTTGCAAAGTGGGCTTTCTCAGTCTTGGAGTGCTGCAGGGTAATGATGGCTTGACAATTATAGAACAAGTAACAATGTACCATCAAAACAAGTCAGAGGCATGTCGTTAGAAGGTCAGGAGTTTATGTAGTGTTGCTTTGGAGAGGGAGTGGTTGCCTAGTGGTTACAGAGCCTGGAGAACCCAGGTTCAAGTCCCTAGACTAAAAGGCCTTTACCCCCAGGTCAAATGCACAAAAATATTTTTCCTAACTTAATTAAGAAAGTATGAATTGTTATTATTCAGTCAAGATACACATCCAGCCAAAAACATCCAAGTACTTTTGTTAACTACAAAATATTTTGCAAAACTATTTGTGTTTCTCTAGCTGTACTTTGTGATTAATAGAAATTAGGAAAAATGGTAAACCATTCAGGACATGTCCCACCCCTCCACAGCAAAAGTTGGCCCAGAATATTGATAAAGAATAGATGGTTATTAGAATACTATGAAAAGACCTGAAAGGAAAAGTTGTACTACATAAAGAGTTCAAATCCTGTTTGCTCTCTGAACAGTAAGTACACCTCGTGTCATTTTCAAAACTTAATTGTGTTCAGAGGAGTTTTCTTATGGTTTTATTTATGTCTGATGGAGGAGTGAATTTCTCCTTTTGTGTTGTCCAACTGGAAGAAGATCAGAGGACAGGAAATTCTTGAATGTCCACTTGTCTATGAAAATTAATAAATTGCTGTCAGACTTCAGTCTTGGATCTGTCTCGTCAACTCTGTCTGCATTTCATGTTTTATCTTCAGTAAACAAGATTAATACTAAGTTCAGTCGTGCAGGAATGGAAAAAAGAAATATCTGTTGTATCTGCTTAGAGTTTGCACCCATTTCAACACTTTGTTCTCCAAACTATAACCGAGACTGTCTCTACTGTAAATGAAATCTTATTTCACATTCTGTGAGGTAATCATTTCAGGCTTTCATTTGTTCCAAGTCAGCATGCTGCTTAGTTTAACCACATGTTTTAATTGTAAATGTTCTAAGCTTCTCCAAAGTTTTAAAATATGCTGTGGTGGAAATTATGATGCTCAGTCTCACAGGCACCAAACTGAACGTTCTGTAAGGGAAAACAGATCTGCAAATGGGAATTTTTTCAGTTTTGATTGAATTATACTTGAAACTCTACTTAACAATTTAACACAGTTTATAAGTTATGTGATGGTACATTGTTCACTGCATACTTAGGTGATTTCTAGGTGACATAGAGAAACACTCACATGCTTTTATATTTATCAGCAGTCAACCATGAATTTAAAATTAGCCACAATGTATATGCTCCTTTCACAAGCTTAGGTTTATTAAACTCAAATCTGAATCTAAACCACAATGGCAAATCTACATTTCCAAAGAAGTCATTTTTTCCCAGCAATATTGGAAGGGACACAGTTGTCCAAATCCAATATGAATTATTTTTTGTCATTTTGTACAAACAAAATAGAAATGTCTGATTTTTTTTCATTTATAGGGAAAATAGCTGTACATTTTCCCATAGTACAGTAAAATTTCACATACAGTCCAAATGATCATAAAGTTGAATTACTGATGTTGTGTTTAAAAAGCTGCATTGTAATCGTCAAAGAATTTAAAATATAAACTTGCTTAAACTAAGAAATGATCTGCCCTCCTCCACTTGCCAATTTTAAACCTTTATGAATATTTTTTCGGATTAATGAACGTAGTCCTAACATATAATATAACTAAGAGTTTATAATGTGTACAAACATCCCTTTACACCCACAAAGTTGTAAAAAGAACTTCTCCAGTTTAATACTGTGGTTTATAGCATTTTGTCTGATTATAGAAACAATGGCCAACTCAATAATATACTTTTGAAAATTTAAAGTAATCACATTTAAAAATAAGTCATCATGACCTTGTTGGAGATTAATACAAATAAAATATTAACACTTAACTTTCCAAAATAAAAAAAAAAAACAACTTTTACAATATATTGATTTATTTGGATACAATACTTTCAGATCTAATAACACACTGGACCTGTATCAATGTCTTGTAGGTGGGAGGAATCCACACATACACAAGTAGAAGATGCAAACTCTGCACACAAAGGCCACTGTTCCAACCTCCCCCCAGTCGCAGCTCGAACCAACAACCTTCTTGCTGTGAGGCCACAGTGCTACCCACTGCAGCTCAGCTTGAGAGGGTTGACATTATTTTTGTGCATAGGTAGGAAGAAACTAATGTTTATGCTATTGTGATGATGTTGAGTTTTAATATGAGTGACAAACCTATCCACTTCTGTGCATGTAAACATGACTTACATGTGCCAGTATAAAATCAAAGTAAGTCTGTCTGAGATTTCAACAGCAATGTCATTAACTAAACAAAAACTGTTCTGCTGTGCAGATGGAGTGCATTTCCCAATCTGACACACAATGAATGCTGTCTGTCACTCTCCTACTGGATTATGTAGTTTTCTATCTTTTTAAATTCTAAACAAATATGTGTAAAAGCACTGCAGCCTTGGGACAAGACAGTAAGTGAAGTTTCTTTTAACTTTGTCTGGGGCATCCCAACATTTGGAATCGAATGGAAAGACCACCCATGTTGTTCAATTTGGAATCTTTCCAGTTCAAGAAATTTTTTTTTAGTTGTGCCACATATATCAACATTTCTCTTTCTCCTGCAAGTATTAAGAAAAAAACGGATTACAGTCGAGCTTTTTAACATTTTTCTGTAAGACAGAACATTTATAAAAACATTAATATAGTATAACAAAAAGTACAGTAAACCAAGCCATATCCAAAGACAATCAAATACTATTTTTAGCCTGAGAAAATATTTGTTTTTCTAAACCTGTAAATGTTTTTTGTTGTGCTTTGGGGAACTGGTTAATGAGAAAATTCTCCAGAAAGCAGCACATTCAAGATGAATCACCAAGAATGCATCTGAACTGAATCTCAGCTGGGAGTTTTCTGTGTTCACCCTGTGCTTGGGCTTTCTCCAGGTACCCAAATAGTCCTGAAACATGTATGTTAAATCAGTTGGTGATTATAATTTGACCTCAGGTATGAGTGGGAGTGGCTGTTTATCCTGTTTGCATCTATGTTGGCACTTCAGTGGAATGACAACCTAGTTGAGATGCTCCTCCCTGATAGCAGCTTGGAAAAGCTCCAGCTACTTAGCTAGATGGCATTCCAGGAAAGGGCTAAAGACAAGGAGAGTAGTGTGCACTGACAGTTTAAAAGCAGGCTAAGGTGGAGTTCGAATAAAAATGTTGAAAAAACAGAGCAGACACCAGGAAGGTGGTACAGGAAGTCCATCTCTGGTTACAAACTGAAGAACTTCCAGGTTGGGGCATATAATGTAGACAAGAATAATGCTTTAAACCAGTAATACAGCTGGCTTGTCAGTGGAGCTTGGTATACTGCTATTGCTTCTCCCTCCGCCACTGTGGCTGTGTCTTCCATCCCCATGTCTATGGCTGCTTCTCCCACCTCCAACTTTGGGTCTCTTCTCCATTGTATGAAACTGTCAGTTTCTGAAGATCTAAACCCCCTCCGGTCTGCGTACTAGGAAGGAGTTAAAAATGCTGTTCTTTTAATTGTGTCTGACATATCACAATGTCAATATGCCTGGTTTTTACTTGGGGCTCGTGTGCTTTGACTTCTCCAGGTCTTTAAACACTGCAAGACCTCCTATGGTGAGACAATTTTTGGTTATAGAGGTGACCCTGACATTCTGATTTATGGATTATCTGACAATCACACCACAATATGTCAGGGGAAATATATTTCTGGCACACTGAAATATAACACTTTTATTTTTTTTTTTTTAGCTTTCATTCTGTTCAGGCATATCTGCACAGCAGCTAAGACTCCTGCCACAAACTGAACTATTCAGATGATACAGCTGTTGGGTATATTGTATGTTCTGTGCCCGGCGAGTGGCGCTACAAAGACAGTGGACAAATTAGTGAAAAAATGTTTGTTTATTTACAGTAGAAAATGAGTGGCTTTCCTATGAGAATGTTATGTAATCATTATTGTTTCATTTTTCTAAAATTCTAGAAAAAAAAGAAAATGAAAAAAGCACCTTTACAGACTTACAGGTACATTTTACTGAAAACACAAAGCTCAGTTGACTTTTTTTGTGTTACTGTTGGTTCACACTCTTTAACAAGGTCAAATTGAGACTAAAAGGAGCAAATATCTTTATAGATGTTGGCTATTTTGGATTGAAAAAAATAGAAAAAACTATGAAATCCTAAATATACCTTTAGGATTATATATACCTGTTGTCTGTTTGAGGCATATCAATGTTTATATCACTGCCTCAGGCATTGTCAGTGCCATCCACTCTACTGCTAGAACAGTAGCAGTGACAGCATGCAGTTTGTAATTTTGAAACATTTATTTTGATGTGGCCTATCATCCTCAAATGCCCTTTTCTTTTTTAATTACTTGACTGTGACCATTTCCTTGTTTATTGCTTTTTTCTCATTAATCCAGAATGATTAACGAGATCTAAACCCATAATTGTTTTTCTTTTAATTAGCACTCAAAGGACCTACAGACAGTACATCGTTTTCAAATTCAAGACTTCAATATATCATTATGTCTTTATTTTTTTACATACTGTATTTATATAGCCTGACTGTATCATAGGACGACTGCACACCCTCATTATTTAATTACAGTATATGAAACAAAAGGTCAAAGCGGTAAAACTGACAACAGTCTGTGACAATATACAATTGGTCAAAATAGAACTAGAGACAATCTGCCCATTCATCTTTGGGAAAGGACTTTCAAGCATTTTCTAAATGTAATAGTAGACAAACAAATGACACACATTATGAAAAAAATTTTTGCAGGCATGATTTTCCACATCACTAATGCCATGCCTGTCTGAATTACAGTGCAAAAGGATATGCAGTACCAGTCAAAAGTTTAAACCCTGGTCCCCCGTTAAATCTAATGGGAGTGTATCCAAAACTATAGCTGAATACATACTATAGCATAGAAATTCTGTCTAAATTATTAAATAAACAGCCGACACTGCAGTCAGATGTCAAGCAAAATAATACTGCATATAACACTTTGCTATTTGCTTGCTATTTCACCTTGATTTTAGCCTTAAAAAGCAGAACTTAACCTTGTGTTACAGTATGAGAGTTATTTTGACTTTCTTTATTCCATCTTCCATCTCCAATCTTAAACTGCACTGTTGTGCTATTTGTCCAGATCATATCTCTACCCAATAAGGTCCCTTGACTTCATTTTTGATGTATTATTGTTTTTTCACCTTTGAAAAAAAAAAAAAAAAGACAAACAAATCTGCTTCCACAGACTTGGTATTTTTCTCAGTCAGCTCGCTCTTTGCTCACTTGCTCCTTTGGTTGTTGATGGCCGGTAATGGTTTCTCCAGACTGAATATTAGTTTCAGTTTGCTGTAAAACTCCAAGCCAAAACCAGCAATGTACCCCACAAGCTTCCCTAATAATCCTTTCATCTTTGCAGTGGCCAGTTCTAATGTCTGCTGAATGCAGTGGCATGGAAAACTTTTGGCATTTAGCCGACGGTTTGATCTGTGCTGGAGCACATGTTCAATTTGGAGAAATGTTTGTTCTCCAGTGACCTTGTGTTGGAGTACTTGTTATTGCATGCATGTTTGTGTATATATTGTAGTATCTTACTGCTTTGGACACCTGGGTTCCCAATACAACCAGACTCTTGGCCACTGAGTTGCATTTCTACAGAAACTGGAGGGTAAATCTGATATTCCATTTTTGCAAGACACTTTAAACATCATACTGTACAACATTGATTCTAACATTCCCCATTAAAAGCATTTATGTAACCTTCTGGAGCATCCGCTTTTCAAGCTGTATCTGTTTCCACTTAAAGGTTGTGATTTCCTCTATTATATAAAGAAAAAAAAAACTTTGGTCAGTGAATTTGTATAAATATTCAAAATAGTAATAAGGAGAGTACAAATGTACTCAGCAATAACAGATAAAGAAATGATATAAACTTCCCCTGGTCAGGTTTTTTTCCTTTCAATGGTTGCATGCAAGATACACATCTCAACACTTCCCTGCAATTTCTGGAGGTATTGCTCCAATTTCAATATAAAATGTCACAAAGAGAAAGCTGGAGTAAGTAATGTTGGGGAGCTAGTAAGATGTGAAAGGTGCACCTTGTCTTGGCTCCTCCTCCTCTGGTTTTGCTTCTTGCGTGATCCAAGGCTTTTTTCTTACCTCCGCCAAGGAGGTTATGTTTTTAACGCCATTTATCTCTTTATGTTCAAGATAACTCAACAAGTTATTGATGGATTTTATTGAAATTTTCAGGAGTAGTTGGGAATGTGAAGAAGAAGAACTGATTTAATTTTGGTGGTGATCTGGATCACCATTTGGATCCAAGAACTTTTTAAAGGCGGAGATTTGCGCTTTCCGGCTGCTTTTCTAATTAGCTGCTTTTTCCACCAACGATTTTCTCTTTCTCAGCTGTTTAGCAGCAGGAGGCAAATAAGCTGAGCCGGGTATTTTGTTATTGTTCATGATTTCAATATGTACAGACTACGCTCAAGATGAGGAACCACTTCACCCAGAGTTTAAAAAATATCCCTGAGCAAAATTAGGCCCACTGAAAATGAACCAAACCACAAAACGAATGCAGGAGACAGATAAAATCATCCAATCATCTAGATATCCGTCTTCTGCGTCAAGCATAAATGAGCCCTTATTTCACACAAATGTTCTCTAGCTCGGCACTCACATGATGCTCAACATATACGTAGATATAGTCTACAACTTCAAATGGGAACATTTCAGTGAAGGCAAAATAAGAGGTGTTCAACCAAAATAATTTGTTTCAGCTTTCAAAAAATGCATTGGATGTCACTTGAATTGAATTGAATTGAATTGAATTGAATTGAATTGAATTGAATTGAATTGAATTGTATTTTATATAGTGCCCATTTGTATTTTGTATAGTGCCCATTCACAAAGTTGTTACCTCATGGTACTTAACAGACAAATCACTTCGAGCCAGTTCTTCGTGTTTCAGTCAATATTAATAAAGTTAAAACATAAAAATAAAAACAAAGTAAAGAAAACCATTAGGTCAAATTAAATTTTCAGTTTGATTCAATCCTCCATCCTGAGCATAAATGAAAAGTGCAAGCACATTAAAAAAGGGGGAAAAAATCCTGTGCTTAGCTAAATTGTTATATTTGTAATTAAAAGGCCTGAAAAATTCATTTAGAAAATAGTGTAATAATCAAACCAAGAATACTACGGACTAATAATTTTGACAAAAAATAATGTGAAATTTTCTCAAGAGTTTGCCAACAAACAAGATAACTTCTGTTTTTACTTATCCACCTTGTGTTTCACATGAAAAATGCTCTTAATAGGCATGTATTTGTTCAATTAGTATAGAAAAAACTAATACAAACAGATGATGTGATGTGATGTGATGTGATTTGCACACAATGTGAAATGGTTAGGCAACTAGCAGTGAGAGGTGGACACGTTGAGTCAGTGCAAGACATATGCAAGTACTTAAATTGTTTCTGGCAGCTCTCTGAGTGCAGTGCCTTAAAACAAAACAGCAGAGTAGTGAATGACAGACTCCATAAACATACTGAGTAAGTCCAAGAAGCACTGGCTTGTGCAAGATGAGAACTGAAAAGTAGACCGACTGGCCAAAAGGCAAAGAGTTTGTTTCTTTTTTAACTGCGATTTTACTGTAACTATGACTATTGACTATTCTCTTTATTTGTAAAGAGCTGAGTCTTTTACATCTTCTTGTCATTCATTAAGTCCTGCTCAAAAGGAAAGTAATTTCAAATGGCACAACTAGCACTTTGTATGGCTGCTGAGAGTTTCTCAACACCTCCTTCAAAAGAAAATACAATGATCAAGAATTAAGACCAACAAGGGATGCAGGGATAATAACTTTGACTGTAGCATTTCCATTTCACAATAGTTTGTCTCTTTATTGGCGTGGGAAACCCTGCAAGGTAGGCAAGCAGAAAATCAGAAGTTTCTAGATAAAAAGAAAAAGTAATGAAAGGCTGGGATGCTGACTCCTAAATCTCAGTATATCTTGCTCTGTGGGGCTGCACGGTGGTGCAGTGGTTAGCACTGTGGCCTCACAGCAAGAAGGTCACTGGTTCAATCCTTGGCTGGTTTGGTCAGTGGCCTTTCTGTGTGGAGTTTGCATGTTCTCCCCGTGTATGCGTGGGTTCTCTCTGGGTACTCTGGCTTCCTCCCACCATCCAAAGACATGCATGATAGGTTAATTGGTCACTCTAAATTGCCCCTAGGAGTGAGCATGAGTGTGGTTGTTTGTCTCTCTGTGTGTGGCCCTGCGATGGACTGGCAAGCTGTCCAGGGTGTACCCTGCCTGTCGCCCAAAGCCAGCTGGGATAGGCTCCAGCTTCCCCGCGACCCTGAATTGGAATAAGCAGTTCGGAAAATGAATGAATGAATGAATGTTGCTCTGTGACGACATCTGCTCTCCACATTAAGTGGAGCCAGGTTTCCACAAGCACGGGGAAAGGAGGGAATGACAGAAAAGGCTAATCTATTGGTCTTTGTGAGATTCTGAATAATATGTTCTGCATTTTTTTTTCAAAGTTATTGTAGATTTATTTATCACTCCTTTATAAGGATCTATATTCTACCATGGTTCTGCTTAAACATGGTTTAGGTTAGACTTTTCATGTAAATCAATGTACAGTACATAGTTTATATATACCTACGTGGTTAAACAGTTTTCAAAAAAGTATTGTAATGTCATGCAATCTCTTCTCAAAGGACACATTACATTTCACAATCTATGGATTTTACAAACCAGGACTTTATTTTACTTTCATGTTGGATCCTTTGGAACCTATTCCAGCAATTCACAGGCTGGAGGGAGGATACAACCTGGACAGGTTGCCAGTCCATCACAGCACCAAAACAGAGAGACCAACAACTCCTGATGTTCATATTCACTCTTAAGTAGAAGAGTAACCAATTAACCTAACATGCATGTATTTGGATGGTGGGATGAAGCCAGAGTACCCAAAGAACCCATCCAGATACAGAGAGACCATTCAAGCTCCATACATAAAGGCTACTATTTGAACCTCCCCCCAGCTAAGGCTCAAGCCAATGACCTTCTGTTGTGAGGCCATGGAGATAACCACCACACCACCGTGCAGTGGTCATTTCTTCTGGGTAAATTAGGTTTTAATAATCTAATGAAGTTCAGTTCCATTTGCCACTATGGGCAGATGAGCTGGGAGGACAATAGAATTGGCCTATGGTCTATTTAATGACAGCAAATGAATTTAATTACACGGGTCGCACCAGCATTACTTTTCACTGCTACCTGGACAGGGTGTGCTCTCAGCCCAATGAGAACTTGTCTGCCTTGGCATGTTTTCGATTTTGACCCACAAGTAAATAAAAGAAATAAAGTTACATTTTTTACATTTTTTTTACCCCCTTCTTGGACAGATATTTCATCTGCAATGGCTAGGCAATGGGTGATTGGAATACAACGCTTAATTCTTGAACACTATTAGTGTCTCATTTCAATAAGTGTGGAGACTGGACATACTATAGCCTAAAGAATCTTCACACTCTGAAAATTGGGACACAGCTAATGCTTCAAAAGTTTTACTTTCAGGACACTGCATCATGTTACTGCTGTTTTACACCACCTTGCACACCACCAACTAGATATCAACATGCTAGCCATTTGTAGAATACATTGTGGTTGTTTCATCAAATAGACACAAAAAGACATTAACTGGAAATTAGAAAATTTAGTGTGGAGATATGAAAGATGCTCAGGAGATGCTCATATTTTAACTATAAAAAATCATAGAAAAGGAAGGTTTTCAGCTTGATCTTAAAGGTGTGGAGGGAGTCTGCCTCCCGAACCCACGGTGGGAGCTGGTTCCATAAGAGAGGAGCTTGATAGCTAAAGGCCCTTCCTCCCATAGTACTCTTTGAGACTCTGGGAACCACAAGTAAACCTGCAGTCTGAGAGTCTAAATAAAAGCTCATTTGTATTGACGCATGTAGTGTCAGTGGAAATAAATCAGTTGTTTGCTAAAAAAGTTTGCGATTAAAATTTAAAAATGGGATTTGAAAAATGGAACACCAACAAAAACAACAACTCCAAAAAGCATCTTAATTCTTCTGTTTTTTTTTTAATAGAACCTTACATGGTGCGTGCACAATTTGTCTTTCGAGTATGAAGTCAAAGTACTGCTTCTTAACGCGTGCGATTTGTTTTGTCAGTCACTCCCATCTGATGAGATCATCACTCTGCGTCAGGTTGGCGGCACGCTGGGTGCCGTCTTGCAGCTGTGCTGCATCAGACTGGAAATCCCCTCATCTTCAAACAGAGCTTTGGAGAGTGCATATTCATGGGTAAAATGTAAGTGTGTGTGGAGGTGTCCGCGTGTGACTCAGTGTAAGGCTAGTTGTGCTTGTTGAGCTTGGCAAGCCGTGTGTGTATTTAGGTGCTTGCTGTAGTGGCTGAGGTATTTCTAAGTGTTTTACTTTGAGTGTTTGTGTAAAATGAGTCTGTGTTTCATTTGTGTGTGTAGGTGGATGGCTTAAAAGCTGGATTCTTGCTCTCCATGTGTGCGCAGCATGTGGTTGTGTGCGGCCTACTGAGAGGAGGCGTGTGGCATGAAATGTGTGTGAAATGCTGGGAGAGGGGGAGCAAAAGAATACAAAGCCAGTTTGTGGTAACTTTCATAACTTAGTCTTTTTCTACTTTCTTGGATAAGTGTGAGTTAGAGACTATAATGGATCAAGAGAAAATGAGGACATGACCTGTTTGTATAATAAATGCTGCTAACTTTTGATTTCTGCTTCTTTTCTTCACTTCATGGCTCTAAGTCTTGGTCAGTTTCAACCATGGCACCCCCACACACATTCATTCTTTGCCTCAATATTTACTCTTAAATCCAGTTTTCCCTCATATTCGTACCTTCAAATCCACATCCCTGATCCAACTCCCTGACCCTAACCTTTGTGTATTCACTATCCCTTCACTCTTGCCCTTCTTTTCTGTCCTCCCTCTAAACCTCGGTGTACTCCCCTGGAAAGTTGGCCCACTCCCCTCAAGTTCTGACGCCCACACTTTCCCCACTGTTTGTTCACACAGAAACTCTCCACACACACTCTCACACAAGCACATGACAAGCACCATTTGTCTTCAGTTAGTGTTTTGCTAGTGTGTCCTCTGTTGCGCTTCTCAGTCACAAATGTATAAGTGATTCAAAGCAGTGGAGTGAATCGTAAAGCACCAAGAGACTAAATAAGAAGTTAGAGAAAATTTAGGGTTCCTACACAATGTTTTCTTTCTAATTCAGTTTGTTTTTTCAAATGTCAAATGAATAGTTGCTTCTTTTTTGTTTTTTGCTTTTTTTTTGGGGGGGGGGGGCTAACTCTGCCTAATCTCCTTGTAAATACACTGCAGATCAACTATAATCATGGGAATAGTTACCCTTGGTAACTTGCTACTTTCAAACTCCACAAAGACTTAATATCCCACACTGAACCCTAGCCTGCCACTTTTTCTTTTTAATTTTTTTGTGTTTTATTAACATGAACATTTCTGTCATGCTAATGGAGGTATATTTTAGTCCTATTTTGATGGGTTTACTTTTAATCTAGGGACCACATGCAATTTGTAATAACTGCGGAGATTGTTTGCAACGTTAATTTCATGTGAATCAGCCATGTACTTGCTTGATTTGTACCGACCACTTAATTTACATCATATCCAGAAGAGTCTGTAAATTACTCTTAGTTCTCAAATTTTGTTGATCCTGAGCAAATAAGCCAAAACAAAAAAAAATGCAGATGTATTTATTACATGTGGTCAATGGGTAAAACAAATCCCATCAGAATAGGGCTTTAGGACGTAAAGTAAGGGTATCTGTGTCAAGTGGATTAAATCTCCCCTGTAGGAAACACAGTTGGTGTTGTATTGTACATCAGTGGAAAGCTTGATTACTTTTACAACAAAGTATAACATGTTAGGATCATAAATTCTGGAGAATGAACAACACATGTAAGCATGTGGTAAGGGCCCCATGAAACTGAATCCTCTGCAATTTTCTCTTGTCAGTATTCACTCCTGTTTTAAGATCCAAGTGCTGCCATTTTTGTGCAACCAACTGGCATCTGACTGGCACCAATTTGTCAGACAGACAGAATGGGATTCTTGAGCTAAAGAAACATTAATGTGGCTTGGTTATTGAAGTTAATGAAGATGGAGCAACTATTATGGGCTGATTAAATAACAAAAGAGAAAAGTGAGTTGTTGCTGCAGTACCAAAGCTTGAACAGTCAAGGCAAGTCTTGAAAATACTGGCTCCCAAAAGTCCCATGATTAAATTCAAAAGTATATTTCTTTAAGTACTCCCTTTTAAGAAACAGCTCTTGCATATTGACCTGAACTGGAGGAGTGTAGTTGGAGCACACATTATGGGGCGATTGGAATGAAAAAAAAAAAAAAAGAATCTGGAGAGTGGGTCAATACTGGAACAAAAGTCAAGGCCGGATTCGTCCTGGCTAGGTTGCTTGAGGAAGGATTTTGATGCTGTGAGACCCAAAGAGCTATGCCTCAGGAAACATCAATGAGGATGTTTACCAGGCCACTTCAAATGTATCTACACACCGTAATTAAATTTTATTTACACTGCCAAGTTTGAACAGAATTACCAATTGGAATTAATGAGAATGTGTGAAAATACACCTGATTTTGGTTGCATGTTTTCAAAACAAGTACTTTGGTAAATAATTAAATATAAACTAGATCTCCTTAAATGAAATAGTAATGATCTCACTCTGCAGATCGGAATCCAGCAATTCCGTTTTGATTTGCAGCAGTGAGTCGAAAAAATTCATTTACTTTGAAAAGAAGGAAATCTCTATGTGCACATGTTCTCAGCAGCTTGAACATTTTGTAAAATTTAGGCCAGATACTGTCTTTATTACCAGTCTATAGAAACAAGTCATTCATTCATTTTCTATACCACTTTAGCTCAATTCAGGGTCCCAGGGAAGATTAAGTGAATCTCAGCAGACATCACACTAGAGGCGGGATACACCCAGTCCATCACAGGGCCATAGAAACAATTATGAATCTTAATTTATTGGTAAAGTGCTGTACTGAACAAAGATCCAAAAAAATTAAAAGATTTTCTGTGTGAAAAATAAATATTGGTATGACAGATAGCCAATGTAAATAAAGTGTAAACAAATAGCATTGAAAAGATAAGTCACAAGTAAATAATTGCTGGTTTGGAAAACAGAATTTGAGACTTTTTTCGAAATGTAGGTTTTTCCAGTAGCTGTCTTCATTGTGAGATTTAGTTTTCGCACAATTCTAGGTGTCACAACCTGCGCAGAAGTGCACATATAATGACTGCAAAATGAATGCTGATTTAGCTTCTGTTCGGGACCAAAGTGAGAAAATCTGTTCAAGTTTATCAGTGGGAGCTGTAGTTACGCTTTTCCAGTGAACAGTCACATGTGAACCCCACACTTCAGTGATGTTTACAGTATGTAGGAAACTGTGGAATCCTATGACGATGTTTTACTGGTTTCTCGTTACATTGTGATTTTAAAAAGAAAAGAAAAAGAAAAATGATTTAGCCCTTGATACATTTACATTTAGGTGAAGACTAATTTTTCTCTTTATGAACAGTTAATAAAGATTCAGTTTAACCTCAGGGAACTACAGTCTCTAGACAGGGATTTATATGCTATTACACTTTCATTTCCTTTTTCATTTCCCTTTAATTGGAAACAGATCTTCACACTCGCTCTCATCTTACCTCCTTTCTCTTTTTATTTGCACGTCTTTCAGTTCTCACCTCAATAGTCCATTCCAAGTTTTCCTGCTGAAGTCCCTTACAGTCAAACATCACATTTTCCCCCTGGTTACTACCATCTTCTTGAGAAATGTGCCTTTGTTTTTAGATTTTTCACCCTCAGAAACAGATGAACAGACAATATGAAGCCAAGAGTTCTCATTAACAATGTTTAAGCAAGGAGAAATGTCACCTTTGTGGCTGCTTAAGAAAAAAAAATTGAGCTGTTATGAAGGTTGCTAGTACACTCGAAGTATGTATTATTTGCAGTAGTGTATTCATCGGGAGGAGCTGTATGTTAGGCTCTATTCAGACCTGGCAATTTTGCGTCTTGAGTGATGTAAACACATAATACTTATGATAATAATTTGTATCTTCAATTGTGTTTTAGATATTTTGAATCAAATTATTATTTAGAAATCTTTTTTTTTATTATTAAAGAATGCCTCTTTTACCTTTTTAGTGTCATAAATACCTCAGAATTCAGCTGGACAACAAACACAGAGTCATCTGCAAGAAGGATCAGAGCATACTATACATTTTAAGGATCTAAAACCATTCAACGTCTGCATCAAAATGTTCCTTATCTTCTATAAATCTGTTATGGATGGCAAGATACTGGACAAACTAATCAAGAAGTATGATTCTGTGAGGGAAAATCTCTGTAGCCATGATTGTCTAGGAAAGAATGGCTACATCAAATATTTCTGAAAATATTTGATGATTCCTTACATCCTCTACACAACACAGTGAGTGTTTTCAATGTGAAGCTTTGTTAAGTCTAATGCAAAACAGAAGTACTGGAGATCATTCCTACCAGCAGCTGTCACTGTCTGGAACAAGGCACCATCTTCCTCTAATAAATAATGTTGTTTTTAATTTTTAAAAAAAGAGAGAAAAAGCTTACTGCAAAATTAATTTCTATCAAGGATTAATAGACTTTTTCATTTAATTTTCACTTCATTTGATAAACTTTTGCAGGGACTCCACAGCAACAACATACATATGGAAGTCATCCTTAACTCACACAGTACCTAACCCTGCCTATCAGGATCTAAATATGGACTCACTGCTGACTGGATAGATTTCTCTAGTTTGAACTGCTTTATTTATTTTATCTTATTTTATTTATCTGTTTATTTTTGTTTTCAGGCAGGGGTATCTTCCCACGATCTGGCTGGAATGGAGCCAGGGGGACAGATCTGTGATAGTCAGAGGGGAGGAGAGAAGAGGACAAGTGTCACTAAAATTCATATCCTGGAACAGCTTCTTGGCTAACTTAAACCTTAAACTTAACCTTAACTTAACCCAACTTTTAAATCAATAAGACACCCTAAAACCAAATGATTTAAAGCATAAATACTTATTTTTTCTTGTCCCCAAGAGAAAGAACAGTCCTCCACAAGATGAGTAATGAGTAATACATGCACATACGAATACCAATTAATCCCCATGACACTGACGTTAAGCCAGTGGATTCACACATTCATCTCTGAACTAAGTGAAGTGGTTCCAGCTGATTTCACATTTTTACTTCATTTAATCATTTCAATGTTAAGTTTTACTATGGTTTCTCTGTTTGATAGATCTGAAAGCACCATTTGAGCTCACTAACACCTTAGAAGGCACATATTGGAAGACAGTATGTATGTACATAATTTTGAAGTAGTAACCTGTAGTACAGTAATTGCTGTACTTGAGGCCACTGGATCTATTGTAGATGTACATGTTTACGTGTCAGACTTATCTCTATTCTGTGTAATAAGATTTTTAAAAATTTGGATCAAATTATTTTGGAAAAGCTTGTATTGGCAAAAGGGACATCCAAATCCAGAGTGTATATTCACCATAAAACAGGAGGTTTAGGGAAAGTCCTGAAAGGTGGGGAACAGGCAGGGAGAAGTGAGTTAAGGTCTGGGCTTGTTATTGTTGGAAAAACACAAGGGAAAAGACTCAGAATGAAATTATTTTCTGTTACTGTGGTGGTGAATTGGGATATCTGTATTTTTCTGATAGGTATAAAGTCATTTCTACATTCCTATGCTTTGTTGGAACAAACATAGGAGATCTGTTTTAGCGTGACACAGAATTTTTTTGATGGAAAAGATTAAAAGAAAAGGGAATAATCATGTTCCCTCTCGTAAGTTTTAGTTAGCATGAAATCCTAAAATCAGCATAAAAGCCAAGAAAATACAAAAAACATATAAAATAATGCTTGTTCAAAATGTTATGTCACTCAGGTGTAGGATGTTATTACCTCTGCCAAGGACGTAATGTTAAAACCCAGCATTTCTCTGTTTGTTTGTTTGTCTTTTTGTGCTTAAGATAACTCAAAATGTTATGGACGAATTTTTGTGAAATTTTCAGAAGTTGTTGGAAATGTGAAAAGGAAAGCTTGATTTCATTTTGGTGGTAATCCGGATCACCGTTTGGTTTCAGGAACTTTATAAAGGCCTCGGCTGAGATTTGCGCTCTCAGAGTGCTTTTCTAGTTTTTGCAGTGCACTACAAAGACTAAATTGATGGAAGGGTTTTGAGGAACAACTTCATATTCATATGATAGCACAAGTTGCTTTCAGAGGTCTTTTAGAATCCATGCATTGTTATATCTGCTGTTTATCAATAAGACAGCCAGCATGACATATTTAATATATACAGTTTCTGGGTTGGGTCTTTATGGACTAAAAAGAAAGTTTTAATACTTAGATTTACATTTCTGTTGGAAGCCAATTTTACAAAAAAGAAATATGTTTCTGACCTTTTTCCATTTCCGAATTTGAAGCAAAAGAAAAAACAAAAAAAAAAAACAATTTGCAAATTGTCACTAAAAGGTAAAGTCCTGAAAGGAAGTGACCCTGCAGGAAGTCAAAAACAAACAAAAGTGGACATCTATTAAAGAAATGATGAAAAACTTTCTTCAGAAATGACTTTGATCCATGGGCGGACACTTGTTATTAGTGTGTTTATTGTCTCCCAGTTCAGAAGAGTTGAAGAGTTGCATCTTTACTGGTTCACAGTAGTAGTGTTAATAGTAGATTTATTCACATTCTCCCTAATGCATACCAAGCCTTTTTTAAAAGCAGAAAAATCACCTTAAACAAGTGTAGCTTTTTCACATATTAGTTGCAGTTTTTCTGATGTCTTCACATTCTCATTTTCACATCTTTTGGAGGAAATTAATATAGACATTAGAAACTAAGTTGATGATACCTTGCCAGTATTGCCAGTATTTTTTTTCATTAAGTCAAGTGAGGAAGAGTGTTTATAGATTTTGAGATAGTAAGTTTCCATATGTGTCTGTAGGTGTGTGTGTAATGAGAGAAGAATCAAGCCAGAGAATATTAAGAAATCACTTTAGTTGAATTAAGATCCAGCCAGTATTTGTCCCTGTGCTGCTAAAATTATCTGTTCATATGAGAGCAGGCTGTCTGACAGATATGGGTGGTTTTTGCTGTGCCAGAGTCGCTTTCTCACCAGTGTTGTCTTTCAAATGTTGGCCCAAAGCCCGGTGTAGACCTTCAGCCTCTCATGCTGAGTCACCATAGTGTAGCATTACGAAGCATCTCCTTTCTACACTCATGTTAATGGAAAGGATCAAGAAGGCTCATCGGGAAGAGTGACTTTCTGCCAATGGTCATTGTGTCTCAGGTGAGTGTGTATCTTTTTGTGTAATTTAGTAAGAGGGGGACAATAACAAAGTTTTAAAACAAAGTCAGTAGAACTTCATTATGAGATATGAATTGTTAGAGTTTACATTTAGATACCAATGGAATTTTTGCAGTCAAACTTGGAAAGATTAATCCTAGTCCACTTTACACTTTGCCAACTTCCTTGCCTAAAGACTACTAAAGAAAAAAAAAAAAAAAAACACAAACAGACAATGATGCAACCCAAGGAATATATTATAAGGAAAAAGTAAAAAAAAGTAAAGTCTATCCAAGGTTGTGAGAATAAACTTTCACCATCAATTTATAATAAAAAAATAAAATTTAAAAAAAAAAAAAAAAAAAAAAAAAAGCTCCCTCACCCACCCCTCCCATCTCCCCAGAGTAGGGCAGGTGGCTGTTCATCTCTCAAGTTTGGGTTCTGTACCAGAGTCCTGGGAGCTTGAGGGTCCTACGCATTATCTTAGCTGTTCATAGGACTGTGCTTTTCTGGATGGAAATGTCTGATGTTTCACCAGGTATCTGCTGGAGCCACTTCTCCAGTGTGGGGGACACGGCCCCCAGTGCTCCGATCACTATGGGTACTACTTTTGCTTTCACCCTCCAGGCCTTTTTTCAGGTTCTTCTTTGAGGCCTTGGTACTTCTTCAGTTTCTCATGCTCCTTTTTCCTGATATTTCCATCATTGGGGATGGATACATCAATCACTACTGCTTTCCTTTTCTGCTTATCCATGATCACTATGTTCGGTTGGTTGGCCACCACCATTTTATCTGTCTGGATCTGGAAGTCTCAGAGGATCTTAGCCCTCTCCCCTTGGGGGGAGTTTCCCACTGGGACTTAGGGGTCTCCAGTCTATATTTTGCACAGATGTTCCTGTACACTTAGCCGGCTACTTGGTCATGGCGCTCCATGTATTCTTTGCCTGCCAGTATATTGCACCCTGCTGTGAGTTGCTGGATTGTTTCAGAGGATCCTCACCTGGGATCCTGCCTGGTATGGTAGATCTGGGCCTTGATCGCTCTGGTGCTCAGGGCCTGCTCCTGTGCTGCCATGATTAGTGCCTCTGTGCTGTCCTTCAGTCCAGCCCTCTCCAGCCATTGATAGGACTTGTTTATATCGGCCACTTTGGTGATCTGCCGGTGGTACATCCCATGCAGTGGCTTTTCCTCCCATGATTCTTCCATTTCGTGTTCCTCCAGATTCCATTGTCTGAGACATTCACTACGTGCTTCATCCGTTGGTGCCCTCTTCCTGATGTATTTGTGGAGCTTGGATGTTTCATTTGGGATAGTGGCCTTGATGTTCACTAGTCCCCGGCCCCCTTCTTTGCGCTTAGTATATAGATGCTGGACACTGGACTCGGGGTGGAACCCTCCATGCATGGTGAGCAGCTTCCGTGTTTTGACATCCATGATCTGAGCTTCCTCCTTTGGCCAGCTCATTATCCCAGCAGGGTATCTGATCACTGTCAGGGTGTAGTTGTTAATTGCCTGGATCTTGTGCTTGCCACTAAGCTGACTTCTCAGTACTTGCCTCACTCGTTGCGGGTATTTAGCTGTGGCAGCTTTCCTTGTGGCTTCTTCATTGTTGCCATTTGCCTGTGGTACTTGTAGCTTTCCTCCACATCTGTTATCCTGCCCTCCGGGAGTACTTTGCCCTCTGTACGTATTATCATCTCACTTTTTGTTATCATCCGCCCATATTTCTCCTTTCCGAATGACATTCTGATGTCCCTACTGTAGATCCTGGTGGTGTGGATCAGTGAGTCAATGTCCTGCTCACTGTTAGTGTACAACTTGATGTCATCTGTGTACAGGAGGTGGCTGATGGTGGACCCAATCCTGAGTCGGTATCCATAGCCAGTCTTGTTGATTAGTTGGCTGAGGGGGTTTAGACATATACAGAACAACAGCGGGGACAGGGCATCTCCTTGACAGATGCTACATTTGATGGAGACTTGTGCAATTGACTTGAAGTCGGCCTCCAGGGTGGTCTGCCACAGCCTTATTGATTTTGCAATGAAGGTCCTTATACTGCCATTGATCTTGTACCGCTTCAGACATTCCAGGATCCATGTGTGTGGCATTAAGTCATAGGCTTTCCGGTTGTCAATCCAGGTGGTGCACAGGTTTGTCTGTCTGGTTTTGCAGTCTCAACTGTTTGGTCAACCAGCAGCTGGTGTTTGGCTCCTCTGGTTCCTCTGCCAATGCTTTTCGGTGTCTCTGCCATGTATTGATCCATGTTGCCACTTACCTTAGCTGCTATGATGCCTGACAGGAGCTTCCATGCCGTGGAGAGGCAGGTTATTGGCCGGTATTTGGATGGGACTGAACCTTTGTGGGGGTCTTTCAGTATCAGGACTGTTCGTCCCTTGGTAGCCATTCAGGGTGAGTCCCATCCCTCAAAAGTGGGTTCATTTGTGCTGCCCAGCATTCATGAAGTGAAGTCAGCCTCTCGTGGCATGGATCATATCAGGGCCAGGCACCGACCAGTTCTTCATACCTGAGAGTCTATGCTGAATATCTGCCACAGTGATGGTGAATAAACCTTGTTCAGGGAGGAAGCTGTGGTCTTCTCTGAGGTCTTTTAACCATTGTAATGTGATGCCTCCTTCTCCCTAATGCTTTTTTAGTATTGTTCCGTCTCCAGATGGGCCAAATGGGCTACTGGAACAAGAAGTAGGCAAGACTGGACGTGAAAGAAAATATATAAATAAATAAATAATTTTATATATATATATATATATATATATATATATATATATATATATATATATATATATATATATATATATATATATATATATATACATATATATACATATATATATATATATATATACATATATATATATATATATACATATATATATATATACATATATATATATATACATATATACATATATATATATACATATATATATATATACATATATACATATATACATATATATATATACATATATATATATATACATATATACATATATACATATATATATATACATATATATATATATACATATATACATATATATATATACATATATATATATATATATATATATATATATATATATATATATATATATATATATATATATATGTATATATATATATATATACATATATACATATATATATATATATATATATATACATACATATATATATATATATATATATATACATATATATATATATATATATATATACATATATATATATATATATAATTATTTAATCACACACATATATATTAAGACATATATATATATATATATATAATTATTTATTTGTGTGTGTGATTTGTTGTGTGGTTTTGTCTCCAGAAACCTCAAATCACATGATTTGAGGTTTCTGGAGACACATCATCAAATCTTGAATTTCCTACATACGAAAAAAAAAAAAAAAAACATAACATATTTACAGTGAGAAAACAACATAATAAAGAAAGGACAAGGAAACACATTGAAAAACTTAAGGAGTTGACATGAAAGAAAGGGTGGTCGCATATTTGAAACCACCCAACATAACTTCAACAAGATCCAAAGCCCATTAAAGTCATTATAGGTCTTTCAGCTCTTTGTGAAGAAGACGACTGACTGACAAAGTGGTTGTAAACAGTACTGTTGGCATATTATTTTTTATGTGACTAAAGCACTAAATCAGACCAGCTGATCTGTTGTCATTGTTTTGGTTAAACCACCAGCATTAACTTATGTTAACTCATCAAGGATATTTTCCTTTTTGATGAGAAAGAACAAACTTTCCCAGAGACCATAACAAGTGATTTTCCTCATCAGTCATATGTGCAGTTTCACACAGTAGCTCAACGGGCTTCACAGTCCAAAAAAAACCCATTTGTACAATTGTTTTATTGATCAAATCAAATCAAACTTTTTTTGAATAGCGCTTTTCATACAAAAGCATATCAAAGTGGTTAACAACATAAAAACAAAAAACAGTTTCACACTTAAAAACACACAAGCACGTTACCTACACATGCACACATTCCAACCCTTCCCCTGACTATTATTGCCAAAATAAAAACTAATAACTTCAGGATTCTGTTATCTGTATCTGGCGTGACACTGTTGTGAGGAAACAACATCAGGGGAATCCTTCCGTGTCAAGAGCCGCCCCAGGAATGACCAACAGAAATAAAGCCACAGGGAACGCCCAGGCCGGGGCAGGCTGGAATCCACCCCACAGCCATATGATGCAGTGTAGAACCCCTATCAACACCTCCGGCAGGATGACCCCTGCCACAGGGGCCCCGTTGGTCAAACAGGTGCGGCACCCCAACACTGAGGATCCCCATGAGGAAGAAGAAACACAGGAGCTAAAAGGTTAAAAAGATCAAATATAAAAGATAAAATAAGGACCAGGATGACCGGGTGGCTTTACATTTCTACATGCTATCTGCTCCAATTATTTCCTCAAGTCAAATTCATTTAGCTATCCATTTTCTGATACTTATGTCTGGTCAGATTATGGGGTCACCCATATAAGCAGGGAAGTCCAGATTGCCCTCACCCTCGATACATTCACCAGCTCATCCAGGGTGTAGCTGCTCCGTTGGTTCCCTGTTCCATGAATGGAATGAAAACCGCCATGATTCTTCTCTTTCTGAGGTAGAATTACCTGACTGAAGCTGAAGAGACCTTACCAGGGAGGTGGAGAAATGCGATCCCACTGTGGTTGGAGCCCCTCCATATCTCACTGTCCACATTAGCACTGAAGTGCCCCAGCAGGACAAGAGAGCCCCTGGAGGGAGTGCTTTCCAACATTCCTTGCAAGTACTCTGAAAAGGATAGGTAGCCTGAACTGCTGTTCAATTCACAGGCACATATCCTCAAAATGCATTTTACATGTAATTTTCCAAGGCTTTTTAAGCAATGCCTCTTAAAGAACACATCTAAACGGATTGCAAACATGCACTCACTGAAAAAAAGTAAGATGAAAGTGGCTTAAACGTTTCGATCTGAGTAATTTGTGCCATAAATAGATTTGTAACAAACCAAACCCCTATTAAATCAACAACATTGGGGAGTCAAGATTGTGATACTATTTTATTGGTGAATAAACTTACTGAAGACATAAATGACATAGGAGCTGTGAGCAGTCATATACCAACTAGAAAGTCTGTGGCTCATTTACACTCTTCCCCTATGTGCCTAGTCCTTGGGCAAAACATTCATTCATTTTCCTAACCGCTTCATCTTCATCACGATCATCTATGTCTTGCTACTTGTATGTCAGTGGATAAACTTTAAAATTCTGTTGCTGCTCTTTAAAACTCAAACAAAATACAAAAGTGATGTCTTGACCGAGTATAAACCTACCAATACCCTCGGATTATTTAGATCTGGTCTTTTATCAGTTACCAGAGTCAGAACCAGAAATAGAGAGACTGCATTCCAGATACAGCTTAATTCAGCAGTTTGCAAATTTTTCTGCAGGGCATCAACCTTTCACCCCACCTCTTAGCCTGTCTGAAGAAATAAAATAGATTTTCTTTGCATGTTTTTTTTAAGTTTTACAATTTAATAATGTCAGATGATGTCAGTTACAAAGTCTACAACTGGAAGGTCAAATATATTTAATATATGACGCTAAAGTCCAGTGGTATGTCTTTAAAAGGTTCATTAAATGATACCATGTCTAAATCAGAAAAAGGCATACTGATCACTAACACCTACTTTCAAAAGTAAACTCAGAAGCAGTCACTCAAAACACACAAGGATCCTCATATCTCTTCAGTTATGACTCATTTATAACAAATTGTGTTAAAATTACAATTTATTATTTATTTCCGTTCATAGGTTTCTCTTTTTCACCTTTTTTTCATCTCTCTGTCAAACCAGGTATGGAATAAACACCTGAATATCCTCTGAAAAGAATAATAAAACATCATCGACAAACACAGATACCTAGGGCAGACTATTACAACACTGTCAAGTACCCCATCTGTGTGTAGCCTGTAATCATATGAAACCTGTATTATGTGATCTGAGCAAACAGGGACAGCTTGGTAAACACAGAGAAGAGGTGTTGTAAACTTGTCAATGTGCTGGGATTAAGTTAAAACCTTTGAGAACTCCTGTGTCTTGATGTTTATAGCTGAGTGGAAAGAGGAAGGACTGATGGTCCTCTCACAAACAGGATGACAAGGTAGGCTGTAAATCTATTTGACCTGGCCTTTATAGCAACAAGCAGATGACTTATTTCTCCTATTGTTTGTACAACTCAAATTTGAGTTAAAGAAAATAGCACAAGTTGAATCAGCCCTTGGTGGTTCACAGTGAACAGAGCCTATCACGTTTCAGGCATTACGTGGCTGAAAGACAAAACAGGGACAAAAAAACACACAGCTGTTTCTCATTATATTAGATGAACCGGGTCTTGTGAACATAATAACTCATGAAGTACCAGGAGATTTGAATCGGAAAAAGGCAAGTTAGTCAGCATTGAAAAAGGTGGATTAAAATCAAACAGTGGGGAAAAAAATGGATTTTGGGCCAAATTTTGTGTTGCTTTCTAAAAGGAGAAAAGGTACTGCATGTCCAAAGAGCTGTGGTATGACTACAGGGAGATCTCACATTCAAGTCTCATGATTGCAGCAATAAACTTTTACTTTTTTAAACTTTCAAGGCATAACTTGGCAATGGTTTGTGAGCTGGGATAGAAAATAACGCAAGACAGTTTTTCATCAAAGGTGGCATTTGTAGACTTGGATCAGTTGTAGTTGTTTAAAATAAAACTTTCTTTCTCTCACTATGAGTAATTGAAATATTGCTTTTATGAACTTAGATAGCTGCTGGAATATGCACAAATGTGTTTCAAATAAAACTGTTTCTGCCGTTATGTGTTTCTCATCTCTCCTCATCTGGAATACTGATGATCAAATCTTCAGACAAGTACTACGGTTTGATAATTGTAGTGATGACTGTCTATATTCATGCCCAGTACAGCTGTTACAACACAAGAGAAAATAAACCCCCTCTGTGTCCACAATGCCCCAAGAACTTCTCCTTCTATTCTCTTTTTTCCCTTTTTTTATATCTCTATATCTGCATCTGCTATTTACTTCTAAGACATCAACATGCTATCAAGAGAATTGCTCCAGCAAAAGACATGCAGGTAGGACTGATATAGTTGCAAATGTCATAGCATCAACTGGCTTTTTTTTACTCTGTGTTGTTAAATAAATATTTTTTGTTATATTTGAATACTTATCTCTTAAATGGTTCCAAAATTCAATCAGTAGAAATAAACTCAGTACGACATCATGTATCCAGATTATAAGACAACTTCACGTTTTGGAAGATAAGTATCTTAGTAAGATGGAAAAGGCTCACATTTGCAACCTTTGACCAAAAGTTTGCTGCAAATTGCATCCTCCTTCTTCGTTCTCATAAGTCACAGAGTTACTTAACCCATTACTAATGTGCTCCCACATTTTGTTTATTTGATCTAAAACTCAACCTTATCTTGTTACAACCAGCAAGCCCTGAGCATAAGCAGCAAGGCATTATTGAAATGTTGGTCTGGAACCCAGGCCTTGGGTTGTACAGCACAGAGCTGAACTAAATGGACTAATTGCATGCATGTTCTAGGCTCATTTGTGGTACAACAAAGTGGACAATTTCATTCCTTGAGTTTTGCAGACAGTTCTGAATGTGCTCAAATTCCTGGTATACTGATGCACTGTTGCCTCAGCGACTTTGTCACTGTATTCAGCTAGTTTTAAAAACCCTCTAGAAATTATATTTAAAAAAGTGACTAGTGACTAATCTTGCAAATTTTTCTTATGTTATTGGAAACCTTTTGAGCAGCAGGTGCTGCCGCAATGTATCTAAAGGATTAATAGATTCAAGTTTAGTAGCAACATTACGAATAAAACATCAAATAGTAGCAGCACATAAAAAAAAGCTAAGAGGTTAATTGTGCGTTTTTTTTTTCTTTTTTCTTTTTTTAAAGTCATAGCTCTCAAGACTTAAACCACAATCAGTGAGAGAAAAGGAGCTGCTCCTAGCCTGCTTTCCAGTGAAAGAGTTGTGTTTGTCTTTTTTTTCTTTCAAAAAAATGACCCAAATGTGTTTATTAAACAATAGGCAAAAAGATACTGGCTTTGGACCATTCATTGGTTTCAGGTTTCTTCTTAGGTAATGTTTATCTTGAACAAGATACTCCTAAATTGACGCGGAAAGGTGATCAATCACATGAAGTGCGACAGTAGTTCCAAGGTGTGAATTGTTGCAACATGAAAAATAAAGTAGAATTTCAATATCTGTGCTTATTCAACCCTCTCTCAACTCCCATTCGAGTTGTGTTTATGCAATGGTGTCAACATCTGTTTACAATTCACCTAAACAAAATCTGTGCCAAGCCCGCTGCAAAGCTGAGATGAAGGCAGGAATCTCCTGTAAAATGTGACAGGAAAGTAGAAAAAGAGCAGGGCCCTCTTAACCTTAGTTTATACAGCTCAAATGGCAAGAAATGTACAGTGAGAAGCCTGCAAACAATCACATTATTCATTTAAGTCAATGACATTTAAACTGCAGTTAAGAGGAAACTGACACATATATCCACACAAGCAGCAGTAAACGACAAGGATGCAAGTGCTTCGTCTTCTGCAGCTTTGACTCCGTAGAAGTCAAAAGATTCTGACATTTATTGTAAGCTACTTAAACTATTTCTTATAACTAGGTATAATAGGTAATAGGTGCCCATCTTGAGCCATCCTTCATTAATTTGTGTATGACTAAGAAATACAGGAAATAATTCAAGGAAACATGTTAAAAAAAATGAAAATGATTGTATGTCTACATACACACTCACAAAAAGTTAGGGATATTTGGCTTTCAGGTGAAATTTATGGAAAATGCAATATGTTCATGCTACAGTGATATAATATCATAAAAGTAAGACATTTAAGTAGAAGGATGCACTACTGATTTCCTCATCTCAAAAAATGTATTCAACACAAAAGGTAACAACAATGGTAGTTACACCACAACAAAAAATTTGAACGTCTCAATATCTCGTCATGTGCCCTTGAGCATCAATTACAGCTTGACAACGACGTCTCATGCTGTTCACAAGGCAACTTATTGCCTGCTGAGGCATGGCATCCCACTCTTCTTGAAGGGCAGCCCTCAGGTCATTGAGGTTCTGGGGTGCAGGGTCTCGAGCCTCTACACGACGGCTCAGCTGATCCCACAGGTTTTCAGTGGGATTCAGGTCTGGAGAGAGTGCAGGCCGTTCCATTTGAGGTACATCAGTCTCCAACAGCCGTTCCCTGATGATGCAGCCTCGATGAGCAGGAGTATTGTCGTCCATGAAGATGAAATTAGGCCTGTGCTGTTCATGTAGGGGCACAATCACTGGATTAATGATGTAATTCAGGTAGTATGGGCTTGTCACTGTACCAGTCACAAAGTGTAGGGCAGTTCTGTACCAAGTGGACACCCCTGCCCACACTGTAACACCGCCACCACCAAAAGCTCGCCTGGTGACAACAGTGGCTGATGCATAGCGCTCTCCCTGACGTCTCCAACATCGTTGCCGGCCATCATTTCTGCTCAGTGTGAATCGACTTTCATCAGAGAACAGCACTGAGGCCCACTGGTTCCTCGTCCAGCGTAAATGCTCCCTGGCCCATGCAAGACGGTGATGCCTGTGCCTGGTGGTGTGGTCAGGTACCCGTGCAGGTTGTCTAGCACGCAGACCACGCTGATGGAAACAGTTTCGAATGGTCTGACGTGACACTTGGGTGCCTCTCACCTTTCTTAAATGTGCCTGGAGTTGAGTGGCATTCATCATCCGGTTTCTCAGGGCAGTGTTCACAACGTAGCGGTCATCAGCACGGGATGTGGCCAAAGGACGTCCACTTCGAGGCCTTTCTGTGACTCTTCCAGTCTCTCCATATCTCTGTTGCAACCTGCTGATGACACTCTGTGACACTCCAAGCTCAGTGGCCACTTCTGTCTGAGAACGTCCTGTTTGAAGCATCGCAATGGCAAGGGACTGTTGTTCCATTGTTAGGTGTCGTCTTGGTCTCATGATGTCAAAATGTGAACAGCATGATGAGGACAACTGTTTAAACACCAGCTCTAATTGAACCAGGACATTTATTGGTCAATTCAAGGATCACACACCTGCCGTGATTTTTGCCGTTAAGCTCCTTGTTAGAGAACAGCAACTTGTGCAAAATTTATTGAAACATTTAACAGTTGGACATGTGCATTTAAAAACTTAGAGAAGATCACATTAAGTCCACCTGTACAGGTTTGAATGCATTTTAGGCTTGTTGTGAAATTTCACCCAAAAGCTGAATTTCCCTAACTTTTTGTGAGTAGTGTATATTCTTTAGACAATCTGAACCCTGTTTGAATGCTCTGATAACTAGAGATGGGATGTTCGAAACGAAGGCACCAAAGCCTGTTTCCTTCAAATGAGACAGACTTTGTCGAAACGCTGCATTGAAGTCTGTGTGAAATCTCTGCCGTCATGTGACCGACGATGAGTGACTCTTTGTACGGTCCAACAAAACACCGAAAATGACGTAACAGATTCAAAAATCAGGAAAAAGCATATGAACGAAATTTAGGCTTGTTCTGATTCCCACTGATTGCCACTAAGCACTTCTCTCAAGCCATCATATCTCCCAACAAACTAACTTCGACGTACCTGTCTGTAATCTTGTTTCACAGCACACATGCTGGATCTAAATCATCTTATAAAATCTAATGAATAACAGGACAACACACTGAGCCATAACTAATACACTGAGAAGACAGAATGTTACAACACTGAAAGAGATGATGAACCCTCAGAATGGAGACAGCTGCAAGACTGAACTGCTTGTGTTGGAAGTTAAATCAAGTTGGAGAAATAACTGCCTGTAATAACTACAGCTGACAACCAGATGTCACTGGTAGGGTCTATTTTATGAGGCTTTGAAGCTTTGATTCTGATTTCAGTGCAATCAAATAGAAGAGTCAAAAGTTTCACAAGGTTTCATCGACCCATCTCCACTGATAACCCTCGGTTATCAGGCTTCTTAGCATTCATTCACATCAGGATAGTGCGCTAGACTTGGTCTGATTGGGGACTCGGCTCAGTTGTAGGGGGTGTAACCACGTAGACCTAGATCGTGTTCACACTGCGCTTTGGTCAAACGAGCTGAAACTTTACAATAACATATTCCCATTCCTACCAAAGGAAGCACTGCACTTGTTTTTATCAAGAGAGGGCAAGACTCATGTGAAGAAGAAAACTCTGTTTCCGCCTCTTGCGTGCTGGGTAATTTTATTTTGTCTTACGCAAGTATACTGCAGAAATACACTGCAACAATGGCTGCAATATAAACAACAGACAAGGCAGAAGACCATTAACGCGTTCACTATGTATTTACCCACAATGCAACACTACACCAACTGCAGGAAATGACTTTCTTTTTTTTTCTTTTTTTTGTAGTCCGCTTCAGACAGGCTGGGACCTGCGTTTGTCGGCAAACCAAGTCCATTTCTTAGGTACAAATCAGAGTTTGTTTGGCACATTCACAGCTCCCCTAACAAAGTGGACTTTCCAAGCAAACAAACTCGGATTCAAATCAAAAAGGCTGATGTGTCCTCAAAAGACAATCCAAAGCTCTGGTTTGGATGTTTGCTGCATATTCTTCTATTCTCTATTAAAATGCTTCATTACAGTTTTTAATATTTGCTTAAACACATTTCTTTAAACTTTCAGCTACTTTCTCAAAACCTTTATTGTCAAATTCTCAAAACTTGTTGACAGTGATTTCTACAGTCAGAATACTACACATTCTACAGTCATGCAAAATGCAATTCTGTACACTTGTTTCATGTTCAGCCTGTTGTGTTGGAGGACACTGTCAATAGTTGACAGATAATGCTGATTTATCAGTATAAAAATTTTCTTCAATATCTCTCAGTTGGATTTCAGTCGGCCAGTGTAATTTTGAACAGTCATTTTACACTCTGAACGTACAACCGGTATGATCTCATCTTCAGAAATGTGTGTGTTTAGTTTTGCATCGTGTGCAGACGACAACAGCTGTGTTGGAGCTGTGAACTCAGATTGCTGCCTGCGTTTATAGTTTGCAACATAAGTGCATCACAGTGTGCAAAGTGTTTAGTGACTGAGAATATGTTTATATTTGTTTTGCAAAAAGAGCAGATGAGTTTCGCAAATTGTGTATAAGTACTAGAGCAGTGTTGAGGGTTTGGCTAAAATGGTGTCGGATTTGAATACTGTATGAAGGCCATTCGCAATTTGGTTCAGAGAATGAGGTTTAGAGTTTTTGCAACTGAGAAAAACTGTCAGATGATTGCTGGATTAGATTTTTGCTCCAGCTTTTCTGCGACCCTTAATTGGACTAAGCGGTTAAGAAAATGAATCAATGAATGAAAAAATGCAATATTAAGCTCTGTGGTCTGGGAGGAGGATTAATCACTTCATAAGACTTGTTGCCAAGTTTCAGTCCCGTCCTTAAGAGTGACTTCTTGACAACCACCTTCCATGAAGACCATTTCTGATGAAGTTTCAATTTTTCAGCTTTATGTAATTTTCCAACAGTGACATCTATTATCAGCATCTCTGGAGTGTTTGCAGCTCAATGGCGTCCTGAGGTTGGGAAACTGCAATATACAACTGCAATATGCTGCATGATGTTGCAACCGAGTTTCACTTTATGTACAGAGTCACATGCTTTGTGCACATGTTAAAAGCTCAGTCTGTAGATAATAACTCCTCACCACCCACTTGTTTAAACTCGTTTTTTACCCATGTAGTGACACACCTATTGAGAAACAACCTGCAGTGACAAATAGCTCATTATTTGGGAAATTAAATACACCACAGTTAATATTTTTTCCAAGCTACAACAGGGCACCATATTACAGGAGATGGCTTGATTACACATATTGCTTAAAACATAATTAACTTTGTATACAATTGCTTATGTTTAAACTGTGACCACCGGAGCTGCTGGCAGTTGCTGATTTGTGTTTGTGTGCCTTGTTATTCCCCAAAAATATAAGCTATTATGTAAACTGTAATCACAAAGTCAGAGGTTATTGGCCAGTTTGAGGTATTAAAGTTTGAACTATCTCATTGTGCCATATGTATGATTTTAACTTCTATGTGTGTTAATGTATTCAAACTTAAGCCCAAAATACAAACTATTTTTGGAAAACAAAGGAGTAGCACCATACGATGGTGACAGGCTAAGTTGGCAGCTCATTTGACAGGAAAGAGAACCTTTATACATTATTATTGAAAACTTAGTTTACATATAAACATAAAAGAAGAGTGTTTGTTTGGTATTATGTTTTCAGAGCCTAAAGGCAAAGATTCCATACACATCTTAATAAGGGCATGATCACTAAACATTAGCTTTTCTCTCTTAACCTAGACTTTGTTAAAGAGATGAATTTGTGTCTCTGTCAGCAGTTTAAACATTTATATATGCCTGACCACCAAATGACAGAGTTCAAATACCAAAATGAGAAAGTAGCAGAGCTGTGTTTTTTCGGGGCAGTCTGACACCTTTGTTTTCAGTGATCTGTTCAGAATAACACAAAGTGACTCTATTTTCATTCCAAGTAATTATAGACCACTTGTTTCTTCGCGTCTGTGCGTGCCTGTAATTAGGGACAATGTGGGGGCAAATTGAGGAAGATTCCCATCCGTTCTGAATAGGAGGCTGCAAAGAGTCGGTTAGACTGGCACATTTCACATGAATGTGGAGGGAAACCCATAGCATCATGAAGTTGCTGAAACAGACGGACAACTTTATATTCTTGAATAATGCGGTTTTGGCTTTTGATGTATTCATTTTTTTATGGGTTTTTTTCAAACCTTTTTTAATGCTGCATCTGAGAATCATTTTTCAATCCAATTTATATATATATATATATATATATATATATATATATATATATATATATATATATATATATATATATATATATATACACACATATATATATATTTTCATGGCAACTTAGCAATATCTCTTCAAAATGACAACATTGTTTGACTGAAGCTTAAGCTGTTATTCTTTCAAGTTTTCACTTTACATAAAAACAGTCAATTTTTCTAAAAATTCTGAATTTAAAACTTTGGTTTGGATAACCACAGAATAATGTATGTGTGAATCATCCAGAGTCTAACAGTTTAATTACAGTTCCTCTGTCAAGGGAAGTGATTGGTATAGATTGTTGGTACAAAAACTGGGATTTTTTGTTTTACAATTTTTCAATCTTTTTTAAATTTAACATGTTTTTATGCCAGATGAGAAGTTACCGCTTTTCTCCAGCTGAGGACGAAATGTTTCTCTTTGACTGTCTAGTAACATGATGTTATATTCGTTTTGGAAAACACTTAAACAGAAGACAGTGAATGGCGGACAACACATAAATCCTCCACCATCACATTTTTAGTCAAAAGTGTGGACACACTTTAGTTGTTGGACTCAAAATTTGAATCATAGTTTATTTTGTCTTTTCTGTTTCCTACTGAAATGTGTCGGTGTTGCACATCTCTATGTGTCCTTATGTGATGACATCCACTATCTACATGTACTGATATGACCACAGACGTTTATTTGGAGGAAAAAGGAATGATAGAAAGGGCTTACTCGTCCTGTTGAACAGCCATTGTATTTATCACTTTCCCTGCCATATCTCATTCCTTCATTTTCTTCCTTTCTTCCTGTCTCCTACATATAGCGTGGGCTGAGAAATAAATGTACAAGATTATGATTAGAATTAAGTTGCCTGAGTTGGTCTAAATGCTGCAAAACACTAAGAAAAATTAATATGGCCCTGAACATCTCAGTCCGAGTCAGAGTTCCTGTCAAGTCGACAGATAACAGTCGCCTCAGGAAATGGTTGTCACAATGATACATTCAGGACATGTGGGACAAACAAAACCATCACAGAATTTCTGGTAAGACCAGCAACAACACATACTGATGAGTGAATTTTTGTTTTCCTTTTCACCATTCTCAGTTTTGGATTCAGTTGATGTTGTTTTAAGGAAGTCAGGGGTCAGTGGTATTTTCATCATTTCTGAAATAGTATGCAGCCTACAATGGAAGCTATAATAAGAACATGTGTACGTCTAAGCGGGATGAAGGCTGGTTTTGTGCAGGTATCCCCTCCAAAAGTCTGTGCTGCCGTTCAGCATAAAAACAGGACATTAGGTGTCTACATTTTTTATTTGCTATATACTGTTTCATTACCAGTGGAAACAGCTGTAACGCCTTCATTTATCTTCCATGTAACAAATGACAGCTATTTAATTTTTTTTTTCCAAGTACAGCCTGTAGATGTTTATCTTAATTACTTGTATTATTCAGACATCATATGTAACCAGCAAAAGAGACACATTTTCTTCATATCCAGTCAACATGTGTTACACATTCATCGTAGCCAAAGATGATTCTCCAATCCAGAAGGAATTTTATAAGTTTTGCTTATTATTTCTCTCTATCTTGGCAGAGCTCAAGGAAGATAAAATATCAGTTGGGTCCTGTGTGTTTCAGCTCTTTGTCACTAAATGAAGCGAAGCCTGAAATCTCAAAGCAGACAATTTAATTTCTCTTCCATCCATCACCGTTTTCAACATTAACAAAAAGCCAGTAATCAGTCTTTCAGACCAATGACTAATGATCTGTCTGCATATTTTCTGTTATTTTTGGCTGGAATATATGCAGAAGGTACTACTTTTAAATAGACTGTAACATTTCAAAATCCCGCTGTGACCTTCCAGCTTAAGTTGATTGTCATTTGTGAGCTTGAGTTTAATATAATGGTTTGGCTTTCTTCTGTGTTCATTCCTGGACATCACCCCAAAATAAGTACTTCTTGCAAGACTATGATTATCAAAAATAAAAGTTCTTACTTGATGATCAGGTTTAAGGAGCTCATATAAATAACGCTGATAATAAAAATGAAATAAAACAGGAACAAAAACCCCACCTGCAACATGGGAACAATCAGACTGGGTTGGGTTGCATTTCTGTTCAGAAAGAACAGTTTTGGCTTGTTGTAAAGATGATAAATACGGCAAACCCCACCGGCCTAAACAGTTTAAATTTCTTTGCACCGTTTCCTGCTTTTCACTGACAAAAACAACTGCCAAAAGATATTTAGATGGCTTTGAAAATCTGTGATTACAATGTCTATCTGCTGTAATGGTTATATTCTGAAAGTGGCCAAAGCGATAAACAAAGTGTAGTTGTGCCTTCATTCTGACAAAGCCACATGTATCCTTTCATAACAAATGAACAGCTTTTAGAAAGCAACAGAAAGTGGCTTGGTAGATTTTAAAAAGCTGGAAAGTCCAGCATTTATGTGTTTATTCAGTTTATAAATCTGCTGATCAGCCCTTTAGCTGTATAAAATGAACATAATTACTGCATAGAGAAATTGTACCACATCCATGAAAGGTTATGGTACAATTTAACCTCAAATATGTGGTCTGACATTTCAGAGGCTTATTACATTTTTGCTTAGTTAGGGAAAATATGAAGCATGGAGACTGTGGCCCAAGCTTAATGTTATTGGTAAAGGAAACTATAATCAGTCATCCCTTTTTTTTTTTTTTTAGAAAACTGCACTTGGTATTGAGTTTTATAACTTTTTATATAGTCACCAGCAGTTTAAGAATCAGTGTTACAAATACATACTGTGGGTGACTTAAATGCTTTTGTAACCTTCTTTTATGTTGTAACCGATTATGTTGTAACTAATTAACTTTTAAACATTTAAGATGATGAGATATTTTATGACTTTTATGACTGCAAATTCAAAGTTGCAATTTTTCTTTAGAAAACACACATATTCTCAGGCGATAATTTGTTCTTCAAAATACCACCGATACAACTTTAAACCACAATTCAGATTCCTAGATTTACCATAAGTGGCAGCAGTTATTCACTATGTCCTTCTTTGCTGGCTGTGCTGCTGTGTGATTTACAGCTGGCTTTGTTTGCTGCTAGGTCGTCTAAAACCCCCAGAGAAGACTGGTGGCAGGAGCGAAAGTAACAAGGTAACTTAGTGTGTTTTCCTCGGGGTCTGAAATTCTGATGACATTTTTATGTCATCTCATACCAATGTGCAGACAAAACCTGACATGCATGTGTGTATGTATTTGAAGAAACACATACTGACTAAGCTTAATTACTGGAGTCTACATTAAAGGGGTGCTATTATGGTATTTCAAGTTTTCTGAGCTTTCTACAGTGTTACAGTGTTGAATCCTCATCAGACATGTGAACGACACTGTTTTTTATCACCTAAACGCATGTTTGAGTTTGAGTTCCAGCACTCTCTCCGTTCGGTTTCCATTGCGACAAAAAACGCGTCGTTTTAGAGAGTTTTTTTCTACTTGGAAATCCTTGTGACGTCCCGGGGGATAAAGTTTGGTGATTGGTTACCTTCTACTGGTTAACAAGGGCATGTACAAATACATCAGGCGGGTGGAAAACGTTGGATAAAGTTATTTCCAACGATGGCTGGTGAGTTTACCAAAGAGAGACATCCTGCTGCATTCGTTGCTGTGGGTTGCTGTTTTCCACTTTGTTTTCAGGGTCTGATTCAGGTTCCAACACGTAGGGCTGTATGCTGTGTGTTGACATTGTATTTTGTTTTTTTTAATTGAGTTCATATTAGCCTAATCCTTCTGTTTATGAGATGTTACAATGATGGCGAAAGCAGGTGTGGTGCGCGCTCCCAATGTAGTGCAGTGGCGGGAGGCGGGGCTTAATGCGGAAGAGTCTCAATCCACTCGTTTTGGCCACAGGCTGGTCTGACAGCCTACGGAGAGGGTCGGTCTGAAGTAAATAAAGTGATTTGTGACAATAAATCGATCAATCCCAGCCCTTCTGGTCTCAGAAATATAAATAAATTAGCCTGAAATGCACATAATAGTTCCACTTTAAGCAAAATAAGATTACAGCCCCTGACATTGCAAAAAAAAAAAAAAAAAAAAAAAAAAAAAAGAATCAGCTTTAAACAGAGGTGGTTTGTCTTTTCAGTTGCTAGATTTTGATTTAAAAAAAAAAAAAAAAAAAAAAAAAGAAAAAAAAACTGGGGTTGTAATTATGTCCAACAACAAATACCAGCACAACATCTTTATACAGATGTCACTAATGGGGTGGGGGTTGTTTACTGCTACTGCTACCTCATGCACAGAGCAATAATTTTAGATGACGAGGTTAGGGTTGATGAGCATTTTAGTTAGTTTTTTTTTTTTTTTTTTGGACTTGAATGCGTTTTTGGAAATCCAACCTTCTTACTTATTAACACTTTTTATCAACTTCCATGTTGAATATTTTTGGGAATATGTTTGTTTTGGGTTTTTTTTTTTTTTTTTTTACTTTACTTTCCTTATCTTCCCAAAATATAAACACAACAAAATGGCAATTTAGATGTGTTTAAAGTTCCACAGTTTCCAATTCTATATAATCTGTAAAAAGTCAACCTCCAGCAACTGGAAATGGGTGGTTCTGTGCTCCTCTGGCGCTGTCCTTTCATCTACCAGAATTGTTTTGTGTGAAAGTGTACAAGGATCATATTCTCTTCTGTATATACCCTTTTAAAAAGGTCTGGTGCAAAATTGGAAGTTTTACCAGTTTTTGTCAGCTTTCTGATTCCATTAACTTTCCATCAACAATCTTGATACATATGTTATTCATCTTGACAGCAACATTCACATTGTTCTGTGAATTCTTTTGAACAACAAAATGATAGTACTGATCTACACAACCAGTCAGCGGTCTGGACACACTTCCCCATTAGATTTAAGAGGAAAGGGAAAAAAAGAAAGGGGGAAAAAGAAAAACATGTCAAAAGAAAAAAAAAAGCAGCAGCTTTATTATAACTTTTGTTATATTAAAGCACACTTAAGTTTGTTACATACTCCAAGAGAAGCAAGATCTGAGTTCTTGCTCTCGAGGCTGCAGGAACAAGAAAAAATTTCTTTTTCGTCAGGTCCATACATCTTCCACGAGAAGCAGGTCTGCAGCAAGAAGGGATCACTGCGGGGGACGATGTCTGCTTTTATGTGCAACCTGGTTGTTACCTCCGCCAAGGAAGTTATATTTTTCCTGGCGTCTTTGTGCTCAAGATAACTTAAAAGGTTACGGACAGATTGTTAAAAAAATTTCAAGAGTTGTTGGAAATGTGAAAATGAACTGATTAAATTTTGGTGGTGATCTGGTTCACCGTTTGGATCCAGGAATGTTTTAAAAGGATTCTTTAACATTGTGCTTGGCGGAGGTTTCCGCTCTCCGAGTACTTTTCTAGTTTCATGTTTAACGAGCAACTTCGTCCGCAGCAGGGCGGGTTGTGCACGCGGCTGGGTCCGAGTGTTTTAATGCCACATGTAAAAATGTTCATACTTTCTCACCATCTTGATCAGCTGTTTTATCAAAACAATCCCTTTTACCTGCAACACCAAAAACGCGGAAGCAGCAACTCCGCTTCATGCTTTCTCCGTGTTAACGACGCCCACCTCAAATGTTCGACCAATCACACGATACTTCTCGGAGCCCTGCAAGAAAAAAGTTCTGCCAGCCCGGTGTGTCAAGAACCTTCTTCAAACTCGTCCACAAGAACAAAATGATGTCATTTTCTTCTCGGAGCCTCGCGAACAAGAAAAAAGTTCTCGCTTCTCGTGGAGTATGTAACAAGCTTTATGCTTCACTGTAAAAAAAAAAAAAAAAAAAAAGTCCAAAAATATGTAACATTGTGTGTTATAGTCTGTTTTTTTTTTTTGTTTGTTTGTTTTAAGAGACAGGACTAACATGTTTACATGCATTTTAATGGTCCTGGTTTTGGTTGAACTAATAAAATAATTAGTCCAATTTTCTTTTTAACTTTGTTCTTTTTTAAACATGCTGACTGATGCGGCACCATCAGCTGCTGCCAAACCATGGCAGTTGTTCAAAGTGGTCTCACAACTATTTGCTATGATTAGCAGTCAAATTCCATTTTTATTTATTTATTTATTTATTTATTTATTTTCTTTCAAATTCCTTTTTTTTTATTTTTGACAAACCTTCTTATTTTATCCACCATATACATTTTTTACTGCAGTGTTTATCGATGGTAATTTCAGGTTTACTTATAATTTGGTAACATTATTAAATATCATGTATTCAAAGAAAGTTTCTTTTTAATTATCTGTCATTTGTATGTTACATGGGATGAGAGTGCATAGTTCTAAGAATCCATCACGTGCTGCATTCACTTGCTCATATTCATCAAAGTCTCATCTTTTTGAAAGTCTGCTTAAAATGAACATTTGTTTGAACTTTTTTTTTTTCAAAAAAACTGGGCTTACACCTGAGAAAGGGAGTGGGGGGGTAGGTGCACCCCTTTTCTACTGTTATTGCTTATAAATAAGAAAATAATAAATAAATAAATAAACTTGCTCTTGCTATGTATTCCAGCATGGTAGACTAATATTTCAAGTTACTTCAGGCTGCAATGACATGGAAGCACTGAAATAACCACAAGTCTAAATCTGTGTAGTAAGAAGTCATTTGTCAGGCTAAATTCTACTCTGACACAAATTAAATATTTTAGGTAACCAAAACAGTTACATCATTTTTGTATTTATATTTAATTGCAGGTATAAAATTCTGCATCTTGTGGAAATGCAACACGCTTAAAGTACATGCACAGTTGCACATGGAGTCTAGTTTCAAATTATTTCTACACATTATGCTTTTGGCCACATCATACATCACCCAGAGGTTGCCTGCTTTCTGCAATAACCAGTCAGCCAACAGTGATTTCACCCTAGTACCCTGGGCTTCACAGGAGGGCTATAAATCAACCAAAAACCACAAACCTGCATGTAAGATGGCAAATTGCTATTTTGGCTGAAAGCAAGCAGGCCACTCTGTCCACATCACCAATTTGATGGAAATCTGAAAAACATTAGCAGTCATGAGGTCATTGATGTGTGTTCTCTCTGTTATTGTGTTTCTATAGCTGGGTGAGAGCAAGACGACTGCGGCCAAAACTATGAGAACTGATATGGAAAGAACATATGGAAAGCATTTGGCAATCTGGTAATCTGAGACTAAATCTGGGGTCAACCTTTTAATAGTCAGAGAGGTAAGGAACATCTCCTTGACCCCTTGAGATAGACATAAATATACATTTGTGCACACACACACACACACACACACACACACACACACAGGCACACATATCAGTGTCTGCCCACATGCATGTGGAAGTGATCTGGAACCCTAATTAACCGAGGATGGGGGTGGAAGGAAGGGGTGGGTGAAATTGGATGAGAGTTTGCCCTGATTGAGGGGAAATGGGAAACAGGCTGGAAATAATGTTACTCTGTAGTCCTGCATACAGAAATAAATGCACATCCTCCCACAAAATCATTGTACTGGATCAGGAATTCAATTTCTGTAAGTTATCTCATTGCTTGGTGCAGATCTAGCCCTTGTGATCATCATGGCGTCTAGTCCCTGGATGCCAATGCCCTTTGGCCTGGAAAAAAAAAATCGAGTTTGGAAGCTATGGTTATGAAATGAATCACAGACTAATCTGATTTGGATTACCCACTCCTGTCTTTGTTGCTTCCATCCTAAAGCACACAGAAGAGATAAGCCCAATCTTCTATCGAGTTTTTGAGACGCTTACCTAGAAAATTATAACATTTGAGAAAGTTGTCAGGCCTTAAAATGGTAGATGCATGTGGGGAGGCTTAGTGGGCAGAGTGGAACCAGACCGTTTAAAAAGATGTCTCTTAGGACCGTGTGCTGCTCTGCAACCAACCATGTTAACTTCAAGTCTCAATGGCGTGGTAGAAAATGGCTTTAGCTCACAAAGCACACATGAGTATTAGTATAGTATGATATTAATACAATCTAAGGAAGAACTTTAAAGTATTACTGTAATGGTTTATTTTACATTTATGGAAATGCTAAAAACAGGTAAGCATCACAGCGTGGAGACGGGCAAAATAAAATGTGTCTCTTTACACATTAAAGATGAAAAAAATGAATCTAAGTTTATTTCTTTAATTAACAGTGTTTAATTATATCAAACAGTAAGTTGCTAATCTATATGGCAGAGTTTATTTATAGTAAGTCATTGAAATTAAAGTATAGACTACCTTTTAAAATTTGCCAAACCAACATTTACGAGTCAATATAATAAATAATGTGATGAATCGAGAGTTACAAAAAGGTTTACAGATGTTAAAGATGTTAGAAGGAAGTCAACCTTCAAGCCAAACTCAGCAAACAATTCAAATACATGTCATATCTCTACATATCTCTAAAAATTTTAAATATTTTCTTCAGGGAGCGTTTGATGGCAAATGATAAAAGGCTGTAATGTGGAAAATTATCAAATGGTGAGGCAAAATTTATGTAAACAAAATAAGCGATGGCATTGGGAATCAAGAAAACATGGAGGGATGTTGCATAAGTTTTAAAACGTATCCAGCCCACTGCTGACAGTAGAAAGATTTGACTGACAGGAAAATGACAACCACTACGTTTTAAATATAATGATACCGGCGTCTTAAGTAAATTCCAAAATCCTGATTTTTTTATTGCACCTATATCCGGAAAACACTATGCATTTTTTCTACATTTGAATGACTTATTATAATGGCTATTTATCATCACAAGCTTCATCAGTTGCCTCCCTTTCTTACATGAACAAAATGTACAGGCCCCATTTACGAACCTCAAGTATTCTCTTTAAAACCCAGGAAACCCACAGGGAACAAAGCAGACAAATCCAGGGCTTAGTGCTTCACACATAAAACAAAATCCATTTCCCAGTCGAAACAGCAGCTCAGTGATAATCCCGGTAAACTAGGCTTACTATCAGAATATGCTGCATTTAGGCCTGTGGGAGGTACTGAATCTCGCACAATGTCATGAAACTCCCATACATCTGTGCTCTATAATGCAGGCTGTGCTTCCTGTCACAAATAAGCGGCTATATTGTGCTTTCAGACATTGGCTTTTGGCTTGCACAGAAAGCATTCTTGTGTTCAACATATAGTTATTCATTAGCCCTGCAACTGTCGCACAAAAGCACCCAACAGGTCCAATTACCCGCCACACTTCGTTTTTAACGGTTTTGTATTGCCCGTGAGAAGATGTCAGGCTGTTTGTCTTGAAGAGCTGAAGAGAGAGAGAGAGAAAAAAATCAATTAGAACTCCCCATGATGCCATCTTACTTTTCCCAGTTACTCCCAGCAACCACACATCAGTCACACTTGATTGGCAGACAGGAGCTTTTATATGTTTGTATAGCTGAAGGTCTTTAGACTTTTGGCATTTATTGTAAGACAAGGTTAAATAATAACTTTAAGTCAGCAGTTCTGGCAAAAGCTTAATTGCCTTTTATTGACTTTTAATAAGTCTGGCTGAGCAGAATAAGATCTAGCACTTAATCATTTTGTAAAGGTTTTTGTGGTCTGTATGTACCCATTCAGCTATAATAATAATACATAACTGATGATGGGAATACCAGACTGCTGAAGAGAGACATGTACCTACAAAGTGTTTGCTTTGCATTTTAGTTTCCAAATAGGTCAAACATGTTCAATTACCCCAGAGGAGAAAATTTTAGTTGCTCATCAAAAAGTATTTTACAGAATAAAGACCAATTTAAAAAGCAATACACAGATAATATTTTACCCAAAAGTGTAACTGAATGCAATGTGCTTCACATTGTGAGTAATTCTGGACACATGTTAATAATATAATAATGACTCAAGGAAATTATCCAGTCATGAGTAAATTTATTTTAAAAAATGAAGAAGAAAAAAAAAAAGAAAAACAAATAAAAGAAAGAGGCAGAAAATTATGCCATGAATTTTAATATGTAGTGCCAGTAGGAGTATATTTCCAAAAATACTTTTACCATAACAACACAAATAAAAATACTAGCCCCTACTGTCCTCTCGGGAGCAGATGGCGCACTGCCCTAATGCATGCAGCTTTTATAGCTGCAAATCTTTCATTTACTCAAAGCTGCCAGATGTTGGTCAAGCTGTCTTAACTAAACATAATTTTATCACCATTTTTCATAACTTAGAGCTGGTATGTTTTCATTAGAGAAAACAAGAAATTAGCATGCTAACTAGCTAACATATGCAATTTCTGCTCAGTTGTACATACATGTTTATTTATACAATAACCTATATGCTTATATATACATGCTTATACATACAACAACCTAATGGCTCATAGATAAACTAATCTTGTATCCATTATTTTTGTAGAAAACATTTTAGGATTTAAACTTTTCCCTGGTTTCACATGACCATTCCCTCTTAATTTAAAGGCAGTGACACCACCTGATAAGAAGCAGACTTGTACACACTTTGTTTTAATCCCTTCATGCACATAGAAACATAACTAAACTAATTTAGTTTCTTCTCTGCTCTTTCTTCATTCATCCTTTAGAAATAAGAGAAGATGATGAACTACAACCATGTTTTCTTCACAAAAGATAAAGAAGGATGAGAACAATGAACTACACTGACCCTTTCATTATAACATGACGTAATGAACGAACCAGAACAAGCCAGTTGTAATCATAATGACTGAGAGTGGTGGTGAATTACAGCTTCTGAAAGTCCTAGAGAGGAGAGACGGAAGCTTGTGCTTCCAAATTTGACCTGTAAATCTTCTAAATATTATATGATGTGACATCACAAAACCAATAAGTTCAGCTTTTTCAGGCCTATCGTAATATATAGCTTCGTATATAGCTTTTTTTTTTTTTGCACTAAACAGTAAACAGTCAAAGTAAAATGATGCTTTTTTTTCCTGTTCTACATAGTTTTCCAAAGCTCTAAAACTTTCCAAAGTATCAGTCCTTTTTCGACACTTTGGCCACAGTCTGCTCCCAGTTGTTTATATCTCATCAAAACGACAGTATTTAAGATGCTGATTGGACAAATAAACTGTTTCTATTTTAGTGCAAGGCCAAGTGAAATTAGATTATCTCTGCTGATTAGCACTGTATACCAGCTTGTGAAACTTAATTCGTAATAATAGTACTTTCAATTTGTTACAAGTTGTGTGAGGCCCTTCATTCATTTGTAAGCTGCAGCGGCCTCTGATGCATTTGCAGTCACATTAGTTTAGTGGTTAATCAGAATTTCTCATCTGATTTAGTCGAAACGAGTATAACAGTTTTCATGTCACTAAACTTTCTCAGGCCAATATCTATTAGTTGATGTTTATTAAGAAATTGTGCAAATTTAAACAGTTTTGATCAAGGCAACATTTTAAGAGAATTATTAAATTGTATTATAGTAAGATTTTGATATGATTATTGAGTGACTCCTACAACATAAACACTATCAATTGTGTCTTATGTACTTTGGGAAAATTAATGCTAGCCTTTTTATGTCTATCAGTAACTTCATTATGTCATAAATTTACCCTGGGATGTCCCACAATTCTTGTATTTGCTGTGATCCACTTTGTGCCTAAGTGTGTTTGGAAAATCCTGATCTGAGGCCAGTGCTCCCGTTGACCCTCACAAACGTCTTCTGGGCTTGAGATTGTGTGTACATCAAAATGACTGCTCAGTGTTGAGCAAACTGCCACTTTACATAAAAATGCTGCCATCTATTGTTGTGTGTAGGGTGTTACAATTTGTGCATAAAAAAAATAAAGCTAGCAAAATAACTTTCATCATTTTTATTTTCAATGTAAATACTGACAAACACTTCCTTTATACAGAAACTTATAGTAATTATTTTATAAATGGAATAATTCCTGGATAATTCCACTTTTCTGTGGTAGTAAATTCTGAGCCCTGACTTAAAGCTCATTTAAAACAGTAGACCCATATATATATATATACACACATATATATATATATATATATATATATGTATATATATATATATATATATATATATATATATATATGTATATATATATATATATATATATATATATATATATATATATATATATATATATATATATATATGTATATATATATATATATATATATATATATATATATATATATATATATATATATATATATATATATATATATATATATATATTACTATTCCACATTGTATAAATGTGTTGTAGGGGCGGTTTGAACATGAATGATGCTTTATTCTGAAAGTGGGCATTAATTCTCTGAACGTCCACCGACAGCATACAGAAGGAGACTCTCCTGCTTTCTAGTCAAATGTCAAAGGATCATGATATTTTGCCAAAATATCATATTGCTGGCACTGACTGTGTCTCCCTCACACCACCAAAATAGCACCAAAAAAGTCAGGATGTAAACAATAAATATTGTTTAGAGCCCTGGAGTATCTGCTACTTGAACATTAGCAACAGATTCTTTGAGCCCGGAGGGTTGTTGTGCTGTGTATTTAGGCGATTAGGCGGGCTTCACACAAATGCCATGAGATCCCATCAAAATGGTTATTGAGGAGTTTGGGCAAGATGAAAACCCTAGACTCTGTTTTACAATTTGAACAATTCCCACTGAACCCTTGCCAATTAAAGAGTGAGTGATTGGTTTGCAAAAATGTTTAGATACGTGGCAAGTGTGAAAACATCATCAAGAATTTCAGGATCAAAGGTTAAACAGCAGAGCATTACACAACTTATACCTTAATCATTTGCAATGTGTGTACAGAATATTCAAATTTGCAAATACTTGGTATTAGAAGTGATAGATAATAATTGCACAAATTTTCTCAAATAATATTTTTAAATATTAAACTTCAAAATATTACTGGTGTTCTTTGCCAAATTAAATATAACTTCTACTTAACTATTCTTCTACTCAAGTATTCAGGATAAAACTACACTGAATGAATGTTGAATTCACTGAAAACCATCAGGATCAAACAAGTCATGATAATACAAAACTGGCTAAAGAAAACACAGTTGCATACTATAAAACAGAGGTGTCCAAAGTCAGCCTTTAGGGGCCATAGTCCTGCACGTTTTCAGTGGGTCCCTGCTCCAACACATCTGGTTCAAATGGATCCAAAAGCCTAAGAAATTCTGTACAATGGCACATTATTTTGACTCAGCTGTGTTGGGAGCAGGAAAACATGTACAGCATGAACAACAAACATCACTGAAATCTCATCCTTGCTTTCATAAAACTCTAATATGGAGAAGCTTGTCTGTATCAAGTTGTTTGAAAACTACTTTTCAACTTGTGTTTGTTTTTTGTTGTTGTTGTTTTGTTTGTTTGTTTTTTGTCGTTGTTGTTTTGTTTGTTTGTTAGTTTGTTTTTTGTTGCTGTTGTTTTGTTTGTTTGTTTGTTTGTTTTGTTTGTCTTGTCCAACATTTAAGCAAGCAGAATAATGGGCTGGATGCTGTGTTCTGCTCAGCAAATCTACTTTACCAAGGGGAGCTTTATGGATATAATGATCCCCTTGATATTCTGGATTCTTTTTTTTTTTTTTTTTTTTTGAATAATTATTTGCATTACAGAGTAGCATAATACTACTGGACTGGACCGAAGAGGATAGAAGAGGGACAGAAAATTAACGTAAAAAAGAATAAACAAAAGGAAAAAAATACCTCGTAGAGAGAGAGAGAGAAAGATGTACACATACACATATACATATGCATCTACTGTATGTTTGTCACCGTTGATGCAACAGTTAACAAAAGAAGGCGAGGCTGCACGAGCAGCACCCAGCCAATCCACGCTGTCCGTTTAAGACCACGTGAATCTAAAATCCGGAAAAACAAATACAGTTCTGACTTTGGACTGAAGTTTGACAACTAAACATCGGTATTCTGTTTTAACCTCTTCAGATTTGCTGTCTGCCATCTAAACGTTTGTATAAAATAGAAAATGATGACAGCTCTGGTTCACGTTCTGGTGCCCTTCATCCTCTGTGTCGCTTTAGCGAACACGAGCCTTTTCAGTAAAATTAAAGTGGACCTCACTTACGAGCATTACGCAGAGAAAAGACTCGATAACATGCCTGCTTTCTTGGCGATGCCGTGTAACTGTCTGGTTAATTTGGGTTACGTCTACGTGGGACTGTACTGGTTGTGGTGGCATAAAGGTCTCAAAGAAACCGAACAGGGTCGCTACATGAGAAAAGTGTTCGCCCTCATGGCCGTCTTTTACGCACCTGTTCAGTGGACACGTCTGACCACGCTGCGGCGCGCTCCTGCTGTGCTCGACCAGTGGCTCACATTGCCCATCTTTGCGTGGGTTCCTGTGTGGATTGACTTCATAGAGCACCTTCCAGCGAAGTGGCACGCGTCGCGCGCGGCACTGTTCGAACTTTGTTCGGTCGCCAGCTATGGCCTGTCCCTGGTTCACGAGCAAGGCTTTGAGGTGGCGCTGGGGTGCCACGTGCTTTTGGCACTGTACAAGGGAATTCGTGTGCATCTGACCCACGGGGACGGTCGGTCAGGGAGATACTTCTTGCTGGCGATGCTATCATGTGCTGGATTCGTGGTGCTGAAGCTGACGGACCACTGGCTTGCTGGGTTTTGGTTGTTCCAACGACTCACTGGTCACTTCTGGTCAAAGGTTTGCGACGTGCTGCAGTTCCACTTCAGCTTCTGTTTCTTAACAACAGTAACAGACAGGGCACAGGCGAGGACTGCAGCCCGGAAGAAGTGAGAAGCTCTGGTGGTCTCAAATAAAGCGCAGGATCTTTACCAGTGATTCTTCTAAGTCTCCGTTTGATAATGGCCTGTGATGTACAACGAAACCTCTGTGAAGGACTCACCATCTTCTACGAACTTCCCATTGTCTAAATGGGTAGGAATTACTTCTGTGCACAAATTCATGTCCATATATCTGCAAAACAGATCCTACATTTTATATTTGCAATTCCTAACTGGACTGTAAACATACATCTTGTTTTTCTTTCGTTGGGATTTTTAATATCACAAGATTTTAAGCTTTGCTGGTAAAATAAAATAAGGTGGTCCTAACAGTGAGTCCATTGTCTTTGCTGAAAGGGACCAGTTCATTAGCATTCATTTTGCTACCAATGGTTGGTTATTCAAACGGTTAAGAAATATGAGTGTGGGAAAATCCTGATCAACATTTGGGCACAGTGAAGTCAATAGTGAATGCACCCGCTCTAATTATCAAAGCTTTATAGACTTATTGAAGGCAAGTCTTTCAAGTCTTTTTTTCCCTGTTGAGATTATTGGGCTTTTTTCTAGTCACACTTTTATTAATTCTGGCCAAAGACAATTAATGATACCAATTGTACAAAAAACTTAAATAAAATTTTTTTTAAAAGAAAATACAGGAGAAGTAACTAATTTATGTATGCTTCTGTAAAAAGAAGCACGTGTGGTAGAGTGCAGCTGTAGCTAATAACTCAAGAATGTCAGACTGAACAAGTTAAAGAACTTAGAGGTAGATGCCTAATAAAGCAACATGACAGGAATCCATGCCAAAAATTGACTGATGCACTACAGTTGTTACACTGTTGCAAAGAAAACTTTAACATGACAAAAAAGGAACAAGCATGTCAGAATTTTCTAAAGGCAGAAGATGGATTCTGTTTAATAAATGAATACAAGAACACAGAAGATGTCTTGATGACAGTTTTGAAGTTTTCAGACTGACAGTCCAGAAATGACATTAGCATATTTACTCAGCCTCTAATATAACATTTACTTCTTGGTAAGAAATGTGTACTTCATGACAAATACAAACATAATGTTGCAATGATAATATATAAATAGTGTTGCCTTTCATAAAGATATGAGGCACAAAAAATCCAATTTTAGAATTATGTACAAAAGAAATGCCGAAATGAGTACCCTCACAGCCAAATTCAACTAATTAATAAATGATTTGCCATATTTACATGTGCTCAAATGAATATCATCTGAGAAAATTATCATTGCATGATGAGCTGCTCTGCACAGAATATGCTAAACACATCAGAGCATCCATGTTATTTATGCTACCCAGAGAAATTGTGGTGGTATTGTTGCATATTTTTGCATGTCGTTGCAATGGTTGTCTATGGATCAGGAAAGTAATCCTTCATATAGATCAGGTTAAGCATCTGATAAATAAATATTATCTGATCTGTTTGTGCACCAAACAAACAGCCAGCAGTGACATTTCTGAACGCCTTCAGAAGGGATGTGGAGTCAGTGAAAACACAATGAAGCCTGATTAAAACTGAACAAGACAATATTTCAAGTGAACACTTCAAATGTGATGACATATACAAGTCTGTGCCGTGTGAAAACATTATACCAGCAGTGTGATACAGATGTGAAACTTAATTCCTGATACTCCATCAGGTGAGTGTACTGAACCCTCATTAACAGTCCCCATGGGGTTGCGATTAGACCCTTCTTAAGAGCTGCAAAGACCTTCTGACAGCACTTTATCTTTGTTGCAATGGCTGCTTCCCGAGGCAAAGCTCCAACAAATGCATCTTGGGTACTTTGCTTATTCTGTCTAAATAAACTGCATTGTGCATAAAAACATTACTGAACATGATTGGCAGCTACTGCACAACAAAACAAAAAAGTAAAAGACAAATATTTTGTTTCAACATGAAAAAGGATTCCTCATGTTCATCTTCCTGATAGTTTGCATGAATCCCAGCGCAGATTACAAGAACTGTGCGCCAGTGTCACCTCGTTCCCTGTAGAAAAAAAAAAACTAACATTGACAACAAATGAAACAGGATTTTTTTTTAAATAAATTTTTAAGAATCAAATTTCTATGGACTTTTTTGTATGGATGTCACTTAAGATGCTTCTGGGCTACTTCACCCAGTTAGACACCGGACACCTGTCAAACTCCTCTTTTTATCTTGCATTGCAGCTCACAGGAGAGCTAAACACTACTCAGGTCTTTGTAAAGCTTGTGGCACACAAAGCGTTTGTACAACAATCTCAACCATTTATTTGAACATATTGAAGATTAGTTGTTGTTAAATATTATTCTCACCAAATTATATTCTTTCTTGGAACATTACAATAAAAACTGCACGATCCATGAAGAAGAATCAATGACAATATTATGTTATAATCCCATTCAAATAATTTATGCACATCTGGCTGCAATAAAGTTTTACTGCCTGTTTTATCCTCTTAAGTCTTAAATATTTGTCGTCAACCTGTAGGTTTCATCTAAAATATTTTTGATAGCTGGTAACTTTCTATGGAGCACTGCTTCAGCCGCTATGAGCAGGGAGAAAACCAGCAAGTCACTTCTTCAAGCAGACACTAAGTTTCTCAGCCAGGCATGTGTCTGTTGTGAAGGGTCAGTGGACGTATGGATAAACTTGGCGTCCACTTGGCTCGTTTCTCAGCTTCAGCTTCAACAACATGTTACTGTGTCTACACCATCACCAACACTCGGTCTCGTTCTTCCAGTCCCTGTTCCCAATGTCCCAAGCGGTGTGGAGGTCGTTACTGTATTTCTTTTCTTCCTTTACAGCTTTGTTTTTGTCTGAAAATGTAAAACAGAAATTCAAATAAACAGCAACCATCATGCAAATAAATGGGCTCCTTTTTGCTTTTTAGTTGATATGGAGCAAAACTGAAATTAATCAGAAAATGTTTAGCTGTTGACATTTCTGACCTGTAACTGAGTGTTAACTAAACATTTTCTTTAGTTTGGAAAAGAAACCTTCTTCCTCCTTCTGCTTATCCTGCCCGTCTTCCTCTGACGTGGTCGACTTTGCACCAGAACCAGAAGTCCTGCTGCCCCCTCCTGGACAAATATGTGCATTTTAAACAGCCTGCTGACGGACCGACAACGTAGCAAAACACCATTCATAACAAAACAAAATGATGTTTTCTGGTTAAAAAAAAATGTCTATTAAGCTGGACATGACTTAATGAAGGTATTTTTTAAAGAATTTATATCTGTTTGAAAACTAAAAAATGATTTGATAAAATAATAAACTTCAGTTTAAGCAGAAGTTCTGACCTGCTGAAGGGTCAACACCATTGACACTACCCTGAACATCCGCCTCCTCCTCTGCATAACTCAGAATCAAAGAGCGTTGCCTTCGGGTTAACTTCCTGCAGGAAGAACAGACCATAGTTACTGACAGATAAGCAGAGTTAAGCAATTGTTTCCAACACACAGCATATTATAAAATCTAGTTAACTAAATATGAAGTACTGGTCTGTCCATGCAGTACAACAGTAACTAAAACAAGTCAGAGTATTTAATGTTTTACTATTATTATAATCAGCTCTGAATCACTGAATTAGTGACTCACACAGTGTCCAAGACATTAATAAATAATGTATTATTCGTGGAAAGACCAATCTGAGTATGTTACAGTCACAACAGGCTAAATTGGTGCTAAATAACAGACTTTCCAAAGAAGAAAGTCCATGTGAGTTTATGTACTGCAGAAATCTGAACAGCATTTTGAAACAGGCTCGCGTATGGCTCTTACTTAGGCACTTTGATCTTGATGTGAACAAAGTGATCTCCATAACTATAGCTGTTCATCCTCCGAATGCCTTTCCCCTGCAGCCGAATCACCTGATCAGCCTGGCAACCAGATGGAATCTGAAAACACAGAGTTGCACACTGTAAAACTTACAGTCCAGGTGTTTGATACTCCAATTTGGATGCCTAGAACTGGTTCTTATTTATAAGGAACATTATGTTACTACCATTTACTGTAAATATTGAAACTAGTAGTAGAAAAACAAAGCAAGAAAGCTTCAATTCTAATGGTGACAATAAAGTTTAATTATCAAACCAAAAACCAGACAATAATTAAATTAATATGTCTGTGAAATAAAAATCTAAAGTCCTCTTCCTTGAACATATTTCCAGCATCAACAATCACTGCTTATATTTGGACATCTATTACATTTACTATCAAAAGACTAAACCCTGCCAGTTACTCACCATTATACTGATGGTGTCATAGAGGCCCTGAGTGGTAGCTGTGCCCCCCAGGATAGCCTGAGCTATGGAAATAAAGGCATCTGAGTGGATATCAACTCCATTTCGTCTGAACACCGGACTCTTCTGGACCTGGACATTTCAAATATAACAAACACTTACAGATCACATTAGTGTGATGCAGGCAATTACATGGGTAGGTAAATGGACATGTACTTTTATAGCGCTTTTCCAGTCATACTGACCATCCGAAGCACTTTACACTACATGGTACATTCACCCGTTCACACACTCATACTACTTGGGGTTCAGTGTTTTGCCCAAGAACACTTCAGCATGTAGGCAGGGAAAGCCTAATTTTGACTCTTCTTCCTCCTGAGTTACAGCTGCTAACATCAATAACTATGTGCTTAATTTTGGTTTATTATAGTTTATAAATTTGCACCTCTGTTAATCTGTTCCCTGTGTTATTGTGCTCAAACTGCTGACTCATCTCCCAGCATCTACTCTGCTCTACCCAGGTTCATTTGAATGCTTACAAATATAATACTTCGCACTGTTCTTGGGTGAAACACCGAATCACATATTCCCCCCCCTAATGGGGTCATCTGTGTGCATGCAGGGGAAAAACTGTGGTATAAATTGCAAATATAAAAAGGCATACATGGGTTGTTTCTATATTAAATTAAGTCAGTCATATTAATGCATTTAGTTTTAGTGTTTAGTCAATATTTTTAAAATCAAACTCACCCTGAATGTAATGAGGATTTCTTTTGATCCAACAGACATGCGTACTGTCTGACCATTATCCACTCCTGCAAGAAAACATCACAAAACAGAAATAGTTCGACCAAATTTGTATAAATTCAAAATCTGGCACAATGAATGTGCCAATAATCCCAAGAGATAATTTCTGTGATAACTACAATAGATTAGGACAGATTTAAGAACTTGTTTTCTCTTTTTTCCAGGATGAGATTCCAGATAAAAGACTGACCAGCAGGCACAGGCACTGTGACTGTCTGTCTCTTCTTGGTCTGGCCAGACCCCCCACACAGAACGCAGCGCGTGATTATGACAGACCCTTTCCCACCACATCGTCGGCATGTGGTACGCATCATGAAAGGGCCTGTGTTGACCGATTCCTTCAGGAAGCAAGACGAACAAATATATTATGACAAACAGAAGTGGGGTTAGGGTCCTGAGGTGAAAATTTCAGATAGTTTCTTTAGTAGAGTCTAAAAAACTAACCATGCCTGTGCCATTGCAGTAATGACACTGGGACACCCTGGTGCCCGGCTCATTGCCTTTTCCGTAACATCTTGGGCAGTCGTCATCAATGTTTACACTCAGATCCTTATTCACACCTTTAGCCGCTTCAGAAAACGTCAGCTCCATCACATACTGTGGAAAACAGGAAATTTATTAACCAAAATCAATTTTTGCATTTGTTTCCCAACAGCTTGCAACACTTTACTGGTATGTTTCACAAATTTTCCCCTTGATTCAATAACTACAATGTAAGCACTCATCAATAAGCAAAATGTTTTGTAATGTAAAATTCTGCTGTGAGGACGTATGTGAAGAGATGTTATGTTTTAACTACAATGTTCTCTGTAAGGTTTTACCTCAGGCCTTTGGTCAAACATGCTGTGGATATCTCCAAAGCCCATGCCTCCTGAAAACTCTCCAAAGATCTTCCTGAAGAGCTCCTCCGGATCTATGTGTGTCCCACCTGCCCTGTAGTACTGCTGCTGGCCAGCCCCAGCACGGTTCTGGTCAAAACCTGCCGCTCCGTATGTGTCATACTGCTTTCTCTTTACGTCATCGCTCAGCACCTAAAAATAGATCAATAACACATTGCTCCTGCAGCTCTGGTAATAATAAAACCATTTCTATGGATGCAGAAAGAAAACTCATGTCTGTTCTGTACCTCATATGCTTCAGCCAACTTGGCAAACTTCTCTTTGGCCTCTGGGTCATCTGGGTTGGTGTCTGGGTGGTACTTCTTTGCCATCTGCAGAACAATAAAAATGTGAGTAAAACTAGACAAAATGCATTCAATTATTTTATTCATTAAAACTCAAAAAGGAAAAAAAAAGTTTTGTTTTGCTTTGTTTTTTTACATTTAAAGATATTTATTCAACAAAAAGCTCCAGATAATTTTACATCTCACCATTTCCTACCAAACATAGTGTTCATTTTCCAGTTCTTTTCAAAAATGACAATCACACACTTGAGAGAAACATCAGCATGATGTAAGACAAATGTGTGTGTGAAGACCTGATAGTAAGCCTTCTTGATGTCCTTCTGCGAGGCAGTCCGAGAGACACCCAGGATTTCATAGAAGTCCTGTTTGTTCGCCAGCTTGCAGCTGGAGTGGAAAAAGCGGCAGCTTGTTCCATGGAGACATCTCACTCCTGTAGAAGAAAAAGATGCAAAAAAAGACTTCAACAAAGAGATTGCATATTTACAACTGATGGTTCAACACTTTTCAGACTAATGCATGAAGAAAAATAGGCTCCTACATTACATGAGCAACAACAGAAAGATGTTATATTTTAATATTAAAGTACAAATATAGGGTTTTTTTTTTTTAGAGGGGGGTGTGTCTAGTCATAGATTTATTAAACTGAAGATTAGTTGCCGTTCCTTGTCACATATGAAAGGCAAACTGTGGGATCAAAACTACTGATTGGTAGAAAGACAATATTTTAACATATTCAAGGGTGCTTAGAAATCCAGACATCAGTTTTCAGGTGTTATGTCTTGAATTAAATATTTACCTAAAAAAAAAAAGATTTGTGAAAAAGAACAAAACAATGATAATTATAATAAGAACTTATTTTCTCATGTTTCAGAAAAAAAACAGGACATTGAATTCCAGGAGGAAGAAAAACATGCTAAAATATTCATGTCAACATAAAGATTAAATGTGAACCAGGTGTGTAACATGACTAGTTATACCTGTAATCTAACTTAGGAAAACTGAACCTTATAAAAAAAAATATATATATATATATTAAATATATTTTATATATTAATATTTTTTACTTAACCCCGCAATGGACCAGAGACTTGTCCAGGGTGTACCCTGCCTTTCGCCCAGTGATTGCTGAGATAGGTTCAGGCTTTCCTGTGACCCTTAAAAAAGGATAGGTAATCTTGCTCAGACATTTTTTTTCTACTCTAGGCGAACTGGCTCCTCGCCCCAATAGTAGTCTATACATTTTGAAATCATGAACAACAAGAAATGTTGTTAAACCTCTCAGTTTACTGTAAATCTGTAAAAACTCTGACCAATCAAAACATTCTGGCCGAATTGAAGTTGTTCATGTCTTATATTTTGTAAGATTCTTCATGGCTGAGAAAATGCAGAAAGGATTTCCCGACCCGGCTCGATTTATTTGGCTCCTCTGGCTAAACAGCCGAGAAAGAAAAAATTGTTGGTGGAAAAAGCTGCAAACTAGAAAAGCACTCGGAGAGCGCAAACCTCCACCACGGTTTTTTAAAAAAATTCGTGAATCCAAATGGTGATCTGGATCACCACCAAAATTAAATCTGTTCTTACTTTTCACATTTCCAACAACTCCTGAAAATTGAATTAAAATCAGTCAATAACTTTTTGAGTTATCTTGAACGCAAACAGATAAACGTCGATAAAAACATGAAGTCCTTGGCGGAAGTAAGAAAAAAGCCTTGGATCACGCAAGCAGCAAAACCAGAGGAGCCAAGACAGGGTGCCTTTCACATCTTCTTAGCTCCCAAACATTACCTACCCCAGCTTTAATTTGACTAAGCGGTTAAAAATGGCAGCTACTAAGCATGGCTGGATGGCTAGATGGCTGATAAAGAAATAAACATCTTACAAAAAGAGAATAGATTTTCTTCTATGGGATGTAGATATTTTTGGAAGGAAGGAACACTGAAATTTCAGCCTAATGATGAGAAAAATAGATTTTCCTTTTAGCCAGTGTTTTCAGGAGCCATTGTGGAAGGTCTAAAGAGTCATTTGTGACTCCGGAGCCACAGGTTAAAGACCCTAACACCTTTCTGGAGGTTTTAGCGACCGTTGCATGTCTACCAAACCTTTATCGGTTTCTGCCCAGGTTGGAGGTAATTTAGTTGCAACAGAACAAAACCAGCCTGGTAATGGTGGCTGTGTAAAGAACAGTCGTGGGTTATTTCTTAAGAATTTAGAAATGGGTCACCTCAAATCTACTGCTTTAATGTTACAACCTAGGTGTGTTTTGGTCAAGGATGTATTGCAGCAGTCACAATGAAACATGTTTACAACTTTATCAGTAATCCAATGTTTCAGTAAGAGTGTGAGCTTCAGAAATAGAGTATATATACTATAAAAAGTAGACATTTCATAAACCATCTGCTGACATACTCAACATACTCAAAAGCAGTCTGGGGCTTAAATTTGAAGCAAAAACTCAATTCAAGAATTCATGCAAAACAAGTCAGCGCTGTTTTAAGGAAAGGATGCTACCAAGTATTCATTAAACTCATTTTTTCTCCCCAGTTTGTGAGAAGATTCTGACCATGGCAAACCGAGCAAAGCAGTTTTCCAGCAGGTCTGGTCCAAACAAGTGGATGCAGGCTGCTCTGGGTTTTTCTTCCCCTCCAGTCATTACATCAGCCTTAACCAAGGTTAACCAGTCTGTGCGACCAGTTTGGACTGCAGCGACTTTTATCCATCTACAGTCACACGCCACAGCGTTTACACAAAATAACATTTACTGCACAACCTGCAGGAGTGGCATACATCAGAAGGTGTGTCCATGCAAGAAACTCCTGTGATGTTTTGCTAAAAGTTGGCTAACTTATCTAACCTGTCAGTCCTGTCAATGTCACCACATATCCGCGAGTCCAGGAGCTCAGAATCACTTCTATCCTTCCCCGATGCACCTGCCGGACTGTCGCTTGACAAACACCCGCATGTCTCTTAGGGATGACGAGTAAATAGTGCCTGAGATGTCCAGAAGAAACCGATGCTGCAAACCAGCGTGTAGTTAGCCGGGTGGCGGAGCACGCCATCTTTTGCGTCATTACCGGTGACGACGGGCCAGCGTATGTTATGCGCATGTGCAGTAGCTTCAAACGGAAATTGACACCAGCATTAAAAAAAAAGTTACTTTTTATAAACAAATAATTAAATAAAGAAGTACTTTGGCAACCCAAATCTTTTCTTTTACATAACCATTTTGTTATATAAAAAACTATTATCGTCTGTAGTTGCTGGGTTTGTTTGTTTTTTTTTTTTTTTTATCATTTAGACAGGTTTGGAAACAGAAATAACCAACAAGAATATGTGTGAATCAAATGTATTTCAAAGTTTTGTTTTTTTTCTACCTTAGGTTGATTTAATTATTCGATTTGCTGCCATGTGAACTAAAATCTTGGCTTTGCCACATAGACAGTAGATGGCAGCACTAAGCTGTTTGAGACACTCATGAACTGGTGTACAGCTCAGGGGTCATATTTATTAAGTATTAGAGAACAGAATGCCATTTAAGTTGTAAGTACTGAGCATAAACATATTTATCAATCTTCTCAAGACTGAGAATTATTCCCACTCCCCCATCCAGACATCCAGGGTGTTCTAAAAGGTTTGTAGAGCAGTGGTGGGGAACTTCGGTCCTCGTCCTGGAAGTTTTCAATGTGTCTCTGACTCTCTGCTGTGACATATCTGGTTCAAATTTATGAGTCACTATGCAGAACTTGATAACCTTTTGAAGCCAATTGAATTTAAACTGATATGTTAGAGCTGGGACACAAGGAAAACATGCAGGACTATGAGGCCCTCAAGGACCAGGGTTGCCCACCACTGCTATGGAGGTTAGCACAGAAGCATGGAAGCGAGAAGCTTATCAAACAGCATCATTTGGATGGAGCAGGTATTTGTACAGTTGTGGAAAAACTATTAGACCACCTTTGTTTTGAATACCGGTACCGGTGAGCACCAGTCAATTTAGGTCGTTATGATTAATAAACTAAACATACTGACATCGTAATTAACAATAAAAACAACTCACCGCTGTTTATACTAGAAACCTAACAGTCACTAAATATACTATAAAGAATTTTAATAAAGACAATATTGGACTACAAGTGGGACTTCATGGGCACAACCATTTTTAATTGTGGAAACTTGGGGTCCTGAAACTTTTGAGTTCCCAGCTTGGAATTCTGAGACGACTTTCTCATTTGTTTAAAAAATTTCTCAGAAATCCGAGTTCAGAGGACAACTGGAATCCAGTTCTAAACTTTGCTGAAATATTTGATATGCAGCTTTTAAATGCAACTTTTAGTGAAGACTTTTTTACTCTTAAGTCAACTCTTTACAGTGTTTTATGGGTAATTCTAAGCTTGATCCATACAGTTTGAAAATTATAATTTAAAATTTCTCCCCAAAGTTACTATCTGCGACATATTCAACCACCACCATGCAGCCACTCAACTTCAAGTCTAAAAAAATATCAGTAAAACAGTGTAAATGAATATATTTTTTATGCAGTGTTTGGTAATGAACTAAAATATTTCCCTAAGCTTCAATCCCCTTACTTTCTGTTAGAGTTGGGTCCAATTTGTACATTTGAAGATATTTCATACATATACATATAATTTCTTTAACCACAGAAATCTTAGTGAAAAAGAATAGATTGACTGACATATAATCCTGTAATTTATACATTTATTATTTTCCTAATTGTTTTTGGGGCTGCACTGTGGCCTCACAGCAAGAAACTTAGCTGGTTTGATCCCTGGCTGGGGGGGAGGCTCAAATGGTGGCCTTTCTGTTTGCATGTTCCCCTTGTGTATGCATGTGTTCTCTCTGAGTACTCCAGCTTCCTCCCACCATCCAAAGACATGCATGTTACGTTAATCAGTTACTTTAAATTGGCCCTGGGAGTGAGTGTGAGTGGTTGTTTTTCTTTCTGCGTTGGCCCTGTGATGGACTGACAACCTGTCCAGGGTGTATCCCGCCTCTTGCCCAATGATTGCTGGGATAGGCCCCAGCTTCCCTGCGACCCTTAATTGTACTAAGCGGTTGGGAAAATGAATAAATTGTATTTGGTTATCAAAATTTTAACACATAAATTTTAAAACTTTCTATTAACTTATGTCAAACTAACATCATAAACTCTCAAAACATTTCAGTCATATTCTTTTAAATACTGATGTTGTTGTTTTGTTTTTTTTGTTTTTGTTATAAAATTTCATCAAGCTTCTCATAAAAACGTATGTGTCTTAGATTCATCATAGACATTAATGCTCCTCAGTACTCTACAGCCATGCATTAAGTTAATTTACATTAGATTTGCTTACAGGTGCATTACTTTAAAGGGATTAATAAAAGGATTATTCCTTCATTTACGAATAAATAAAAATAAATACAAATACTTTATCATTTAAAGTGAAACTGATACATAATGCCAAAAAAAAAACAAACAACTACTTCCTCTAAGAGTTTGGTGGTCTCATGAGCGATGCAGAGGACTAAATAGGTAAGAGTCTAACAGAGAATTGAAGTATCATTGTTTCTCCATATGTACTTAATAACACAGAGCAAGGACAAGCTGTCAGTTGATGTGACAGATGGAAGCACAGCAGACAAGGGCCTAGAAAAAAGTTCAGGACCTTCAAATCCCAAGTCATGTCAGGGATTTTCATGTTGAATAGATGTTAGTGTGTGAGACCTGATGCAGGCAAAACTCTCTCTTTCAGTGTCCCCTTTCTATTTTGCCATCACTCTCTCATTCCTGGCCGTCTCCAAGGCGACCTGCAAAACAGCTTCCCAGCTGTGTGCGTCTGTGTGGAATGCTGACCAGACCAGAGGAACCAGACATTCACCACTAAGTAATGTAAATATCCTTCTGAGTAATTAATCTTATATCAGTTTAAAGCTCTTCAATTTCCAAGTTCTGAACAGGACATCAAATGCTGACATATACACACTGGTGCGTTAACATGTGAATTTTCACAAGCCAAATGTGAAAAAATGAAGTCTGTATTTTCACACCTGTTTGAGTATTTTAACCAATGAGTGGTTGAAGCCATTGTCAAATATTCACTGATATTTCTTTGCTTTTTAATCTCGCCAGCTAAGAAAAGGTCTGAGGTTAAATCAAACAATCAGAGGGAGGTGGGGCAAGGATGTCAGTCTTTACTCTACTACTTACAATCCTCTCCCTTCTCCCAAATGTGAACACACAAAAACACATTGTGTTGTCATAAGGTAATTGATTCCAGGCACCAGTGTTCATTGCAAGCCCATAGTTGCAATTAGTGTGTTGAGGTTATGAATGACATTAGAAGATCCCCGTGCATCAGGCTGGCTGTCAAGCATCAGTATGGCTACTTCACACTTAAAGGTCAAAACACAGACACATTAAAGAATATCAGACCACTGACTTAGATGTTAAGCAGAGAAAGAATATGTCCATCACATCTTTAAAATGGCTTTAAGCTGCAAAGCAAATTTCATTATATGTCAATGTTATCTGTGGGCATTAGGCCACATGTGACATGTATAATGATAATGATAAGGAACACGACAATGTGAAGCAAAAAACTAAATCTGAATCAATACAATTTTAATCCAGCACACAAGTAGCTGAAGCATTGATGGATCTCAGTCAAGTACAAACCATGCTCACGACTGAACATGTAACAAACCTAAGTTCAACATTGCATACACATAAATAAACCGAAAGCCTGTGAGAATAGTCTGTTTTTACACGTGGAAATATTTGTGATTTATCTCTGGTCAGCAAGCAGCTGTAGAAAGCAGCATCAAAGTCATTGAAAGCATCCTTACAGACTTACATTTGATTCTGGGTACTGAACTGCATGACACTGCCTACTGTATGGGTAATGATCAGAGAGGCTACATTAGGCTATAAACAGTGAGCAAGTGTGAGTTGGCATGAAAATTTCTATTTCAATTCAAATGCAATGGAAGCTTTATCTTGTACCTGGAGGAATAAAAGTCTATTTTTTAAAAAATAATATCTAGTGCAATGCTGCATATTAGTTAATTTATTTATTTACGTATTCATCTATTATTCCATAGACTTGTGAATTATGCAATTTCCTCCTTTTAACAGTGAGTGTGGGGCAGATGATGTAGAAGGAGAAAGCATATTCCTCTTCCTCTAAATAGTCTGCAATCAGTTTGCATTAAGCTGCTTCTGTGTATGCATGCCCAGAAATGATTTCACAGGCAGCGGAAACCGATCATCTCACATTCACCTTCCAGAAACACACAGCTGCTGATATAGCTCAAGGGCAGAACACATATCAACAGTAAGAGGGAGCAGATGTCAAACCATGTCCAGTATGACACTCCACACTCCTCTCTGTTATGGAGATGATGTGCCTGTTATGGTTACAAGCTGTGCTACTGAATTACTGAATGGTCTCTCAGTATTTTAGTGTTTATGTATATATCTACTCCTGTGTAACAGATTCATATTGAAATTATTCTGAAAGTAGCAAAATAAGTGCTGCAAAACATTTAACTGAGAGTGTAGCAGAAGAACACTGACATGGTTGAGATCATACATATTGCTTATTTAAGTATAAAGAAGATACAGTGAAATATTGGGAGATTTATATATCTCATTCACCCAGCCATCAATTCCCTGTCGCTTATCCAGGGTCGGGCGGCAGCCTAAGCAGGGAAACTCAGGCTTCCCTCTCCCCAGCCACATTTGCCAGTTCATCAGGGGGATCCCCAGGCATCCCTGGACCATTCCTGGACCTCATCAGGGAGATGTCCAGGAGGCATCCTAACCAGATGCTTGAGCCTCCTCAATGACTCCTCCGATGTGGCGCAACAGCAACTCTACACCGAATCTCTCTCAGATGACTGAGCTTCTCATTCTATCTCTAAGGGAAAGCCTGGACACCTGGCGGAGGAAACTCAGCCCTTGTCCACACGTAGCAGGGTATCTTGCAAGGCGAAGATATTTTTCTCAGATTTGGCCTGTGATTCACACAAAAACGCTGATATATGCAATCAAAAGGCTGTTGGAATTTTTCTTTTCTTTTTTTTTTTTTTAAAACCTGGCTAGCTGTACACATTGTCTTATTTCAGGCAGCTGTATTCTTGAGCTCGTTCTTTCGGTCACTCCCCACAGCTAGTGAGCATAGGTGAGGGTAACAACACAGATTTGCTGGTAAATGGAGAGCTTTGCCTTCTGGCTCATCTCCTTCTTTACCATGACAGACTGGTGCAGAGTCTGCTTGACTGCATACACTGCACCGATCCACCTGTTAATCTCAGGCTCCACCCTTCGTACACTCGTGAACAAGACCCAAGATACTTGAACTCCTCCTCTTGGGGCCAGTCCTCATTCCAGACACTTCCATCTTTTCTTGCTGAGGGCCATGGTCTTGGATTTGGAGGTGCTGATCGTCATCCCAACTGCTTCACATTAGGCTGCTAACCTGGAGTGCTGGAGATCACAATCAGATAAGGCCAACAGAACTGCATCATCTGCAAAGATGATGAGGTAGGTACCCTTAACACCTCGGCTGCACCTAGAAATTCTTTCCATAAAAACTATGAACAGAATTGGTGATAAAGGGCTGCCAGCAATGCTCACCAAGTTTTGACAGCGGACATACAGTGACCATACAAGAGGTCCAGGGTACCCCATATTCCCAGAGCACACTCCACAGCAGTCCCCTGGGAACATGGCAGAACGACTTCTCTGAGTCCACAAAGCACGCATAGACTGGTTGGGTGAACTCCAATGCCCCCTCCAAGAACCTGAAGAGGGTATGGAGCTGGTCTGCTGTTCCACAACTAGGACAAAAACCACACTGCTCCTTCTCAATGCAGGGTTTCACTATCTGACAGACCCTCATCCCCAGGTCCGTTGAATAGACCTTACCAGGTAGGTTGAGGAGTGTGAACCTCCTGTAGAAAGAGCACACCCGTCAGTCCCCTTTCAGTCAAACATCGTATCACATTTGTTGGATAGCGCGCTGCTGCAAATTATTTCTAAAGAAAAAAGTAAAACATGGTAAATTGTGCCCTTTCAGAGTTTTCACCTTTTTTTTTATTATCTTAAAAATTATATTTTGCAAATACTGTACAGTTTAAGCCACAGCCAGTTTCTACATGTATTCCAACTCCACCAGTTATCTTATTTTTACAGTAAAAATAAGGTATTCAACCACTCATCATATACAAAGATACTTCACTTTTACACACCATGGTAATATCACAATATTCTCTATTAAATCAGACCATCATCATTACAGTCATATTGCATCAGTGAATGCTAACCAGAGACCCCCGTTAACCTCCTGTGAAGCTCCTAAGGTTTGCAGATGACACCACCATTATCACCAAGCCTTAAATGTGTCTCTGAATATGTCAACAATATTAACATATTGAAATCTTCTAGGCAAGTCAGGGAGCAAGATTGTCTTGAACTTGCATGGCTCACCAGCGCACCACCATTTCACACAAGTGCCAGTCAGACTACTTGTTCACAGTTACATTTGAACACCTAAAAGCTGACAAATTCTTGTTGTTAAAATCCCTTTACATTACAAGGGCTCATATTCATTGCAACTTATGGGCCATTTTGTGCAACTTACCTGATATAGGAGCCAAGTAAACACAAGATGTTTGACTGGAAACAGCTACTGACTGACAACATTCTACCCAATGCAAATGCCCCCTGCTTCTCTATATAGTTGAACACTGATTCAAATCAAAATTTAAATATTTGGATCACAAAATATTTTTATCTGACTCAGAAGTATGTGAAATATATTGTAGATAAATTTATGACAGCTTGAAATATTATTGTTCTTTCAAGTGTTGATAGCATTTAGTCTCTCGTTCTTTCTCAGTAGATGCTAATGAATTTCTGTGAGTTGACAAGCTGCTTCTTAAATGCTGAATATGATTACGTATCCCACCACTTACATGTACTGTAGGTGGTCTACTTCTGCATTGGATTATTCAGTTTACTGAATAAATTCTCTCCGGGAGTACTTTGTTTACACAATTAATCTCATATCATTCATTCGGTTTCATAAGCGCAGCATGTGCATAAGCATGTGTATAACTGCAATGACCTCATGTGTTGAACCATAACATCTAATTAGCGTGCATGAGGAGCAAAACCATGTGAAAGCAAACTGGTGGTGAATACTTGGGGTTTTGTTTTTCCATCAGTTGCTTTGCATGCTGGAGTTGTTGAAGTTATTCTGAAAGGACTTGAAGACGCTATCTAAAATCTGGCCAAGAGGTTATGCTAGAAACCTGATGGCTGCTTTTTGTGTCTAGGATCTTGTCAGTCAAAAACCTCAATTTCGAAGGGACAGCCTATGGCTGCAAAATCACACTTCATAAGAAACCAAGTCCAGCTTAAACTACTTAGAATCGCAATGAAGTCACTATCTTTGTTTAACATATTCGCTTCCTCTTAGAATGTCTATGTAGGCCTTTTTACATTTGCCTTTGGAGATTGTGTTGTGCATCAATGCTATTTGTAAAAGTGCAGAGGCAGCTGAGTTGAAGACAGTTTGCCATTGATGCACCTTCGAGCTGGGAGTCAATAAAGTATGAGAAATGTGGAATCGATTGTCCAGTGTTTGAAACTGTTGCACTGGTCATGACAGAATCAGACATTTGCTAAGTCAGGCAATTTGATTAATTGAAATGTCTGCTGCTTTAAAAGGTGATCAGCTTCCATTGCAAACCATGCTAGCAAAGCAAAGAGCCAGACTGAATTCCATGTGGTAACACAAGATCACACTTCATTCAAGCTGAAAGAGAAACAATTCTGTTGATATTTGAAGAGTGTATACAATAAGCGAATCAAGCCTAACCAAAGCACCTCCTCTGCACTGATGTGTGTGCTTTCATGCATCAAGCCAGCTTTGAGGAATCTGTACAGATAGTAGCAGCTAAAGGCTGTAGTTGGAGTGACAGAATGGTGAGGCAAGAGCACAGGTATATTTCAGTCATTTCAAGACATAAAGATGGAATTTTTACCAAATGATTTAAAAATAACAAAATCCAACATGTCCTTATTATAAAATTAATTAGTAAGGAGATTCATTCAGTGCAATGCTGTTATTCTGAATTATATAAATTAAAACTAAAATCTGTCCATCATTTCTACTTTGCTGAGAGTGTGAAAGTAATTATTACTTTACATTACTAGTTTATGTAATGTCTATGATTATTTTTTGGTGTGTGTTTCATTGAGGCATCAGAGTAAAAGGCAGTCTTTGTGTAGTTGTATTGAATCACCAATCTGTGGAGTCATCACATGGAGGGTTTCTCTTCTCCTGCAGTCTGTGGAAACAATCCTGTGTGGGTAATAGCAGATTCTCATGAATGTCTTTGTGGTTACTTCTGATTCTATTCTTCCCAAACTCAGCCCGGTGTGTGTCAATGTATGTGTGGATAGCTTATTTTGAGGACTACAATAAGACTTGCTGGCATTCCTTCAAAGCACCATACATACACATTTGTTTGCTAGCATAGCGTATCTTTGTTATGAATGTTTTAGTTCAATTTGGTGTTTGATGTCTTTAACATCTTAGTTTGATGTCTTTAATATCTTAACGAGGTCAACAGTGGATAAAGTAAAAAGATGGTATAAAGACATTAGAGAAAAAAAATCAGCATACAATAAAACGCCTGTGAATAACATTGGTAGGAGCGTAGGGTGTAATGGGGTAGCCTACGCACCCATGAACATCTTTAATAAAAGGAAGTAAACATGAATGAATTTGACACAGGCTTTTGTTTCTAATGTAGGCCTCATGTGTTATACTCAGAATTTCATAAACTGACCCGCCAAGCCAACCATCAAAACCTTGCCAGCTTGCAAGCAATGTGAACAATTCAGAAAAAAAAGAAGTATGCGGTGACTCGAGATATTTTGCCAAAACTATGACTTTGGCATCACTGATGCAGTGCACAATCAGTAAATGCATTTCTGTACACATGCTGAGTGTCTGTGGGGGACACAAGTTGCACATGGTAATTATGCTAATTATTACATGTTCATTATTAAAAAAGATCACTAACTGGATGCAGATGCAGTATTTTGCACCTTATCTCCCATGGTGCGTACTGTTAGCAAATCAATTTGTCCATTTTTCTGTATGTACAGTGACTTTGCACATGTTTTTGTACATGCAAAACCTTAGTAGATATGGCCATAATTCATATAGCACCTTTATTATTAGATCTTGTGTGGACACATAAGTATTACAAATTTCAAAGGTTTTCTGCATTAAGCCCCAGTCATTGATTGACTCACTTCATTCTCTTTGCTAACAATGTCATGTGATGGTCAGCTAACAGTTGTTAAATTGATTTTAAAAAAAATATATATATATATATATATATATATATATATATATATATATATATATACATATATATATATATATTTTTTTTTTCTGTTTAATGCAGTTAAATGTTGAACTGAGTCTGACAAATGGTCAGATCCATAACTGTCGTCAGGGATAGATTTGCAGGCTGCAGTATACATCACAATTCAATTCAATTCAATTCAACTTTATTTATATAGCGTCAAATCACGGCAATGCCATCTCAAGACGCTTTACAGACAGAGGGGAAAACATAATGAAGGCCAATTCATAATAGCCTATATAAGGAAACCAATAGATTGAGTTGAGTCCAACTCAATCTCCCATCCTGCGCAAGCACGCTGGCAACAGTGGGAAGGAAAAAACTCCATTTTAACACGAAGGAAAACTCCGGCAGAACCCGCTCAGGACAGGGACAGGCAGCCCCCTGCCTCTGCTGTGTGGGGGGAAGAGGACAGAAAGACAACAGACAACAGGAACCCTTATTGGGGGGGGGGGGGGGGGGGGGGGGGGGGGGGGGGGGATAAAAGAGAGAGATAAAGAGAAAAAGAAAGAAGCTCAGTGTATCAGGAAATGTCCCTCAGCAGTCTAAACCTATAGCAGCATAACTAAGGGATGCTAACCATCCCTAGCTATAGGGCTTATCAAAAAGATAAGTCTTCAGCCTAGTCTTAAAGGTGGGGAGGGTGTCTGCTTCCCTAACACTAACTGGGAGCTTATTCCATAAGAGAGGGGCCTGATAACCAAAGGCTCGGCCTCCTGCTCGGCTCTTTGAGACTCTAGGAACCACAAGTAAGCCTGCAGTCTGCGAACGAAGTACTCTGCTTGGTATATAAGGAACAATGAGGTCTTTGATATATAGTGGTGCCTGGTTGTGGAGGGCTTTATATGTAAGGAGAAGGATTTTAAATTCTATTCTAGATTCAACAGGCAGCCAATGAAGAGAGGCTAAAACTGGAGAAATATGATCTCTCATGCTGGTTCTGGTCAGGACTCTGGCTGCAGAATTCTGGATCAGCTTAAGGCTTTTCAGGGCATATTTAGGACAGCCCAGTAATAGAGAGTTACAGTAATCTAGTCTCGAAGTAACAAAAGCGTGAACCAGTTTTTCTGCATCACTCTGAGACAGAATGTCCCTAATTTTGGCTATATTACATAAATGAAAGAAGGCTGTTTTAGTAACCTGCTTAACATGTGGGCCAAAGGACAGGTCAGGGTCAAATATTACTCCAAGGTTTCTCAGTGTAGCACTGGAAGCTAAAGTAATGCCATCCAGATTCATTACAAAACCGGAAAATTTAGCTCTGAGTTTTTCAGATCCAACGAGAATTACTTCAGTCTTATCTGAGTTTAAGAGGAGAAAATTTCTAGACATCCAAGTCTTTATGTCTATGAGACAATTTTGTAGCCTATTGGGCTGATTTGTTTCATCTGGTTTAAAGGATAAGTATAGTTGAGTATCATCTGCATAACAATGAAAGTTTATTCCATGCTGTCTAATAATTTTGCCTAAAGGGAGCATATATAGCGTGAAGAGTACTGGTCCAAGTGCAGAACCTTGAGGAACTCCATGACTTACTGTAGTTTGTGAGGAGGACTTGTCATTTACATGAAAACAAACTGAAGTCTATCAGATAAATATGATTTAAACCAGCTTAACGCTGTACCTGTAATTCCAATCACCTGTTCTAGTCTTTGTAACAGAATGTTATGATCAACTGTATCAAATGCAGCACTAAGATCAAGCAAGATAAGTATGGACACAAGTCCTTTGTCTGAGGCCTGACCTGTCCTTTGGCCCATTAGTAACTTTCACCAATGTCGTCTCAGTGCTATGATGAGCTCTAAATCCTGACTGAAACTCTTCGCATAAATTATTTCTGCTCAGGTGGGCATGTAGCTGAGCTGAAACTATTTTCTCCAGAATTTTGGACATAAACGGGAGGTTATAGGTCTATAATTTGCTATCACCTCTGGATCCAGAGATTGCTTTTTAAGTAAAGGCTTGATTACAGCAGTTTTAAATGATTGTGGTACATATCCTGTCACTAAAGACATATTGATAAGATTTAGTAGTGATGTATTAATTAAAGGGAAAATGTCCTTAAAGAGGCTCGTTGGGAGAGGGTCTAAGATACAGGTGGATGGTTTAGATGAAACTATTATTTTAGTTAATTCAGAGGGTTGGACAGGACAGAAACTATTTAGACACAAGTCAGATCCTGGTTCTAAGGATGCTTCAGAGACCACAACAGGTTCAACATTATAGCGAGAAGGAAGAGTATTGTGAATTTGATCTCTAATGTCAATTTTATTCCTGAAAAAATACATGAAATCATCACAGCTAAGTGAGAAAGGAATACATGGCTCCACAGCGCTCCGGCCCCTAGTAAGCCTAGCTACAGTGCTGAAAAGAAACCGAGGGTTGTTTTTGTTTTCCTCTATCAATGATGAATAATAAGCTGTTCTTGCCGTACGTAAGGCTTTTTTGTATACAAATAAACTTTCTTTCCAGGTTAAGTGAGACTCCTCTAATCCTGATGAACGCCATCTGTTTTCCAAACGCCTTGATGCCTGTTTTAGAGCTCGAAGCTGGGAATTAAACCAGGGAGCCTTCATAATCATACCTAATTTCTTCTTCTTTAGGGGGGCAACATTATCCAAGGTTGTACGCATTGAAGCTGTTATAGTATCAGCATGTTGATCAATCTGAGCAGGAGTAAGGCTTAAAGGGGGACTCTCAGTCATGCTAACACATGGTAGAGGTGAAAAAATTGATTCAATTGATTGTTTAAATTTTGTAATATTATTGTCTGATAAACATCTACTATAGTAGAATTTATTTTTGGTCAGTGAGTAATCAAACAAAGTGAATTCAAAGGTTAATAAGAAGTGATCAGACAATACAGGGTTTTGAGGAAATACTTTGAGCTTATCAGTCTCAATACCATATGTTAGAACAAGATCAAGAGTATGTCCATGAGAGTGAGTGGCACCATTGACATTTTGTGAAAACCCAATTGAGTTTAGAATAGAGCTAAAGGAAATGTTTAAACTCTCATTTTCATCGTCAACATGAATATTAAAATCACCTAGTACAATGACCTTATCAGTAGTCAGCACTAACTCAGACAAGAGATCAGAGAATTTGGTCAGAAACTCAGAGTAAGGTCCAGGTGGGCGATACACTAATGCTAAAAGGAGCGGTTTCTCTGAATTCCATTTTGGATGAGATAAATTTAATGTCAGGAATTCAAAGGATTTATAGTTAGTTTTGTGCTTAGGATTAATTAAAAATTTTGACTTAAAAATTGCTGCAACATGTCCTCCTCTGCCTGTAGTTCTAGGAATGTGAAAGTTTAAATAGTTAGCTGGTGTAGCTTCATTAATACTAATATAATCCTCTTGCTGTAACCAGGTTTCCGTAAAACAGAATAAATCAATGTGGTGATCACCTATCAAGTCATTGACTAATAAAGACTTATTTGGGAGGGATCTGATATTCAATAGGCCACACTTTATTGTCTTATTTTCAGATTTTATTAGATCCATTGTTTTTATTTTTATGAGGTTTTCACGATTAACCCCAGAAGTGTTTTTTTGTTGTTTAATTCTTACTGCTGAGGAGTTGTATAAGGTCAGAATGGGGTTTTGGGTGGGCGCCGGCAGGTGGGAAGCTGCAGAAAAGTGTGTAGGACTACAATTCTGCCTCCTGGTCCCAACCCTGAGTTGTCAATTTAGCTGACTAATAAAAGAGTCCATATTGCTAAATAAGAGAGCGGCTCCATCCAACGTGGGATGGATGCCATCTCTCCTAATAAGACCAGGCTTTCCCCAAAAAGTGCTCCAATTATCTATAAAACCCACGTTGTTATCGGGACACCACCTAGACAACCAGCGGTTGAAAGCTGACATGCGGCTAAACATGTCATCGCTGATTAAATTTGGCAAGGGACCAGAGAAAACTACGGAGTCCGACATGCTCTGGGCAAAGTTACACACTGAAGCAACATTAATTTTGGTGACCTCCGATTGACGTAACCAGGTGTCGTTACCGCCGACGTGAATTACAGTCTTACGGTATTTACATTTAGCCTTAGCCAGCAGTTTCAAATACAATTCGATGTCGCCCGCTCTGGCCCCAGGAATGCATTTGACTATGGTCCCCGGTGTCTCTAGTGCCATGTTTCTGACTATGGAACTACCTATAATCAGGGTTTCTGCCTCAGCGGGTGTGTTGCCGAGCGGGGAAAATCTGTTAGAAACGTGAACAGGTCGGTGGTGGCCAGTGGGTTTTGGTTTGGGGCTACGCTTCCGCCTGACCGTCGTCCAGCCCGCCTCGGCTCCGGGCTGCGCGGGAACTGCTGAGGGACGGCTCGGGATGGCTGCCCTGTCTGGTAGCTCCGCACTGGCTAATGGGGGCTTGCTAACTAACTGCTTCCCTAACTGAGTGCGGAGCTGGGCTTCTAACTCGCAGAGCCTCGCCTCCAAAGCTGCCAAGCTGCTACACTTAATACACCTACCGTTATCACTAAAGGAGGCGGAGGAGTAGCTAAACATCAGACACACCGAGCAAGAAAAGGCAGGGGACCGGGGTGTGGGAAGAGAGCTAGCAGCCATGCTAAAACCGAGTGCTTGAGCTGTTTAAGTCAGTAAACAGAAAGCCAAAGATCCCAAAAATAAATGCAATATATAGAACAGTGGTTTGGGAAAATATTGTGCGCTGAAGTAAGTGGTTGGTTAACAACAGATAGAAGTTAGAAAGAAGTTAAAGGAGCCAACGGCTCGTAGCAATCCGCAGTGATACACGCTAGGGAAATGACACAATACGTCAGGGCGTGACAATCATAACGGAACAATTTAATACTTACATTTATACAATTAATCCCCGCCTGGACCAGCGTTAAACTCCACCATGATTTACCTGGTAAACTGATGGAAAGTCCATCCTTTGCCGCTATGTCAGCAAAATGGCGTCGATTTAGTGCTCGAAGTGTCCATCGTTCCACACTGCATTTATGGGCGGGGTTAGGGCAGCATCCGGGTACTTTCAGTGCACTGAGTTTTTTGCACAAAAGTCAGTGTAAATGCACTACGCACTGAAACATAGTGCACAAAGTAGTGTTAGTACGCTGATTGAGACACAGCCATGGTGTACATCCAAAATGGCCATATTTTTTGTTGATAACCAGTTGCTAGTGTGTGATCTGGTGCATATCAGATGTACAGTGACTCAACATCCCAGAAGAAAACGTTAAAACTTGTGATGTGCAGTTTCACACCTGTTCCTCGTTGACTGCATGCAGCAGATGTGCAATCAAAGTGTCCTACATTGGATTTGGGATTTTCATGGGGTTTTCTGTTTTGACTGCATTTAAAAGAACAACACATTTATCAAAGCAATCTTAACACTTTAGGTTAAAGTATTTCACCAGCCGACAACAATAAGAATACTTTTCTAAACTAAAGCAGAAACGTGTGAATATTTGTATCCAAATAGTAAAATGAAAAAAGCCTATTTTTTGACCAAGCACATGTGCTTTTTGTTCAAAGGGGTCAAAATCATTCATATCACCAGGACCCTGCATTCAGGCATTGGCAATTCTGAGAGACTTAACGCCCAATGACCCCCAACTCACAGCTAAAACAAAATTTCCTGTCTGTGACCCTTTTCTTATTGGTTTACCTCCACACCTGTATACCAACCTGCCACCTTTGTAAGCCGACAAAGAGGATTGAAGAGAGAAGCAGAGTAAATTCCCATATGGATCTAATCCGAGGTTCACATCTGTGCATGGCTTAGAGTGCCAGGCATGGCAGCATCTACATGCATGACGAGTCATAACCCTGCATCATCATGTTTCACTCAGAGTACGCAGGAAATCCCAGCAAAGCCCTCCATGAAATGACCTGTCATCTTCACCGAACATCTCTTGCTCTCTCTGATTCTTTCGAAACCCTTTCTTGTTAATATTGCTGTGGTACTTTTGCAACCAGTTTTCTGCATTTATGTTGCACGTATCTCTTCTTTGCAACCTATGAAAATGTCAATGCAGTTTCCTATTAATAAACTGTAATTTCACCAACCTGATGAAGAAACATTATAAACATTACAACACAACCTTTTAAATAAGTAATCCTTTATAAAAAGGCATTATTAGCAAGTTGATTATGATCTCATTACAGATTAGTTGAGAGGTTGTAAACCTCCTCACACCACAAAGTTGCCAAATGTTTTGTACTATCATGGCTTATTTTAGAAATTGAGCTTCCTTATCAAATTGGGATGGGATCTTGTGTTTTTTGCCTCTGGCATTAATGTAACTGGTGCTTAAATCGTGTTTCGTGTTCTCTGTTATGTGATAATGTAATGCATATGCATTAATTGTTCAATTATTTCCTTTTTAAGGCTCAGATGTTTCATGTCTGTGTTTTCCTTTGCAAATTCTAACATATACACCTTTTGGAATCCTTTGGAATCCTTTTGGAATAATTACAAATAGATGTTCCCAAACACCAATGTAGAGGCAGGAAGGGTGGCGAAGCACTATGTGCTATCATACAAGAGAACCATATTTCATCTTCATCCAACCCAACATTGTCCAGGAGCTTTCCTTTTTTCTGCTATTCTGGCAGTTGTGGTTGTTCAAGTTAGATAAAAAAAAAAAAAAAAAACCTGAACACTCTCTTTTTAAACTAACAAACTGAATCTTTTCTTTCTTCTTTCCTGCCTCTTCATCATCATTCACTACATCTCTTTTCTTTGTCTTTACCTCTGTCCACGCTGTACTTTCCTCATCCATCACTCGCCCTGCCCTGCAGGCAAGAATACACTTTATGACTGTTTCTCAGAAGTCTCCTGCCTTAATCCTCCCTGAGCTTAGGACACAGAGAGACACTTTGCTCCTCACTTCCTTACTGTTTGATCCCCACATATTGTGCTCTTCTGGTCGGCAGGGAAGAAAGGGGAAGGACTGGGTGAGAGAGGAAGGTGGACAAAATAAACTCGGGCAGAGTGGACAAAGAACAAAGCAGAAGAGAAGGAAAGTGCACTCTGACTTTGCCAGTATGAAAACAATACACAGATTCACTGATGCCAAGATGGATATCTTTTGGTTTTGAAGTCTCGGATGATTTGCCTCAACCCCTAGATTGAAGTTTCGATGCTGTTATTATGTATTATGCTGAGAGGAGGATGAAGAAAGGATGTTTGATATGAATTCCTGTTGAGGAGGACAGCATTTTCAAAGCCAGTGGGAAAATATGAGTTGTGAAGAAACACGCTAAATAATCTTAAGAGCGATGTCTTTGCATGAGAGAGGTAGCACTTTGATCTCTGCTAGCAGAAACTGACAACACACCTAAAAGATGTTACAAATCAAGGAGGGAAATAGGGAGGCAGAAAGATTTCACATTCCCCTTCCAATGTTTTGATGTCTTTGTCTGATGCATGTTAGAGAAGTTACTTCACTCATCGTTCCAGGAGAGAAATTATTTGAGGAAAAGAGGGTAAAGTACATAAAGAGAGTTCCAAAAAGCTGTGTGTGGTATGTGCATACAGTTTTGTTCATGGGTGTGTGACCAGTGATTTTTCTTTTTTTTTTTTGTCACGGAAGGACAATACTAACCCGCCCCCCCCCCCCCCCCCCCCCCCCCTCCCCCAAACGAGCATCTTGAAGGAATCCTGATCTTTGCGGATGGCAAGCTGGCACCTGACGGCTGGACAAAGCAGAGGTCAAGAGGTTGGGTGTCAAGGGTCAGGAGCAGAAGCCTGACGTGGAAACAGAAAAGACTGGTGAATCACCTCAGACCGTTGTGTCTTCTTATTAATGTCTAGCTCCTGGGGAGGCGAGAAAGCAACTGTTTCTTTCTTTTTAAATGAAAGTTTGCTGGACTGATGCAACTTCTGAAAAAATCAGCCACAAATTTGATCTGTATGCTTCTACTTTCAATAGTTCTGTCTGTGACTTTTGGCCCCATGGAGTTCTGTTCAGATTTGAACAGGTCAAAGAGACCACTGCTATGCAGGACCGGGCTTCTCGAGAGCTGAATGACGTGTGGATGAGCTAATTCAACCATCTGATTAAAGAGATGCATCTAAAAGTTGCAGGACAGTACATCACAATGACTGGACTTGGGCACTCCTGCACTAAACTCAACTTAAATTTTATCTACACTACCAGTCAAAAGTTTGGGTACATTTTCCCATTGGACTTGATGGAAAAGTGTGTCCAAACATTTGACTAGTGGTATATATTGATTGACCAGATGGGCACTGTGTTGGGTTTTTAAAATATGGTACCAAATCTGACTATAAACAAGAGGGAACTCAGTGAAGAGCTTCAAAACACTTTTGATACTTAATACTTTTTACATGATAACATTAGTAAGTAGTTGTTTGTCATAAAAATACTTTGAACCAATTCAGGCTACTCACTCAGCAGAGCTCTGTGTAAACCTACACAAGCTCCTATTTTAACTTTTAGCTGCAACATGTCATCTCAGTAGTCGCCTGAGATTAAAACAACCAATGACAGCATAGTGGACCGTATTCCAGACAAAAGCAATCCAACATATCACTCACAAGTCACACAGTAATCTCTAAGGTATCTCTAAGGTAAGTAATCTGCAAAGGTATCAAATCCTGATGCTGGTCCTCTTACATTCCTGTTTTTCTGGTCCTCGTCGTGGGGTGGGGTTGGGTGCGTGTATTGGGTTGATCTGACTGTGTCCCGGCTGGCTGTGTTGCTGAGGGCTGCTCGCCCCAGGGATGCCCAGGTTGATGCGCTCTGGAGGGATGTGACCGGTTTTTAGGTCTGGAGTTGGGGCTTGTTGTCCTCCTGCTGGCCCAGGTCACCTTCTAGTGTGGTTGGCCAAGGAAAGTAGGGGCAGGCAGCAAACGTTTTCATTATTCTGAGTATTTGCTTTTGTGCACAGAGTAGGAGAGATTGGGAGGCATCTATAGGATGGATAGAGTATTCCAAGAGGTGGATGGATGGCGAGATGGGGTATTTGGGGTGTGGGAGGATGGGATGGGAAAGAGGGAGGAGGTAATCAGGGAGGGTTAAAAAACTGGTTTAAAAAGTTTTTTAAAAAAGAAAAAAAACTGTACAGTGCATGAACATCATATTCTAAGTTGCAATCAGTAAAACAAACTCTCCAAACATACCAGATCATTTTAATGTTTGATAAGCAGGTCTGTGGGTCACATTTATAGAGTTATGAGGAAAGTTATTGAGTAAAATTGAAAAATGTCCCCATAGTCCTCTTTAGGGAACTGCTTGGCTCACTCTCTAAAGTTTGACCCCTTTTATTGAGACTTAAAGCACATTAATTACTTTTTTGGGGGAATTCATGTAATTTTCACATTGCTGCATGTCCTAAAAAGCAAAAAAAGCACATTTGGCTCTAGCATCACAACACTTTGCTTTTTTGTGATTTAAAAAACAATTTATAAGGTTGACTTTATCACTGCCTTGATTTTTATTCAACAAAACATAACTAACCTATATAAGAAAGAGCTTACTTATTTATGCTTGTAGGAATCATCAGCTTGGTAAATCTCCAGTGCCTGTTGGTTTGCAGCATGTTCTGAACAACTTGATTGTGAAAAGTGACCCATTCCCTGGAAAGCACCTATTCTCTTCATGTTCATTGAATAGTAAAAGACAAATTTATTATCAGCCCCATGGCCCACTCTGCCCCTTTCTCCGTCTCCACCCCCAGAGACTTTTCATCCCTCTTTTCCCACCACTGACAAGAGTTTTTGTGTCTACACAGAGACCTCCATAATTCAAGTGAGCTCAACTCACAGAATCCAAAAGAAGACTTTGTGGATGGTTTTACAATATTGACACTTGTAAAAAGATTGAGGGCACTTTCTAATATTCACGACGTGGCATTGTGTAATAGGTTAATACAGGCAGAATTAACTTGAATCCATGTTTTTGTCATTTCTGTCATGCCATGCTGATTTGGAGAAAGAGAAAAATGACTTCTTGCCTAAAACGAATGAACAAACAAAAAATATACAGTAACCTAAAATGAGACATTTTATTTTGGTGAAAACAATCCCTGTCTTTGTCTGATACTGCAAAAAAGAATCATATGGGATGTGATAACTGAATGCTCAAGATTGCCACCTAAAATTTGGACCGGCTGCCAAAACCTAAACAGAGAGATAAAATACTTCCCTGATACACTTAAGCCTTTATTTAAAATCTCATTCATAATTTGGGAGGTAAATCTCATCTACAGCTTCAACAATAGTTAGTGGGTTACACTGTTGCATTCATGATACAGAAAGCATGACATGGCATTTGCTGCAAATTCTTGTTCTTCTTCCTCTTCATGTGTTTGTTTGTATCATACAAGTTAATGTGCATGCTTCATGTCTTATTCTCTGTTTCTGATGTACATCTCCAGACTACTTATGAAGCTTGGCATTACAACATTTTCAATGTGTTTTTTGTGTAGAGGAATGCATTTCCTGAAATTTCACTTTTGTAAAAGCATTTAAAACTGAATGGTTTCTATCATCACTAACCTGTAGCTTTAAACACATGAAGAATGACAGACTTACAGTGACAAACACTGATGACAAATCATATACTGATGGCCTGATAACTAATGAGGAACAGGTGTGGCAATCAGCAACTACAAGGAGCAGCTGTAACACGGGAACAGGAAGTGAGAACTGCGGAATGTACCAGGGGTGAACCCTACAAAATAAAACAGGAAGCAAGCTAAAACACGCAGATGACTCCACCTGAACTAAAGCAAGCTGAAAATCAAAGAAAAGAAATAAAAAATCTAAACTAAATTCAACCAGAACTGACAGACCTATCCATGACTGAAATTTACCCAGAGGATATTTTTCAAACTGAAAGATGATCATTCACAGCCTCCCAAAAAATCTATTAAAACAGAGGTGTCCAGCTCTGGTCCTTGGGGGCCTCAATACTGCAGGCTTTCCATGTATCTCTGCTCCAGCACACCTGACCCAAATCAATGAATCATTGTTTAAAACTTTATAAGCTGTAGGACCAGTTTAGTTTGAGTCAGTTGTGTTCAATCAGGGAAAGACTGAAAACCTGCAGGACAGGGGCCCTTCAGGCTCGACTTTGGACATCACTGACTTAAAAGGACATGAAACTTTAGGCTCTGGCGCACTGTATTGTATACATCACAGTAAAAAGCTTTGTTCTTGGGACCTCATTAAATATTTCTTAAGGTCAGGTTGACTTACCATGTTTTTGTACACATTTAAAAGTTACTTTCAACTTTTTTGTCTGCCTATAATTCCAAAGATAATTATCTCTAGAGTTTCATTGACTTCATTCTTGCATTTAAACTCCAGTTAATCCTTTTGTTGAAGAAGCAGTGGGGTTTTCCCAAGGCTTTTTCTCTTTTCAATGAATAACCTGAGAATAAACAGACAAATAGCTCCATGAGAACATTTATGGTTAAGGATATGTTTCCTTTTCTACATGCTATCATTAACAGGAGTAATAAACTAGAATTTTATACTGTGAAAAAAGCTTATACTGTGTCATACTGTAGATGTGAAAGAGGTTTTTTTTGTTTTTGTTTTTTTTTTTGTATTTGCATGTGAAAGAAAGCAAGAGGGTCTGTTTATGTCTTTTTGTGATATAGAAGTTATTAATTTAAATCAAATTAACGTTAATAAAATTCATGACCAAAGTATATAAATGTCAATATTTCTACAGAATTTTTTTATGGAAGAATCACAATTGGGGGTCATATATGTACAGGAATATTCATCAACAAAATATGACATACTCTAAAAGACCTAAATATTGTGTTTCATGCCAGGGCTCTTGCTCCCTTCTGTTACCAGAGTGCCTCTTAACAGCTTTGTGGTAAATGAGAATGCAATCACAGAGGGATTAAAGAAAGAGAACATGCTAGACATAAAAATAACTACAATAGACTGCCATTGCTTACAGTTTCATGTGACATCAGGCTTAATCTCTACACAGCCTTGTGCCTGTAAAATAGGTTAGATCAGATTCAAAGCTCTGGAAGATTTGTTGGGATGGTGGAAGTGAAGACAGTTAATGTTGTGAGCAGGACTTTACTTTAACACCCACCAAATACATGTTCAAATCATTTCTGCAGGTATAAATGAAAATTTACTAGCCAGTTTGGCAGGTTTTTATTGAAGCATAATTAAATTGATTTGTTCTGGCAGAGCTATGGTTTCCCATCTGCACCATTTCATGCATCCACTAAGCGTCCCATTTTGCATGGTCTTGTTTACAGGTGACTGCCTCCCTGAACAAAGTGCAGCTGAATGAGGAGTGAGATTTAAATCACATAAATGATGAGCAGAACTAAAAACAGAAATGTGGTGGTAGTTGGGGAGTGTAAAAAAAACAGGATAGGTTACAAGACAAAGGAGGCAGGGGAGAATGTCAGTGATCAAAGAAGAGGTGGAAGTCAATGAGATAGCATGAAGAAAGGCAGGCACAAATATGTGTGCAAATGCAAATACCAGTATAAGGACACTGAGGCTCCATTCACACAGGGATGAGTTTGGATATTTAATCCACACAGAACTTCACAGCAGAGCCAGATCCTTTTCCAAAAAAAAAAAAAAAAAAAAAAAACTGAAACAAAACAACACAAAACAATGTCTGCTCATATAATCAATAAGCTTCAGAAAGTGAAAAAATGGAATAAGACTCAGCCTTTGTCCTTGTCTCAGCCCAGTATAGGCTTAATCCCATTACAACCTGATCTCACTTGGTAAATTAAACATTTCTCCGACCTACTGTCTGCACACTTTCTTTATTCAAAGACAAGTAGACCACAAACAGTATCACATTATAGCCTGATAAATGTCATGCTTTCACTAGAAAAGTAAATTTGTAACATAATTAGCTTCTTGTTTTTTTATTTGGGGGGCAGTGGTTAGCTTCTGTGTTTGTATGGATGTAACTTGATTTTATCCAGTGAGGTTGATATTTCCATCATTAAAATACCAACAGACATTTTAAAGAAATTTATTTGATTAAATAATATAAGCATTCAACATTACTTATAAACTGGTTTATTTTCCACCAATAAAAAGTTAGCAAGTGGAAATTCTGATTTCCACTTTTGATGTGACATGTCACATCAACCAGCCACATTGGCTGCAAATCAAAGCAGTCCATTTAGAGCCCTGCATGACAGTGCTGTGTAACAGTTCTGACTTATGATGATGTTATTTGAGCTAAACATATGGAGTTATGGTAAACACACATTAACACCTTTATAACGTAACAAATCAACTTCTTTACCCGCTTGGCCCTAAAGCATTTAGGCCTCAAACTCATTTCCCCACCTCTCTTTTCAACAACACCGCTGCTTTCCTCTGTGTCTCTCAGTGGCAGGCAAGCTTTTTGCTTGGGCCAACAAAAGACAATGGTCAAGCTGCAGGGGATGGAGACGACGATTAAGGGGGACAAGAGGGGGGCTTACTTTATAGAGTGATTTGGAGATGTTGGCAGCAGGACAGTTTTTTTGTAGTGTTTGTATGTGTGTGAAAGAGGCTTAAGTCTATAAAAAGCTGAGCCGAAGTCATGCTGTGAACAGCAGAAAAAAGGGGTGTACGGGGGGGGGGTAGAATTGGGTGTCCGAATGTTATGATAGTGATCAGGCAGCTGTTTTCCTGGAGGGTTTGTTAAACAAAGACCTACAGCCACCAGTGCCAGATTTGTGATTTAAGTGGGAACAAATCCAATGTCAAATTATTTAATTTGTCAAGCCAAAGACGTTTTTTTTTAGCAGTCCAAGCACATAGTTTCTTTGGTAGTCAATAAAATTATGATTTACAGTTTTCTGTTTAATATAATCAAATAAATGTCCTTTTTAAAATAAATTGCAGGCTCTAGAAATGTTTATTCATAGCTGTTTCTATTCTTGAAAACAAGTCTCCCTTTTAGATATTAAGATTCATATGACTTGCAATGTTTGAGAGGTGTTTTTCTTTTTGAATAACACTATAACACCATAAAACATTGAAACATTAATGTGTTTTAACCAGGCTTGATAAACCTTCCTGATTATCTTGCAGCTGTCCGCCATAATGCAGTGACCCCTGGCTAAGGACACAATAAACATGATACAGTATCTCTTTTTGTCAGGACCTGTCCACCGCTCCATGTTCTCGGTCACCGTGCCCATCAAATGCAAAGGTAAGAAATGAAGAAGAAAGAATGATGACCAGAGGGGTTAGGGTTGGAAAGAGTCTACTGAGAGAGCTACACTTAAACTAAAATATTTCTGTTTTCAGATACAAAAGAGTCAATGAGAGTCATTAAGAGTCAGTTATGACCTGATGCTGTCTCCATTCTAACTTCAGCCATATATTTTTATACATCGTCCCTAGCCATTTGCAGGTTAAAATAAAAGAAAAAAGTTAAAAGACTGTATGAGTAGGAAGGGTTTTGAATTGTGCTTCTTGCGTAGAAATTCACGACAGAGTACTTTAACAGTCCCCTCTTTCCTCTGTATAGCCTAAGTATTTGTGGCTAGATCAACAGTGTTAAATTTGTCTATGACATTTAAAGTTGTGATGGCTTACAAGATATGAGGTTTGTCTCTGTAACTGGGTAAAGAAAACAGCCATTGTGCTATATTCGAGCTTTTACTTAAATCTGCAAATCTGTGTTTTGTGCATCAGTGGAGTTATTACACTTGTGTCTTTATATGGTTTTGGTGGGGGTGTGAGTCTGAATCTGATACAGCTGTTTTTCATTTGAAGGTTGTAATGGAGGAAAACAGGAAAAATATAATACACACAGAGGAAACAGATTTGACCAATATGTGGAAGTGGATTGGTCACGCTCCTTAAAAACAAAGGCAAACAAAGTGTCAAACCCTGTTGCATTTGTCAAGAAAAGAGAGCCTGAACCTGGGGGGTGACCATAACCCTGATGAGTGAAGTGAATCTTTGAGCATTGGTCTTCATTGTAAACATGTGGGACACAGATGGATATTTGAAAATGTGTCTACATAATTGGGGAGCAGGTAAAAGTAAATAGAAACTTTAGAGTTGTTTTTCTTGCCTGTTCGCATCACTGCTCATTGGGAATAAAACCTTCTACAGGATCCAACACTTAAACATCAGCCTTGACCACACAGCCGTAAAACCTAATCCAGCTGTACGATGCCAAACCGCATCGTCAGTTCTCCAGCTCCTGCTGTATCCAGTGGTGGGAACAAGTCTGATCCTGGAAGGTGTACATGTTTATCTGGTAAAGCAGCTCTGTGTGACACATGGAAAGGAAAGCAGAGGATTAGGGAGGAAGGGAAGAAAAAAGTAATAATTACAAGTGGTTCTTTAATTCAGTTCACCAGAACTCAGTGTGAGTGAGTGATGGGACACTGATGATAAGATATTTGTGAGTTAAAGAAGCTTGCCTTTGTTTCCAATGAGAAGATGGATGGATATTACCATTGCATCAGAGAACTGAGTATGAAAGAAGCAAACATGGCTAACTGAGGTTAACTAAATGACCTTCAATAAAAGGGAAGCATTTTGCTCATCTTTATCCAAAGGTTTACATTTTAAGACATAACACAATCCCATGGCAGTGTGTTGAACTAGCACACAACTTTTTACATGTTGCTTTTACTCATTTTAGGCATTTGGAGTGTCAGATTTTGATTAAAATAGCACAATAAAGTGTTAGGAAGCAAAGTGTAAGGATTACAGTGAAAGTACAGCGCTGTCGTTTTCTCAAAACGTACAGCATGAAATGTTATGCAAAACTACCTAATGTTGTATTTTGTGCCACCCAGCATCATGGCAGCAGAGTGATAGCCTGGCCGTCATATTGTGCTGAGTAAATTTTCTCTGCCAAGAGGAGCCTTTCTGGATATGGGGTTCTGTTTGATTATTCAATTTTGTTCTTTATTGTTATATTGTTTATATCATATGTTAGTTTTTTTTTCTATTTCAGCTTAAGACTGCTGGACCAGACAGGAGGGACAAGGGAGGGAAAGCAGAGGGAAAAGATGTAAAACAAAGAAATGGAAAGAGAGGGAAAAAAAAGGGAGGCAATCCAAAAAGAAAAAAACAAACCCCAGCTACTGTAAATCAAACCTTAACAAAAAAAAAAAAAAAAAACTAAACCGTTTCTACAATTGTAAAAATAAAAATTAAAAATATTCCAGGGCTTCTAAGAAAACACAGCAGACATCATCAGGAGCACCTGCAGGAAGAAAAAAACGCAGCATGAGTTTAACAGGAATGCATTTCAATAAGATGTCTAGTTTGTATGTCCAACATGCTTTATGTTCAGCTGAGTGGGTGGGACAAGGCAGGAAATGGATGTTTAGATGTATCACATTATTTTAGTCCCCTCCCTGAGCCGTCACCTTATCGTGGTGGAGGGGTTTGCAGCTATGGTGGTGGATCCTAGCAGCTATGTTGTCGGGGGCTTTATGCCCCTGGTAGGGTCACCCATGGCAAACAGGTGTCTAGGGGAGGGACCAGACGAAGCACGGCTCATAGACCTCTATGATGACGACCAACCTGGGCATGAATGTTCCCTTGCCCGGACGCGGGTTACCGGGACTCCCCTCTGGAGCCAGGCCTGGAGGTGGGGTACGAGAGCAAGCGTCTGGTGGCCGGGCCTTCGCCCATGGGGCCCGGTCGGGCTCAGCCCGAAAGGGTTACATGGGCCCCACCTCCCGTGGGCTCACCATCTGCAGGAGGAGCCATAGGGGTCGGGTGCAATGTGAGCTGCGCGGCAGCAAGAGGCGAGGACCCTGGCGGTCTGATCCCCGGCTGCAGAAGCTGGCTCTAGGGACGTGGAACATCACCTCTCTGGTGGGGAAGGAGCCTGAGCTTGTGCGCGAGGTTGAGCGGTTCCGGCTAGATATAGTTGGACTCACCTTGACACATGGCCTGGGCTCTGGAACCAGTACCCTCGACAGGGGCTGGACTTTCTTCCACTCTGGAGTTGCTCATGGTGAGAGGCGCCGAGCAGGTGTGGGCATTCTCATCAGCCCCCAGCTTGGTGCCTGCACGTTGGGGTTTACCCCGGTGGATGAAAGGGTAGTTTCCCTCCGCCTCCGGGTGGGGGGACGGGTCCTGACTGTTGTCTGTGCTTATGCGCCGAACAGCAGTTCAGAGTACCCACCCTTTCTGGAGTCCTTGGAGGGAGTGCTGGAGGGTGCTCCTTCTGGGGACTCCATTGTTCTGCTGGGGGACTTCAATGCTCACGTGGGCAATGACAGTGAGACCTGGAGGGGAGTGATTGGGAGGCATGCCCCCCCCCCCCCCCCCCCCCCCCCCCCCCCCTCTGAACCCAAATGGTGTTTTGTTATTGGACTTCTGTGCTCGTCATGGATTGTCCATAACGAACACCATGTTCCAACATAAGAGTGTCCATATGTACACCTGGCATCAGGATTCCCTGGGCCGCAGTTCGATGATCGATTTTGTAGTTGTATCGTCGGATCTGCGGCCACATGCCTTGGACACTCGGGTGAAGAGGGGGGCGGAGCTGTCAACTGATCACCACCTGGTGGTGACTTGGCTTAGATGGTGGGGGAGGAAGCCGGTCAGATCTGGCAGGCCCAAACGTGTTGTGAGGGTCTGCTGGGAACGTCTGGCTGAGTCCCCTGTCAGAGCGAGCTTCAACTCCCACCTTCAGCAGAGCTTCGAACATGTCCCGAGTGAGGCGGGGGACATTGAGTCCGAATGGGCTGTGTTCCGTGCCTCTATTGCTGAGGCAGCCAGCCGGAGCCGTGGCCGTAGGGTCGTTGGTGCCTGTCATGGCGGTAATCCCAGGACTCGTTGGTGGACACCAGCAGTGAGGGATGCCGTCAAGCTGAAGGAGTCCTATCGGGCCTTCTTGGCCTGTGGGACTCTGGAGGCAGCTGATGGGTACCGACGGGCTAGGCGGCATGCGGCTTCGGCTGTTACCGAGGCAAAAACTCGTGCATGGGAGGAGTTTGGCGAGGCTATGGAGAAAGACTTCCGGACGGCTTTGAGGAGATTCTGGTCCACCATCCGGCGGCTCAGGAGGGGGAAGCAGTGCTCCATCAATACTGTGTACAGTGGAGGTGGGGAGCTGCTGACCTCAACTCGGGACGTAGTGGGTCGGTGGAAGGAATACTTCGAAGACCTCCTCAATCCTACCAACACGTCTTCCGATGAGGAGGCAGAGCTGGTGGACTCAGGGGTGGACTCTCCTATCTCTGGGGCTGAAGTCGCTGAGGTGGTCAAAAAGCTCCTTGGCGGCAAGGCCCCGGGGGTGGATGAGATCCGCCCGGAGTTCCTTAAGGCTCTGGATGCTGTGGGGCTGTCCTGGCTGACACGCCTCTGCAGCATCGCGTGGACATCGGGGGCAGTACCGCTGGAATGGCAGACTGGGGTGGTGGTCCCCCTTTTTAAGAAGGGGGACCGGAGGGTGTGTTCCAATTACAGGGGAATCACACTCCTCAGCCTCCCTGGTATGGTCTATTCAGGGGTCCTGGAGAGGAGGGTCCGCCGGATTGTCGAATCCCGGATTGAGGAGGAGCAGTGTGGTTTTTGTCCTGGTCGCGGAACAGTGGACCAGCTCTATACCTTTTTTGGGGTCCTGGAGGGGGCATGGGAGTTTGCCCAACCAGTCTACATGTGCTTTGTGGACCTGGAGAATGCATTCGACCGTGTCCCCCGGGGGCTCCTGTGGGGGGTACTCCGGGAGTATGGGGTACCGGACCCCCTTGTACGAGCTGTCCGGTCCCTGTACGACAGGTGTCAGAGCTTGGGCCGCATTGCCGGTAGTAAGTCGGATTCGTTTCCGGTGAGGGTTGGACTCCGCCAAGGCTGCCCTTTATCACCGATTCTGTTCATAACTTATATGGACAGAATTTCTAGGCGCAGCCGAGGTGTTGAGGGGATCCGAATTGGTGGCCTCAGGATTGGGTCCCTGCTTTTTGCAGATGACATGGTCCTGTTGGCTTCATCTGGTCGTGATCTCCAGCTCTCGCTTGAGCGATTCGCGGCCGAGTGTGAAGCGGCTGGGATGGGAATCAGCACCTCCAAATCTGAGACCATGGTCCTCAGCCGGAATAGGGTGGATTGCCCTCTCCGGGTCGGGAGTGAGGTCCTGCCTCAAGTGGAGGAGTTTAAATATCTCAAGGTCTTGTTCACGAGTGAGGGAAGGATGGAGCACGAGATCGACAGACGGATCGGTGCAGCATCTGCAGTAATGCGGACTCTGCGCCGGTCTGTCGTGGTGAAGAAGGAGCTGAGCCAGAAGGTGAAGCTCTCGATTTACCAGTCGATCTACGTTCCTACCCTCACCTATGGTCATGAGCTGTGGGTCATGACCGAAAGAACGAGATCTCGTATACAGGCGGCTGAAATGGGTTTCAGGGTGGCCGGGCTCTCCCTGCGGAGGGAGAGCCCGGCTGGGAGGGGCTCAGAGTAGAGCCGCTGCTCCTCCGCATCGAGAGGAACCAGTTGAGGTGGCTCGGGCATCTGGTCAGGATGCCTCCTGGACGCCTCCCTGGTGAGGTGTTCCAGGCACGTCCCTCTGGGAGGAGACCCCGGGGAAGACCCAGGACACGCTGGAGGGATTATATCTCTCGGCTGGCCTGGGAACGCCTCGGGATCCCCCCCGCAGAGTTGGCAAATGTGGCTGGGGAGAGGGAAGTCTGGGCTTCCCTGCTTAGGCTGCTGCCCCCGCGACCCGACCCCGGATAAGCGGCTGAAGATGAAGATGAAGATGAAGATGAAATTATTTTAGTTTGAACAAAGAACCTGATTTGAAGTAAAAGGGATAAAGTCTGTCTACTGCAACCAGAGGACATCAGCCACAAAACCTAGAGGTGTTTATTTGGAAAACTGTCTGAGCTTGAATCAGATATACGTTCTGGTTGTTATAGCTGAGTCTAGAAATACGAAGTTTTGGAAATCTGATCTGAAATCTGTATTTGAGGGACAACTTGGACTTCCATTCACTTATATCAGGTTGTACTTGACCTGTGGAGCATTCAGCATTTTAGCTAGCCTGTTGTTAATCTGCTTAACTGGGCTTTAGAGAGATGGAGTTTCTCTCCCTGTGTCATACACACGCATACAAACCCACACATTATCCTGTTTCACACACAAAGACACACTCATACTGTTTTATAGTCTCTCTTATGCACACACATACACACTTGTTGTATTCCATCCTGTCTGTTTTCATTTCCTCCCTCTCACCTTTCAGACCTTGTTTCACAGTCTTATCCCCATCTGTCTCTTCTCTCCTTGTTACAAAAGACTGGTTTTCAGAGCTTTGTTCCACATGATGCTGTCTGTTTTATGCATTTACTTGTTGGTTATTTTGCTAGATCCTGGGAACACAACAGATGAAAAGACAGCACAGGATTCAGAGTCCAAAGCTTTTCTTTTTTTTCTCTCTTCCTTCAAACAGTACCCTCTTTGTGTAGCTAATACAGAACCACTAAATTATTCAATTTTGGTATTTACACCAACAATCCACACTGGCTACAGTGTTGGCCGATGTCTACACATGGTTTACACCAGCTCTTCCAAGAGCAATATGCCAGCAAAGTAAGTTATGCAAATTGACCTCAAGTTCGCATTAAGTGACTTGACTGTCTGCTTTTCTTTGCCATCACAACCAACAAGCATTTGTTTTGTCCACTGTTTAAGCTAAATGCAGTCAGCCGCTGAAGCATGTCATAACAACTGTTTAATGTCTGTAACATGAAGAGCTGTTTGAGGTTGCTGCAAGCGGCGTGGAACCACAAATAATGGTCCAAACAGCATGTTTGCAGAATGCCAGCTGGGACTGGAACGGCCTCACACGAGGTCTGACTCTGTGCCTCAGGTTTGGATGAAATTTTCACAACTTTCATAACAAACTCCACAATCTCCTCTTTATTTTTGCTGTTATGTGCTTTTCCAGAAATGGTTTAGTTGTGACATAAAATTATTTTGCTTTTGCAGGCTGACACAAAGACGTTATAGTTCTGATGTAAATATGCCACGACTGAAGTTTATGTTGGATTATTTTCTTGCATCTAAATCATAATAACGCCTGTTTCATTCAGTTCAGAAGGCCAATGCATGTGGTGAAAAGAAGCATGAGTGTTGACTATACCACAGATGCTGCTTGTTCCCAACGTATAAACTAAGCACATTGTGCGCACATTGAACTGTGCATGTACTGAAGCAGTTTTTTTGGGAGTGATATACTCACAGATGGTCTATGAAGTAAATAAACATGATGTTATTCAATATTCACATGAGATACATTCAGAAAAAATTCTATAGAATCACAATTATTGCCAATTTACAGTTAGGTGTGTCATGATATGTTTTGTTGCCTGATTCTGTAAAGGAAAACAACACAAACTGACTCAGATCAGTTTACTTAAAGACCATGAGATCAGATTTGCATATATCACTTCCTTCTCATATTTAGCAGAGGATTATCTCTAAAAAGCATCAGACTCAATCATGAAGAATATAATGTTGGTCTTATTCTACATCAGCCAGGATGGTAGCAGGATGGTGCTCCTCAATATGGTTGTTATGACCAGAGCTCAACTCCTGTTCTTCATAACATGATGATCATCATGAAAGTGGTCCTTTGGTGGATCCTGAATCAGGACAGGAAAGTAACTTCCTGGAGTATAACCTGGTTAGTGCTGGAAATTGCAAAAAGGTTGCTTCTCAGTTCTTTTTTTGTGACACACATCTGTGTTCTGTATCATAGCATCTGTTTGTGCCTCATTTGATATTTATCACCGTGAGGAGCTTTTCATTTTATTATAATTTGCATCTGACTTTATGATAGCCCAGTTGTTTAGCCTTGTTGTCATGTCATCAATGAATCTGGGTGCATGTTTGAAGCAGCACTAATTGAATAGGATATTTAATTTGGTTGAAACTCAGTGACCTTAAACCAGGTACTCCATCTTCAATATTGGATTAAACAGATTGGTTCTGCTTGTCATGTGTTTACCCAAAGCTGGAGTTTGTTTTGATTACTCTAATACCACATGTATATTTATCTACAGTAAATAACAAACAGCTTAAATGAACTGTCTTTGTGACAAAATAACTCTTTTTGAGAGTAGACATGTCAATGTAATTGAACTTCTCCAAAATCCAGGGTTCAAGAGACAAGGCACAAGAAAGTGTTGGGTTTGGAATTGAAGTTACCTTCTCGACTACTTTATCCAGTGTTGGTTAGTCAGAGGGTAAAGTCACTACTGAAAACATTTCCTGAACAATTTTAATTTCCTACACCTGAACTTAAACAGAAACACGACAACACACAGAAACACTATACCAGCACATAAAAGTTATTTGTTTTTTTGTTTTTTTTTTATTATTATTAACTGAACATTTCATCACTTAAGTGGAGTCAGATTAGATAGTTTGGACATCTGATTACGATGCCTCCTGGGCGCCTTTATGTTCTACCTGGAGGAGACCCAGAAACATAGGCTGGAGGTACTATGTCTCTCAGCTGACTTGGGAAAGCTGGAAACAGTCAGAGTTGATGGAAAAGAGAAATTTGGGCTTCCCTGTTCAAGCTGCTGCCCCCACAATGGATGGATGAATGGATGGATGGATGGATGGATGGATGGATCGATGGATGGATGGAACCCAAAACCCTCTTTGCTTTTTCATTAAACAAAGTTGCATGCTTGTGTGTTACAAATGTATCAAAGCTTCAGCTTTGTTCTTGTTTGACACAGAGTCCCATTCACTTCCCTCTCAGATCAGTTACTAAACCATCAATTAGTCTGTAGACTGTGAAAAACCTGCTATATACATAGATAGCTTTATGTGGTGTTGTTTTCCTTCCATCACACCATCTTTGTTTTATATAAATATTTTATTAGTTTCAGTACCATTTTAAGAGGATATTTTCCCTCCATTCAATATGGAAATAACATACCAGAAGTAAAAACAGCAATAGAAAATGAGAGGTTATAAAAAAAATAAGATAAACATGCCTGTGTGAGTGCTTAACTGAGTCAAACCAGGAGTAAAAAAAAACCTAATCCCAGTCACTGTTTCTAGTAAGGATTCCAACCAATATATAATCCGAGTTCCTTAGCGGTTTAAACTATAAGTGAAGGAGCAGAACACAGAAATTAAGTCTCTTGATATCACAGAACCCATGTGACTTCTATCAATGTGGCGTATTCTTCTCCTCTAAGCACATCTTCTCTCCATTGAGGAATCGTCAGTCTGCTTGGGATCAATGTCTGTATCTGACAGTTTGATGCTTCTTTTTTCAATCAAACATCTACATGAATATTTGACATCCACACTGGTTCAATATTCTCCATCAAGGCTCCCACAAATCATATGACCCCATGTCCTCCATAAAACTTGTCACTGGCCGCTGGTGAAGATGTTATAAACTGTTCTTGTTTTCTCTTTTAGGTCTTTGTCTGTTTTCTCTCCTCTGCTCCTCCGTCTTTCTGTCCCTCTTCACCTGATGCCTGTTGGGAAAAAAAAACTGGGTCAGTTTGTGGGCACATGAAACTGCTAATGTCATCTAGGCTTGGGGGTGGCAAATTTTTGTACCCAGCACAAACGTGGAAAATTTAGTTGGCTGACTAACTAACTAAATAAATAAACATAGCAGGAATAGATGACTGGTTATTTCAAAGATTGTACTACTGCAGAAAACTTGCATGTAGTTCAGGAACTGAAGTTAACACATGATGCAGGGCTTAATTTTGAGCAAAGGGAAAGTTTGGAAGTGTGTATGTATGCTTGGGTCCTGTGTAGGCGTGTTCAGTTCAGATATCGCCCTGAAGGTAGCAAAGCAGGCTGGAAAACCACAGTAAATACCTCAGATCTTTTATCAATTGTGTTGAAAGTCAGAAGACACATTGAAACAGGAGAAGCCTTTAGATATGAAATGAACCACTGCATGAATGAATGCACTCACACTTATGCACATACTCACCATTGTCTGTGTCTGAGTTGGGGCTGATGTGACGTTTGTTGGTGCACATGCACTCTAAGTGATCCTCCAGCCTCACCTGTACCTCCTTCAGCTTTGGCCGCCGTCGCACGTACTCTACTTTTGCCACCTGAAAGAGACAGAGATGAGAAATTCAGACAAGAAATCTTTTTCAAAATAAAAAACAAAGCAACTGTGCAAGAGTGGAATGAAAAGTGCTTTTATCTCCTCTAACAGAAGCAGAAAATATGGGCATTTCATTTTACCAAGCTTACAACTTGAACTTGTCCAGGCATCACTTCTTACACTATATTTGTTGCTGCAGTTTTCGTATGTTAAGATCATATCGTTCAGTATTTCATGAATACGAAATTTAACATTAACCTGGTGCTTTGCTTTGCCACTCTTCTACCTCCCAACTTGATTCAAAAGTAGCACAATATGTAAGAGCCGAAGACAATAACATTATGGCAAATGTTACAAAGATAGATTATATGAAAATATGTGTTTACATTTTTGTAGAAATGATTTACTTCCTGTACAACATTATGTGGTATTTCTGTCATGTCATTTTTCTCAGTAACAGCCCTGGCTTACTGGAACAGATTAACAACACAGTACGTTGAACACAAATCAAGCACCTACATCATGCTTGAGGGCAGCAACCTTTGAAAAAATTAACTTGTGCAACCAAACCACAATTGTACATCACTGGCCAGATAAGCTGATTATGATGGAAAATTACCATAATGGTAAAAAGTTACTGCTGAAAGGTACAGATTCTAAAAACATCTACTGCATGTCTACGCAAACATAAAGGGCACAAGATGTGCTGCCAAGATTAAAGTAGCAAATCCAAGATCTAAATAAATGTAAAATAATTTCACCTTTTCTTCTGTTACAGCATAACTTCTTGCAGTGATAAATGGCTTGGAAACAGAGCACAAATCAGAAAACTGCTTCTGTACTTCTAACCTATTGTTGACAGATTTAGTCTTTCATGTTTGTTCTGAACAACAATGTTGTAGTTAAATGTGCAGAAAAGGCGCAGTGCAAGTGTTGCAGACAAAGCCTTCTCTGAACTTATCTTTAAGTAATTCCACAGAGTAACGTCAACACACAGGTCTGTCTGGTCTTGTTTGGAAGAAGGAACTGCATTCACACTGACAAGTGTCTTGATTTCATTGGCATTAAATGATGCATATTCTTTTTTGTTCCAACACACACCACGCTTGCTGCAACCCTGATCATGCTGAACAGCTGGTCTGAGTCGCTCTGGAACACGTTTTCACTGAGAAATTGACCAAACTAGTGACACAAAACATGCAGTCATAGTTTGTGCTTCATGTTCACACCACTGACATGATGCCAAGACAGTGGAGCTCCAGGTGTGATTGCCCAAGCATTTCTGCTTCAAGTCTGAACAAACTCAGGAACAGCCGGGCCGAGACTTAGAAGTTCGAGCGAAGAGGTTCAGCCAAGGTGAGAAGTTGTGCTGTTAAAGCACTCTGTCAAGAGAGTGATCTGTCTTTCAGGGCATGATGGGATATCGTGAACCCTGACATGTTGCAATAAACTACTTAAATACACTACGAGAATAGGTATGCAGCTGTCCCGACATAGCTACAGTCCAATGCAGAGATAAAAAGCTTGCTGAGATAGAGTACAACAACATTTAAAAAAATAACATTTATATTTGGTAATTCAACAGTTCTGTCTTTCACTGGCACCTAGCAAGTGAGGAAGAACATTAAAGTGCAGGAAGAACCCTTGTTTTACATTAACTAAAATATCATCTTAAATCTATTACAGTGATAAAGTAACAGTACAGTGTTACAGATGTAACACTGTGTGTTTTCTTTGAAGATATTTGTCTCAGCAGAGATTCTTGAAAGCATAGAGGGACACCCTGCTCTTATTGCATGTAGTAGCTTGTTGCACCTTAATGAAACAACAGATGATAAAAATGGCATGTCTTGACTGTTCATTCATTTATAGCATGGGACCTGAAACTGAGCCTGGATACAACGTAGCTTAAGCATTGTTAGGTGTGGATGATGTTTAAAACTGTAGCCATGTCACAAATGCCAATTAAACACAAGTTTAGCAAGTGTATCTCATAGGCTGGTACCTGTGTGTTACTTGAGAAACTGTTGGTGGTTTGTCAAGTGAGAAGCTTTTAGAAGCTTTTCATTGTAAGCTGTGCTAGCAAAATAAAGCAAAGCAAGAATCCCAGAACTGAATTCTGCAACACAAGAAGTCACCATATTTAACAGGAATGAGGAAAAATGCTGTTCATGCCTTAAATGTTTATGTTTGAATCTTAGCTTGGTTTATAGGCAAAGTGTACAGATTTTTTAAGACTACAGATTGACTGGCAAAATACATATAGCTCAACAAATTTTTAACTTAGTGGCTATAAATTCATCCACTGTACAGCTGAAGTTACTCTATTCTGTAACATTCAAAGCTAGGTTAGGTAATCTTGCTAAGAGACTTTTTTTTTTTTTACTCTGGGTGAAGTGGTTCCTCATCCTGATAGTAGTCTGCAGGCCTACATTTTGTAATCATAAACAATAACAAAATATAGTTAGAGCCCTCAGTTTACTGTAAATCTGTAAAAATGTTTGGGCTGAATTGAAGTTGCTCATTTCTTATATTTTGTAAGCTTCTTCATGGCTGAGAAAATGCAGGAAGGATTTACCGACCCGGCTCAGTTTTTTTTTTTTTTTCGGTTTATTTGCCTCCTCCCGCTAAACAGCCGAGAAAGATGAAGCGTTGGTGGAAAAGCTGCAAACTAGAAAAGCATTCAGAGAGTGCAAATCTTCACCAAGATCTTTAAAAAATGCCGTGATCCAAACGGTGATCCGGATCACCACCAAAATTAAACCTGTTCTTCCTTTTCACATTTCCAACAACTCTTGAAAATTGAATCAAAATCCGTCCATAACTTTAAGTTATCTTGAACACAAACAGATAAACGCTAGTAAAAAACATAACCTCCCTGGCGGAGGTAAGAAAAAAAGCCTTGGATCCCGCAAGGAGCACAATCAGAGGGGGAGGAGCCAAGACAGGGTGCTACTTTCACATCTTCCCCAACATTACCTACCCCAGCTTTATGGAAAATTTCATCATATTTAAATAAACAAATGAGAACCAACCTTGCATTAAGGAATATTATCCCATACGATTTATCCAAGCCTCTCAAATTATAACAGAATTTTATGCAAAACCAATTTCATAAAGTCTGATCTTCACAAAATATTGTAGAAAAGTGTCATGGCTGTCATTTCTGAATACATCATGGTATAGTTGTGAATCCCCATTAGGGTGGAAAAAGTTGCAAAAACTATACAACTAAAAAGTTTAGGTATTACCAATTCACACTAAGAAAAAATATGTCCAAGTGAAACTTGTTCAAGACCATAGTTATGTCAGGAATGAGGTTACCAAGACACAAAGTCTTCCACCTGGGGAGCAATCAGACAAGCTCCAGCAACACAGAGGCAGAAGAAAGCATTAGGCATGGAGGCAGAAAAGCAAGACTGTTCACTATGATAAAAGCTACAGTAGTTTGACCGGGTGGCCCATTACTGGACAAGAATGTAAACCAGCTCCTGATAAATACAGTGCACAAAAGAAAAGGTTGATGCTGAATATTGAAGAACTGGAGAATTAACTTCCTCCAAACTGAGAGACAATCCATCATTCTCCCAAGCTCTAAATCTGAAGTCACAGACACTGATCCCATCTGCATCACATGCCAGATGCCAACTTTTTAATTATTTAGACATCAGTGCTCATATTTTCTTACTCTCATCTTTGTTCATGTGGTGATACCATCTGAACTCTAGTCTTGCCATTCAACCCCTGGTCATATGTAAGTCCAGTTGTGGTCGTGACCGTTTCCCCTCTGACGTTGGATCGCAGCACATGTGAGTGACTTTATTTTTGATTTCCTCTGTAAGCACAGTTCTTTCATCTAGGATTTTATTTCAGCAGACCAAAGCACAGAAAATCAAACTCTCCTTTTCTCCCTCTTGACCTCTGGCAACATTTTCAATATATATTTTCATCTCTGCATCTTCTATTTTTTCCCCATTTAGTTGCTCCCAACACCTTCTATTCAGTATCACAATTTTGTTTATTTCTTTCTTAGTGTTTACGTAAGTTGACCAGAATTCACATATCAACTTCTACTGTACATATTACAGACTTAGCCTGTCTTCTTGTTTGCAGAGCACACACACACACATACACACAAGCACACACTTGACTTGGGTTATATCCAGTTGGCATTATGGGACTGTGAACCACTTGTGGTTTATTGACTCTTATTTCCAGTATTGGATAATCTAAAGGAAGTTATTATGTTTTAAAAACCAAGCCATTGCCAGACTCTCAATCATCATCAACACACACACACCTACACACACACTTATGCAATGGCTGCGCTGGGAAGATGAATTGTTTTTGGCAGGTTTAGAGTGTATACCTCCAGTAAGTGGCTGTGCCATTAATTGTCTTATGTGTGTCTGGACTTGGTGCCACCAAAAGACAAATAACACAAAGATTTTTCATAATGTTTGTAGAGTGAATACCGGTGTTCACAGTTATTGTCTCAAATGTTTTGAAGTTTTGTTGCTTATCCTAACAGTACTTTCAAAGACGTGTAATCCAAAACTACTGTTTATACAGTACCAGCTGAATGCCAACTCATTTAAATGCAATGGCTCGGTGTGTCTGACTGGAACTATTTTTCTGATATCTCGATTCAGATTTATACTGGAAGTAGGCTCTAATTAGACTGAATAAAGACTTTAAAAAGTCAAGCACAGACCATCACAGAGCTGGCATTCCACCTCCTGACAGCAGAGGAAAGAAAGATCTTTTGTTTCTCCTCTGAAATCATGAGAGCATGGACAGTTGTCTGCTCACCTCAGTTATTTGCTAATTTATAGATGTTTGTACAAACTAAAAGCCCTTCATACACACAGAAATGGAGAATTCATTTGCCAGCAATGAGCATCTACTAACGAACACATTTGCTTCTTTTAGGTTAAACTGAATGTAGACGCTGTACGTCACACTTGCAGATGTGCAAAAGCAAGATGTTGCTTTTACCTTGACGGTACGATGGTGTTTGTGAGCTGCCTGGCACTTCATGTTGCTTGTGTTGCAGCAGCCAGTGCAGCGCTTCACCTCAACGCAGGGAGGCCAGATAATGAAGTTGGCTGATGTTGGATCCACCTGACTCCTGGGAATTTCATATATTGCTGTACGCACTTTGCACACCGCTGGCAAGGCTTCTTCAACCACTGCAGGTGAGCGAAAAGATTTAAAGGTTGTTGTTTTTTTTCAAACCTGCAGCAAAGTTGACGTTTCATATTAAATTCAAGATCATGCTAATCTTTCTATAAAAGCAACTGTAATTGAAAATGATGCTAAATTTTGCACATGAAGCCGGCTGACTGTCTGTGTGTGTGTGTGTGTCTTACCGGTGCTCCGCCTCTGTCTTTTGTGGGTGTGTGTTTTCTTCTGGTCAGAGAAACTGTGAGAGAAGTCCTTGTCATAGTTCTGTTTGGTCTCCTCAATCACCTCGTTCTCTGGACAGAGACAAAATAACACACAAACTCACCGTCAAATAGCACACACATTCTGACGCTTATCTCATTGTGAATAAGACACCTGTACTGAAGTTACTAAGGATTTTTTTGTTATCTACAAATTATGTCTTAAAAAGAAGTAGATTAGAATGAATTCCTTGCAAACCATGAACATTAATATAACTAATATGTTCAAACGTGGGAGGTTTGGAAAGTGGCCTTTCTATGTAGAGTCTGCATATTCTCCGTGTGTATGCGTGCGTTCTCTCCGAGTACGCTGGCTTCCTCCCACCATCCAAAGACATGCATGTTAGGTTAATTGGTGACTCTAAATTGTTGTCAGGAGTGAGTGTGTTTGTGTGTGGTTGTTTGTCTCTCTGTGTGGCCCTGTGATCGACTGGCGACTGACTGATTGATGGATAAGCAATGAGAACGTGGAAAAATCTTGGATGCGTCCATGCTCCAGTACCTTGTTTATTACAAACGAGATCGGAGCAGGAGTTTAACCTTGTTACATTAACTAAGTAACAATGTTTATCTGTGTCAACAGGTTACGGAGTTCTCTGAAAACCAGCTGAGAAAAACAGTGTATGAGTCAGTAGGTAGTTCCTAAATCAGATCCACTTGAAGGCACGAACAGACACTGCATCAAAAGCTCACACAGGGGTCATTTGTGGGCCATCAACTGAGGAAATTGTTTGTTAAGTCAGAGTTTGAAACATTCAGTTGTTGAAGCAAGATGCTCCATTAACTTTTGTCAAAGAAGAGGAATTCATTTTGAGTGTGTTTGTGGTCTAACTTGAGTTCATGCTCATCTGGAAGGCTGGATGTTTATCAAACTTTGTAGGTCATGATAGCTGAATAACTTGACCTCTGACCCAAACATTGTTTCCATAACTTGCCCAACAAATGTGAATCTAAGGCCAGTTTCCCTCTGAACTGAACTGGTCATGAAATCAGAGACTGCTTAATGATTTGAGGATGTGATGCTACAGTAAGACTTGCTAAGAGTAGAAACTCTTGCTTTTGTGAAAACAGGTTGAAAGGGTGATGGTCACTGCCCTAAAACAGAATATAAATGTAAAGCAGCATTCTTTGGATTTTAAGCCGAAAAATACTGACGAGATTTGGCCCAAAGAGCATAAACTAGTATTTGCAGCAGCCTTTAAACTGTAACAAAAATCATCTCAGGAGTTGCCACGGTAATTTGCAAAATAGAATTTACAAGTTAAAAGGTTCTCAGTCTAAACTTTCATTTATTCAACATTTCCAACCACAAATAGGCCTGCTGAGAAACTCTGCTCCTGAATTATGTCCCTGAATTTTTTTATTTGGTTTAACAGCAGTCATGCTTTTACACTTTTTAGCTGTGTTATGGGTGCTTTTAATTAAACTATTAAAAGCGCCTATAAATATATATCTATATCCATATCTATATCTATATCTATCTATGTCTATCTATATCTATCTATATCTATCTATATATCTATCTATATATCTATCTATATATCTATATATATATATATATATATATATATATATATATATATATATATATATATATATATATATATATATATATATATATATATATATATATATATATATATACCGGGGTATATATATATCTCTCTCTATATATATATATATCTATATCTATCTATATCTATCTATCTCTCTCTCTCTCTCTCTCTCTCTCTCTCTCTCTCTCTATATATATATATATATATATATATATATATATATATATATATATATATATATATATATATATCTAGTGGGCTGCTGTTGAGCAACTATTCATGACCCATAGATACAAAAGTAAATATTTGACAGTGACCAGCTTCATTGGAAATTTGACTGCATTAATATAAAGTATATCTACACTTTACTGTTTTTACAAAAAGATGCACTTTGGAGCACATGCAAGAACACCTGGAACAAGTTGAAGCGAGTGGAGCTCCTACATGCAGCAGTTATTTGACCTGCAAATACTGGGATCGCTTTTTCTAGTTTCATGTAATAGTTGTTATTTGTTATTCACGTGTTTATTTTTTATTTTTGGTTGATGACTCACCTCACAAAGACACATGCAAATGAATGAAAGTCATCTGTTCTGTTAAGATCATGTTTTTTGAGAGTGTGTGTGTTTCAGTAGATTAAAGCAACTGGACATCCACATATATGTTCAAAGGCAATAAATTTGGCGTGTTTTTCTGTAATTTTGAATACCTTAGTCATATTTTTGGTGACTGTGTATGTGTGTGCAAACAAGCAGTCACACACACATGCCTGCGCATACACACAATGTGCTGGTGAATCAACAAAGTTTGCCTCCGACATCTCCCTCTCCATCTGTGCGTCTCTCTCGCGCCCTGACATGTAGGAATTTGAGCATGAATTATACATAGCAACACAGCAGCCTTCCAGCGAGCACTCCCCTCAGACCAATAATGGGCAGCATGACAACAGTATAATGAACTGAGCCACTTGACCCCCACTGAGCCGGGGAGCCGTCACATTTGGCATTTGCATCTCAATGATGCCAGGATTAATGGTGGCACCACTCCGCTTTACAGACGTGGAAAAAAAAGAAGAATCAGCTACGATTTGCAGGCAATGAGTTGCAAAAATTTTGTGTTGCTTGATTGTAGAGTCAAACTCAAGGTGTATATCACTGCATCCGTGCAAGGTGTATATTTCCTGCTGTCTCATCTCACCCTTTTAATCAGCAGAGATTCTTTAGCTAGCTTATAAAAACTGACAACAGTGTTTATATGATTCTGGAGACAATTTATGTTTTAATTCAACAACACCAAAAACTTTTTTTGTGTTTTGATTTACAGCTCAAACTTCTTGCCAATGATGAAGAAAAAAAAAACTTCACAATCTTTTTTTTTTTCAAAGAATCAAATTTGCCCCACTTGCAACATCTGATGGACATGTTGTGATATGACACAGTATTTTTTGGAATGACTCTGCAACTAACGCCTCAAGTCAGCTTTTTGATAAACAAACGGGTAAAACTAAATTTAAGTCTCCAGTGACCGATGGTTGTCCGATTTCTTTTTTCTTTTGTTTCTACAAAATAAAATAGAAAAACAAACAAAATAGAATTTTGTTTGTTTTTCTTTTGTTGTTGTTGTTGTTGTTGTTGTTGTTTTCATTTCTGAACCATTTGGAGTTTAATAGCCATTTCTTCAGACAACGTTAATCACCTTATTTCTATACACCTTCACAAATGAAATGTTGCCTCTCTCAGTAGCACTTTAAAAACTGAACTGTTCAAATTGTAATTGGTCAAAGAAGTAATGCTCATATTTGACCAGTCCAGGATTAGCCTCCACTCAGACTACCACAAGTCTTAAAATTTTTTTTTTTAAAAACAAAAAACAAAACTTTAAACCTAACTTTTAAAGCCTTCTGAGCACTTGTCCTGAGATATCTTTAACCTTAAACCCCCCTTTGCTCTTTCTAGTGTTCCACTCTAATAAGATGCTAGAATATATTAGTATCTTAAAGTCAGCTTCATGTCTCTTGTTATACACATAACAAACCTTTAGAAGTTTATAGATTGTTTTCTGTTGTTCATTTACTGATTTTAATAATTTTTCAGCAGTTTATCTTGTTATTTCTCTTCTTGTTTATTAGTAAAGAGCTTAATATGGCTTTAAAAAATGGAAGTACAACGTTTATAGTATATTAGCAAAATCTATTTCTCTAAAAATGAAACAAAATAAGCATTTTCTTTCCAATAAAACAATGTTTTATAAACAGATTGGCTTTCTCTAAATAAACTCGTTTGGCATAAAGTATCACTAATCTGGTTTGTGGGAGTGGGATTAATCAAGTGATTTACCTACGGAGTCTATCTCTAGCAGCCGCTGGAGGTCGCTGATGCTGCGGATCTCACTGCGAGAAAGTCGCTCCAGCAGCTCCTGTGGGAGAGGAGACTCCTGTAGAAGGAAAAAGGTAGTTTTTGTTTAGTTCGTGGTTTTTATTTGAATGGAAATACAGTCATGCATGCGCTCGTGCACACAAAACGCCATGTGATTGTCATGCAAACATCGTTTACCAGTTGATTTGGTGTTTTGCCAGAAAGCATTTGCCTAAAGGGAACGTTTGGTGCGTAATTACGCAGAGCGGGTTTAATTTGTTACGTGCAACAAAAGCATTCAAAGAATGGTGCAGCTCCAACATAACTGGCGTTGACAGCCTAAACCTTAATGCATTAATGTGACCGTGGGCAAAAGAAAATATCATTTGATTTTTATGTGTTTTATTTTATGCAGCTCACCTCTGCAGTGATGCGTAACAGACAGAGGAAGCCTGCGAGGAGGTGGTAGATTGCGGCTTTCATCTCTCAGATCCACTGCATCGGCACCAGGATGGGGCGAAAGTCCACTGGAGGAGCCGGGCGGTCGCTCCCTGGTCTCGAAAGCCTAGAACCATCCCTCGGGAGAATAGACCACTTCCACGACTTCAGTAAAAGGGCTTTTGAAACGTCAAATAATCTGTTGAATCCCAAAATAAAGCTAGAAAACGTGCATCCAGTGTAACTCGCTGCGGATTACAGCGTAAAATCCCCAACCATGAGTAACCAAGCGAAGCCACAAGTGGAAAGAAAGAAGCGCAAGCTGCTGAGTTTCACAGTCGTATTCTTTAACTGGTCTGAGGCAGAAAACCAAATGGCCAGCGTTTTGGTTTTGGTACGGAGAGAACAGGTGCTGGTGGAAGGATGGGAACTTGTTTGCATCCACACATCCAGTGATATTCACGATGCTGTCTTCCTTATGATCCCGTTAAAAATCAAACAGTTGTATAGCCTGCAGCATTTTCAGCCACTTGCCAATTTGTTTGGACAAATTGTTCCTCAAACACGTCTTATCTCTTTTAAAGTGAGGCAGCCTAAATTAATCTAACAGTTTGGTGAATTCCGAAAGTAGCCTACAACGAATCAACACATGGAAAGTATCCCCGCTTTGCAGCCACAGAAGAATTTGATGTCAGCTCCCTGCGGTCCTGTGATCTCCGGGGTGAGTGAAGTCGGGATGCTTTCAGTCACAGGATATAACTGTGCTCGTTCTCGCTGCACTCCACTGCGAGCGCGCTTTGCATAATAGAGCATAGTAGTAGCAGAGCTTAGTCAGGCATTAAGCTACATCCGAGAATTCACTTGAAAACAACTGCTCATTTTGAGCCCATTTACACAATTTACCAAATTATTTAATCAGGAGAAATCTTTACTTCAGAGTTGCCTTTATGAATCATCGGCCTCAATTATTTATTTGTGCTTCCTCCATGAGGCAAACATAAATTTGGACCTTGGAGTGGCACACTGAACTGATGAAAGTAAATGATTATAAGGAACTGAGGTGATCTGCATCACTCTGTGTGGGGCTTAAGTATTTGAAGAGCAGAGAGAGAGAACTTGAACAGTTTTCAGTTGACAGCACCTTCCCTGTGTGCGTGCGCACGTGAACACGCACATACACACAAATAAAAGCGTGAGGGTGACCGTATGTTGTGTTTTCTTGTAGTGTAATAAGTTTAATTAATGACTGTCCAGACTGTGATTAAATTGACTGAGAGAAATGAAGACAGACATTCTTCTATTTTGACATGGTCTCAAATGGTCCTTAACAGTCTGTGGTGGAGTGGCATCAAATTATACATCACTAGTCTGCACGATTTTTTCTTTTATTTTTTTTTTAATTTTTTGTTAAATTGAGTGAACTAAATCAGAAGCAAGGATTGCTTGTAAAACATATACACTGAATAACACCAGAGCTTTGTTTCAATTTTTATTTGAATAATTCTTCTGGTAATTTTTAAGTAAATGTAAAAGCCTTGTTTTCCTGATCTAAAGCTTCATAAAGAGGCACCTGAATGTGGAATCAAGCCTAAAGCATTCAAAATTTGCAATGTAAATTAATGCTTCTTTTGTCCCCTTATCATGAACATACATACATACATACGTACGTGCGTACAACACACAAGAAATATTTAGTCAGTTATGATGCCTCAGTCTTTAAGATTCCTATGAGGACAAAAGAAAGAGCAAAATAAAGCAGAGAAAAGAGGTAAAAGTAAACGAAAAATCAATGAAAAGCTCAGGGGGTAAGAATAGTAAAAAGATAAGCTGTGTGTGTGTGGGTGTGTGATGTGCATGTGGAGAAAATCCAGCTTGTGTTGGACCAAACTTTCTCCCAATTACAACCCATTTAGCCTGACAGAGGTTAATGCCATCACAACAAGAATTCCCCTGTCACTAACCCTCCACATCCCCCTGAAAGGCTTCAGTGTATCCAACAGACACACACACACCGTCTCTAACACATATACACAGCAAGACAAAGAACCGGAATGATGGAGAGGAAATGGGTCAGAACCGACTTGGATGTTGAATGGCAACACTGGTGCTGCGACGCTGTTACTTCCTCCTGGCAACAGCTTCTTCTTTGAACAGTGGTGCATCCCGTGTATTCTGTCTTTTATTTCTTCTTTTTGTCTTCTGTTCCAATGTCGTTGTCTGTCTTTGGGCCCGCAGGGCTCCTTGCCATGTGGGTGTTGTCAATGGAGTGGAGGAACATCAGCTCTAAAACCCCCTCTTAACATTTTTCCTACAAAATCTGTTAAATAAGCACGGCCAAAGTGCTGTATTTGTAAAGAATTAGACGCAATACCACTAAGAGGTTCCTTTCATTTTCTCAGTACCGGTACTCTTCCATTTGGTATTTTGTGCTCATTGTTTGTTATTTAATCCAATCAAGAAAATTGGAAGGAGAGAAAAGTTCTCAGATTGAAGTACTAAACCGAAAAACTCGATCAGGACGATCCACTATGGATCCCTGCCATATAACTGTCTTTTTAAGATCCCTCTTTGTCGAGAGGTCTGCGCTCTAACATAGAAGGGTTTTTACAAATTGGATGGTGCACATCATTAAGAAGTTACTGACTTATTTCACTTTGAACTGCCCGAATCTCTGCTTCAGCAAAAATTCCAGGTAGGACAGCAGACAGCCTTCAGTGTGTTCAGTTTTTATTGGCTATAATGGTCTGAGAAAATCTGAACGCAACAATTTCGTGACAGTTTAATTCTATTGTTAGATAAAACCATGAAATGTAGCTCTTCCACAAGTGTTTATTGCGTTTTCTTTCCCTTTAATATTTACTCCTGCTGTAAACTGCTGAATGACTGGAACAAAAGACAAATCAAGCATGGCTTCCTCTCTCTGACATAAGCGTGGTAGTTTGGTTTGGTTAGTGTAACTTCTAGCTAAATCATTTCATCCAAAACAAGAAATGGTTGCACACTTAACAATCTACTTCTCACTAATCTTCATATCTTTCCATGTGGGGGAGTTCATCTATAACAAGCTACAGAAAAGTTTGTTGTGTTGCAGTTTTTGTTTGATTATTGCATTAGGTTTTTTTTCCCTTTAAGTTCCCAGATGCAGACTGCCAACCTATTAGAGATAAGTCATTTAATTTGTTTCACAGTCATCTCTTTTACCCAAACTGCTGTCCTGTGAACAAATGTAAGCTAGATGCAATAACATGAAAACATAAGTCATGGCAATGCTGAAAGAATTTAAATTAATTTGCCAATGAATGGAAGATTTTTATGAGCAGGTGGTTGAAGCCAATCGGATTCGCGGCAGTGGAAAAAGGTCTATTATAAACATCTTCTCTTCACATTCTCTTTTGTCCAGCCAACATTAGTTGTTTAAGCCAAATAAGTCCACTGTTGGACTCCAGCCAAAACCAATTGTGCTGAGCATGAATATTTGGTCATCAGCCAACTGAGGATTTATCCTGGATTACCATCTAAAACATGCTGGCATTTACCAATTTACCCAACCTCCACCACACCCACAAGAGAGAAAGCTTTATCCAAGTCGTTTTTGGGAGAGTGAAAACACAGGACCCTTGTGTTGCATGAACTCTGACAGAGTCAGCTTATCAGGAGGGTGCGTTCAGTAAGTGCTGGACCTCCCACCCTTCAGTCAGATTTTCTGACTAAATTTCAAAGATCTTAGAGAGCACATGATACCACAATGACTGCAGACATTTCAGATTTTGTTCTCCGAATTAAAAAAGAATAAATCTGCTTTCTCAGAATTGCAGGTGAATCTGGATATTTATTAAATATTAAAATATGCATGGTGACAAATCATGGGTTTAAACTGAGAGCCACATTATATTTCATCAGAAAATAGTGAAAACATTCTTATTTCAAAGTTTCCTTACCATTTAATCTATTACAAATATCGTTCACATATGCAAGACTGAGTCATACAACATCCTCAGTGAGGATTATAAAGACAAAATAGAAACAGCCAGATACCTGCTGCAAAATTCAACAAACATAAACTTATTTGGTAATGTTCAATGGGACAGACGCGTTCTTATCAAAACCCTGAGACCAAACATCACTTGTACAAGTACAATTTGTACCATTGGGAATGACTGAAATCCTCATCCATCACTTCAAATGGTAAAGTGAAGGCACTGCTTTTAGCAGCTTCAGCAGATCTGATCATTACAACACACAGCTCCCTCACAACAGGTTTATTAAGCATGTTGTTAAAGATGGATTATCCACAACCAAAGAGAATCTTCTATATGTTTTACTGTCTGTATGTTTTTCAGCTTTGCTAAATTTTGCCAGAAAAGCCTCAGTCTTTATTAAATCGTATTATGACCTCGTAATGATGGGAAATGCTTTCAGGACACAAAGTATAAGTGATGGAAAACCATGAAATTGAAAGGAAAAATTACCTCATCGCGACAGAGAAGGTGAGGCTCATTTTAAGGTTTGAAGCTCAATAAGATAAATAGCATTTGGTAACAACACACTTATAGAAAATAATTTAAAACAAAACTCTGGCTTTTGTTTATTTATGGGTCACTGAAAATTGTTGGCAAATTTATAGTGTTGGTTTTTTTTCTTTTCTTTTCCTTTTGCTTCCAGGTAAACAAGATAGCACCACTCACCTGAAAAATGGAACTAAACATTTAATCAACAAGAAAAAGTGTCAAAGAGATTAGATGCATTCATTGTTCCTGAAAGCAACAGTTTAAAATGCTTGTCTGTGCAGATGATGCACATGATGGTGGTCTCGTCTTTCTTCATCACATATCAATTCCCTTCCTCTGTAATCTGGTAGTCCTGGTTTTTTTTTACACCCTGGATGAATATTTCTCTTTGTGCAGCCTACTTTATCAGGGTTTTACAATTAAATTGATATAAAAGTTGTAGCAAAGCTAGTGTTGCTACTTTTAACTACTATTAGCAAGAGTAGCTAATTTACACTAGCTATTACGATGGCTATCTGTCTCACTGCATGCTTAATACTGAGGGAAATGACATGACAGCATCATGCACACCTTTAACCATTGCCTTTTTTCTTCTTTCTTTCACTTCCTGAATTGGGCATCTGATGGCTTTTTTGACCGCATACTTTCCATCCTTTGTTCAGCCCTTCACTGGAGAATTAACAAAATGCTACAGCTTTGTGGTAACAGACCTGATCCCTCTGATGCAACCCACATCTGTTTTCTCCATCTGGATCGATGCACCGTCCACTTTTATTCAGTGTAGGAATGAAAAATCTCTAACAGTTGAATTGGTTTATTTATCAGCTCTGAAAAATAACTGAATAAGGAACTAATGAATTTGTCTATAAGGAAATAGGGACAGTTTACATGGCCAACCTGTCAAAAAATACCTGTAATACCTACAGTAACCTGATATCATTTAAAGAAAACATTTTTTCAGTTAACACCCTTAATCACAAACATAGCAAACATTATGAGAGCTTTTTCTTTACTAATTGATATTTTGCACTGTTCCAACAAAACAGGGGAAGACAGGTTAAGCTGACAAAACCTTTTGAAAATATCATTTATTTAGAAGTAGTTTGTTACTAGACCTTAATTTCGCTGTGGTCTATAGCCTGAGATCCCCCTCGCCCTTGCCCTTCATCCATTACAGCGACTTTCTCAGCAGCAACAGCCGCATCAAGGTGATGTGTGTGCTTCCACATAATAGAGGGTGGCCATCCCTATCACACCATGTGGAACTTAAAGCTTTGACTTTTTTTTTTCCTGTAGTGCACCAGTGCACTCTTCTGGGGATCAGCCATTGGAAAAACTGACCCTTGCCAGTATTTTCAGCAATAAATGTAATTATGCTGTATAACAAGAAAAAGATAACTATTAATAATAATAGTCATAATAATAAACAGTGTTCCTCTAATGATTACAGCAGTTCCCTCGTAAAACTTAATATTTTCAGCAGGGAACAAGTGACAATTACTTTTCAAACACTTCTTCAAACTAGTTCTGCACTTCAAATAGCATCAACAATGGCACCGTTTCAAATGCAACTTAACTGTTAAAAATACTTTTTTTCTGTATCTCTTTCTCTCCAATTAACATATCATAGAAGAGGACGTTACTGTACAGGTCTTGGCTTTCAAGTGCTCTTCCAGTTTTTCTAATCTTTTTCATTGTGCCTGATGAAAACCAGTTAAATAAACCTAAAAGCAAATGCTTTCATACAGTGATCCCCATGTAAGCATCTGTGACCTGGAAAAAGCCTCTGTGACACTGAGAGGATCAAAGCAGATATTATGGCTCCACCGCCTGCAACGATGTGATCCTCCTGATGCTGAGATTAGACACAGGAAAAGAATTATGTTGACAAGATTTTAAAAGATCCATCATTTTGTGTAACTGTATCTGTCTCTAGCTGGTGTTTACAGCAGCACTCAGCCTGTTGAAATTCAACATTAAGCTTGGGAGACATAACATATATATATATATATATATATATATATATATATATATATATATATATATATATATATATATATATATATATATACATATATATATATATATATATATACATATATATATATATATATATATACATATATATATATATATATATATATATATATATATATATATATATATATATATATATATATATATATATATATATATATATATATATATATATATATATATATATATGAAAGAAGAAATTTGATCTTTGAAACTAAATTTTTGTAATTCGGAAATTATTTTTTGTCTTAGCGCTGCAGTCAGGGATATTATTGGACATCTTATGATGCTCTGTAATGTTGGCTTGAAATAATGCTGCAAGCATCCAAAATTCCCAAGTGTTTGAGTTATTACGATGTAACAAGAAGGACTGTTTAGTTTCGTCTGAGGGTCAGAAATTTGAGATGTTATCCCAGACAAAAGACAAGATTGATTTATGTGGGAAACTATAACAACAATGCATTCAAGCCATTCAAAAGTTAGTTGTGTTTGAATCTGTCTGCTTTTAGATTCTGAGTCAAACAGTTTTCCACTTCCAATCTCTTCCCTCTGCCTTCCTCTTTCCTGTAATTCTGTCACCTCCACCTCTGATCCGGGCCAACAGATTCATGCGATAAAGTGACGATCAACATGACTGTAATCAGCACAGCTGGGCCCGAGTTACAAATAAAACTAACATAACAACAAGAGCAAAAAGAACCTTTGTTTTGATTGATGGGTCATCCCAGCTGGCAGCTGTTAGGAAGATATGACTGCAGAGTGTAAAACCAGGCGTCACTGGTCCGGTTGAGCAGTGGAACATTTGAGTCCAAACTTTGTTTTCAATTGTTCATCGTTTCAGTTGGAAGACTTTAATCTCTTCAGCGGAAATAATTGGGAGGCAGTGGGGGAGTTAATTGTGTTTCCCTATGATGAATCATCAGGAAGCGTTGGTGAACCCTCTGTGACCACACACACTATTCATTCTAACATGAGCATACAGGCAGATTAAAATCACATGCATGATCCATATGAAAAAGTGCAAAAAATATGCGTGCTTTAAGAACACTCTTCATACTTCTGTATCCACAATGACACTTGGAGATCAGCATTAACATACATCTGTGCTTTGTCACGCACAAGCACAGTATCTCACACTGTCTAACCCCTCCCTCTCTCCATATCATTCTCATTTTGAACCTTTCATACCCTCTCTGGTGCACTATTTTGTCTGATTCAAAAGATTAAGAGGCCAATTAGTAAAGCTCTCACGGCAGGTATTACCACGCTGGGAACTGGAAGGAGAAGAAATCCCCTGTCTCCTGTTCCAAAAGAAGGATTTCTCCCTCATTGTCGCTGGTTTGAGAATGAAGGCTGTGGGGTGTTTTTGGAGGGCTGCTGATGTGGTAATTTTGGCTCAGAAACAATGCTGCGCTGTCTAAATAGTGGTAATGGTGGAAGTAGTGGAGGTAATGTTTTGCCCTTAGTGAGAGTGTATTTGTTTTCACATGTGACACATACACTCACACTGAGGTGACATCATGGCATCACTTTGAAGGCCACACTAGTTTCCAGAGGAAGGAGGAAGCATTGAATTAACTCTAAATCAGGATGCTTCATGTGATTGTAATGAGCACCAGGACAGATGGTGTGTGTTTTAGTTTCAAATTAAAGCACAAATAGACTGACACAGTCACCATTATGTGTGATAAATCTGTCTTTTTATTTAAATTTTTGCATTGGCTGTTTCATCAGAAGCAGATGTGCTTCTGTAGGAATTAAAACTGTACTTTTTTGCAAGAATTTCTTCTATTCTATTCTATTCTATTCTATTCTATTCTATTCTATTCTATTCTATTCTATTGTCATTTAGCAGACACTTTTCTCTAAAGCTACTGACAGTACATATGCTAGCTGCTGTTGTTTGGCTTTTGATATGAACAGCAGGTCAGCACTAAGAGAAGCTTATCATTTACTCTGTCATCCTCTTTCAGGTCAATATTCTGCTAAACTTTTATTTTGTATTCTTTTTGCATTAGTTTTCAACAGAAAGTTTCACCACCCGAGGTCAGGGAGGGACACTTAAATCTCACTATGATGCCGAAAGTCGATGTAGCACAGAAAAAAAACCAAAACAATGTCTTCTACTGGGTTGTATATTTGTTAAACAGGTAAATAATGATCATTTGTTTGTATCAATCACAAAGTATTAGAGTCAGATCTAAAAGCACTTTTTATTGTAGGTGTTCAGCATATTAAACGCTCCAGTGTGCAGCCTTCAAGTATGTAGCAGAGAACTTGTTTTGATTGGCAAAATAATATAAATTAATCAGACATCTGCATTTTCTGATGCAGGATTAATATGTGAGATGTAGAAGTTTGTTCAAGTCTGATAAATGTGCATGGGAACAATTTATATTTGTTGACAGTAGTTGTTCTTGACATGTTAGAAGGCTAAAAACTGTGTTTTACTAAACTGTAAAGTTTTTTGTTCAAGATTTTTCAGCATAAGTCTAAAAGTGCATGATGCAGGGGAAAACACAAGAAACCCCACTCCATGCATTTTATTATGCATGGAATTCCATATGCATTCTCTTAGTATACCTTCCTTGGACACGAAAGACACCTCAAACTGAACGGTCTTAGTAAGTTGTACAAGAGCATCAGGAAAAATAGGTACATTTTGTGAAGTTTACAGACTTCATGAGACTTTATCAGCGCATTTTGGATGGAGGTCGGGGAGGAGTCGTACTGTGCTTGTAGCCTAGTACCCAGTGACTAGTACCCAGTGACCTACACAATATTCAGTGAAGTCACTGTTATTTATGTTTATGGAGAACTGCAGTGATGAAGTGATTAAACTGATCTCAGATGTCCACTTTTTTACAGTACTTTATCAGATTTAAATTAACCAAATTAGGCTAGCGGCCCCTCACTTACTGGAAACTGAACATACTACTGCTGACTTAACATTGCATCATTGATACAAAGCTACCACTAATGACTTTTTATTAAATGATACTGTTATTTCAAGATAGGAGGGGGATCCAAAACGTATAACCAGCTTCATTATTTTTGGCACAGGAAACAACACTTAAGCATACTTGTGAGTGTTTATCAGTTAATTATACAGTGTTGTTATCTGCTTGCCAACTTGCCAGAAGCTAATGGCGGGAAGACAGAGACTTGTGTTGAGACATGAAATGGCCTGACTCTGCCCCACTTTTCATCAGATTTCATTATTATCCACCATGTAACTGTGAAGAAGTCATTATAAGTCCTTCACTAGGACTAAACAAGCCTCAGCTTGAGGGATTGAACATGAACAAGTTGGAACCACGGTGCAGAGTCGATGGAAGCTGTGTTATGAGACACTTACTTATGGTTTATTTAATTACTCCATCTGGTTGTATAACTTATGGTTAATTAAATTATTCCATCTGGTTGTATTGGCACCAAGAGAAAATTAATACCTAATATAGGTTAAAAATTAAAATTTGTTGAAGAACTACAATAGTTATATTAATTCATTTTCTTAACCACTTATTCCAATTAAGGGTTGTGGGGAAGCTAGAGCTTATCATAGCAATCATTGGGTGAGGGGCAGGATACACCCTGAACAGGTCACCAGTCCATTATATTATATTATATTATATTATATTATATTATATTATATTATATTATATTATATTATATTATATTATATTATATTATATTATATTATATTATATTGCCATTTATTTCTGATGATGGTACCAAAAAGAGGGTTAGACTTTCAATTCAATTCAACTTTATTTGTATAGTGCCACTTCACAACAATGTTGTCACAGGGCACTTTACATACACGAATCAACATACACATCAATTTGAGCCAATTCATATATATCCTATAATAAAAAGCAACTGATTGCATCGAGTCATGACTTCGATCCAATCCCCCATCCTGAGCATGCACGCTGCGACAGTGGGAAGGAAAAAACTCCCCTTTAACAGGAAGAAAACCTCCGTCAGAACCCGGCTCAGGGAGGGCAGCCATCTGCCTCGACTGGTTGGGGTGGAGACGACAGGAAAGACAGATCAACATGTACAACTGTACTTATTCAGGAAGACCTGCGTAAAAAAAAGGATAAATAAGTTACAGACGGCAATATTTGCATGTATTTATACATTAATAGAAATAGAGCGAGGTACATCTCAGTGCAACAGGTAACATCTCCATTGCTACATAAGTAATGGTTGGCTAGACTACCCATAACTATAAGAGCAATGAGCATAACCTGAACAGTTGGGTCCTGTACATGCGGACTCTAACTCAGGAAATGCTCATATCCTAACTATAAGAATCACGGAAAAGGAAGGTTTTCCCCTCGATCTTAAAGGTGTGGAGGGAGTCTGCCTCCCGAACCCATGGTGGGAGCTGGTTCCATGAGAGATAGCTAAAGGCTCTTCCTCCCATAGTACTCTTTGAGACTCTGGGAACCACCAGTAAACCTGCAGTCTGAGAGCGAAGTGCTCTATTTGGAATATATGGAACTAAAAGATTTTTTATGTACAATGGAGCTTTGTCATGGAGAGCTTTATATGTGAGGAGAAGAATTTTAAACTTTATCCTGGATTTAACAGGGAGCCAGTGTAGAGAGGCTAAAACTGGTAAAATAAGATCTCTCCTGCTAGTCCTCATCAGAACCCTTGCTGCAGCATTTTGGATCAGCTGGAGAGTTTTCAGGGCATTTTTGGGACAACCCATAAATAAGGAGATGCAGTAATCCAGTCTGGAAGTAACAAAGGCATGGACTAATTTTTCTGCATTTTTCTCAGACAAGATGCCCATAATTTTTGCAATATTATGTAGGTGGAAGAAGGTGGTTCTAGAAATCTGTTTTAAATGTGAGCTAAAAGACAAGTCCTGGTCAATAATGACTTCAAGATTTCTCACAGTGGTACTGGATGCCCGAATTAATGCCATCCAGATTAATTACATAACTGGATAATTTTGTTCTAAGTTTTTCAGGCCCGAAGATAACAACCTCTGTCCTGTCTTGATGTCTGTAAGACATCTTTGTAATCTAAGAAACTGATTGGTTTCATCTGGCTTCATGGAAAGGTAGATCTGAGTGTCATCAGCATAGCAATGAAAATTTATACCATGCTGCCTGATGATATTTCCTAAGGGAAGCATGTATAATGTGAAAAGTATTGGTCCAAGTACAGAACCCTGAGGAACTCCATGACTTACCCTGGTGTGTGAGGAAGACTCATCATTCACATTTACAAACATTAAATATGACAGGAACCAGTCTAATGCATCAACAGCAAGTCATTACCAAGCTCTGGTGTTCCATTCTGTGGAACATAAAGCATCTTTTTGGTTATTATTATTATTTTCGTAGCCTGAAAATACGGTGATGTGATTCAGGTTTAACAAGTATATTGGCGTTATACAGGCTCATTTAGTTTGTGAAAAGAGAGAAAAATAAGTGAAAGTACCAATAAAGTATAGGCTAAAGGTAACAACACACCAGCTGTAAACCAGAAATGACATAAAAGTCAGTTTTGTCAGTTATCAAAATGGTACATAAGAGTACATAAGAGACTGAACTTGCTGATAAACAATTTAAAACGTCTTGTCTTATCATGCATTTTAGAGTGTGTTTATTTACGCATTATACATAAAATTATTTATTAGTTTGAGTTTAGAATTTCATTGAAGCCTTATTGTGCTTCTGGAGCTGACCAATAAGAATAGACTGAGCCCCCAAAAACTCATGTTTTTGCAGGAAATCTGTAAACATGCAGTTAATAATGCCATGTATTTCTCACTCCAAACAGTACACTAAAATTGTTCAGGAATGGCCATTTCTCTCATAAAATTCTAGTCATTAACTTCTCCCACAAGTCATTTCAGTCTTGTTAGGTAGATCCAATCCCTTTAATCCGTGTCATGGTGGTCCTTCTTAAAATAACTTGTAAATAACTTGTAAATGTCATCAGTGAAAATTAAAATGATGCCCCATGTCACAGCTTTTTTGTATAGAAAATTATGCATTTAGATTGCTTTGGCTTTGGATGAAAGTATTTAGTTCTGCTGCTACATGACAGAACCTAAAGCATGAACACATGCTGAAGCTTTGATCAAACTATTCTTATTCATTTATAAATGTGTAGTTTGCCAAGTTATCAGTAATTGGACATTATGAATTATTCTACATGACAACCAGTCAGGTATGGTAATCTGTTAATGTGAAAAGCTGATTGTCATTTCGAACATTAATGTGATGTTTCAAAACAAAGAATACAGGCATAAAGCCACTATATATAGTGGCTTTATGCCACTATATATAGTATAGACTATATATATATATATATATATAGACTATATATATATATATATATATATATATATATATATATATATATATATATATATATATATATATATATATATAGTCTTTTTTTTTTTTTTTTTTTTTTTGTCTTTTTTTTTTTTTTTTTAGTTTTTAAAAAACATTAGTATGGCAACTGAATCAATAGTTGTTCTGCTACCAAAAATCTTCCAAAGAAAATGTAGCACACTTTCCATTCAGACACATTTTTAGATTTTTTGAGTCCACCCTGAGGACAATTAGACACATCTTCTTTTGTCTATTTAGAGGTTAATATCTATTTCAATGACTTTTACTGGACTTTTTTTGAACAGAGCTATATTGAAAGAGTGTCAAACTTGTAATGGCATGATAGTTTCTTTATAGGGGTCCTTTCTGCTGCAAAGCTGCATTGAGGGCTGTAATTATTTTTTTAACAGCTTCGCCAAAGACATGCACACACAGGGTGACCTTGTCCCACTGGTAGATGTGTCCTGTTTCCTCACAAATGTTATGGCTGCACAGTGGGCAGGACAAGACTGCAACCTTGATAAGATTTCACGCACGCACACAATGCACACAAATGCTACACCTGCTGAGGGTACCAAGCAAATGTGTACATTTTTGTAGATTCTTTAAAATCACATTAACTATGTGTGACTTGAGGAAAATGTGTGTTGTCTTAAACCAAAATAAGACAAGGAAATCATATTAAATGTCAAGCTAAAGTAGGAAATATTGCTAAATCCATAACCTGCTTGATTTATTATCAGCGACTGAGACAATGTTGTCATCTAGAGGCCATACTGTTTACTGCAAGAAATTGTGTCGGCTGTCCCAACCCCATTTACTGTATCAGGAAGCTAAAACACTGGGGGAAAAGATGTTAAGACTAAGTAATAATAAATAACAGACTAAAAACATCAAATATAAAAATAAAGATATAGTAAGAAGCAAAAAAAGACAAATAAAAACATTGAGATCAGATTAGAGATTTAAGAAAAATAAAACGTCATACATTAAGGTTAACATGTGAAATAATAAAAATTAAAACAGGATTAAAACAATTATAACCTCAAAAATGATTAATCAACAGCTTTACTAGAAAGGTACGTTTTAAACACTCAGCTGACCTCAGGTCATCAGAAAGGCGGGGACCATAAACACTAAAAGACTAAAATAAGCCCGGGTCCTCGCCCAAGGGATAAACAAGAGACCAGCCCCCGACGACCTGAGAGCCTTGGAGGTAAAGCTAAAAGGAAGTCTGATAAACACTTCTGGTTAAGACCTTTCAGAGCTTTAAAAACCAATCAGTGTTTTAAAATCAACTCGGCACACAGGAAGCCAATGCAGAGATTTTAAAACGGGGGAGATGTGAGCTGGTCTTTGTCAGCAGACAAGCAGCTGAGTTCTGTAAAAACTGCAGTGAGGGTATAATCTTTTTGGAGGGACCAGAAAGAAGAGCATTATAATAATCTATTCTACAGGTGATAAAAGCATGGATCATTATCTCTGCACTGGCCTGAGGGACTGTCACACTCTGAAAATGTTTGTGGTGAAAAATATCCCATTCTAGTTACCTTTATAATGTGAAATATGAAATTAGGATTATAAACAAAGGTAACTCTGAGGTTCTCCACTTTTTCAGAAGGATTAAAAGAAAATGATTTAAAGGAGGCATCATTCCAGTATGATAGAGTATCTGCCGGAGGACCAGAGGGCCACAGAGAATGTTCATAGGCTTTCCTATTTAATTTGGCTTTTAAGTAGCATTTTATTTGTTTAATTTGAAGTTTTTATTTCATATTTTTCATGTACATATTTAATAATTTCTTTATTTTTATTTTTATGTTCTTAGACTATATGTAATTTATCGTTAAACTATGTGTCCAGTGTTCCTCAATCATTTATTATTATTCATTGCTGCTGTGTGACCCTGCTGACCTGTCACCAGGTGGTCGCTTGTGTGGAGATGCTCTGGCCTGGGGCATGTTGGCGGGACCTGGTGCAGGCAACTCCTTGAGATAGCATTTACTGACTTAGGGTCCTCTGTATTCAGCCACAAATTTGTATACGTGTATATTCTGTGTATATGTAGCTGTATGCGTGTGTATGAGTGTATGTTTGTGTGTATATGGTGGGGGCAGGAGTGTGGGGTGCTTATAAATCTGTAGTGCACTTTAAGCTATGTTTTTAACATGTGAAAAGTGCTTTATAAAAAAAAAAATTGGTTTGATTTGTGCTTCAGGACTGATAACTAAAACTTCTGTTTTGTCCTGGTTGAGCTGAAGGAAGTTCTCTGCCATCCATGTCCTAATATCTGAAATACAATTAAAAAGGTTGGTGAGTGTCATCAGGAGACTTGGCCATGTAAAGTTTGACCAAACCTGGACTGTGTAACAGAAAAAAAAAAAAAAACTATATCATTGATCAGCCACCAGGCATACATTATACTGGGACTATTATATAACACAGAATGGAAGTGAGTTTCACACTGGAGCTGTATTCAGCAAGCAGAGAAAACGACTGGCCAAAGTCTTAAGTTCACACCAGCCCAATAACCTGGGAAGTTGTTCAACACAGCTTTTTAAAATCACTCAATTGATGAAGGTATTGTCTTGAAATAATTCAGGGATTAATAAGCATTTTACACAAAATATGGAGACATCTGCAGGCCAACTTTCAACATATCATCTGCATGGAACAAGTACTTGTCATGAAAGAAAACACCATTGTTACGCATCACAAAGGTTGTATGCACACCTTAAAATCTCAGTAATTTTCCTTTCAAAGACCTTCATAATATACGTGTCATTGTCTTACAGTGCCAGCATAAAAACTATATAACAGAGATTGCTTTAGCAAGACCGATAGAAATATAAAATTTCTTAAAACAAAAAGAGAGGAAAAAAAAAAAACATTTGAGAAGCCACAGAAATAACTATCTTAAAATGTAATGGTGTGTAATAGGGGAGTAAAGCAGTGAGAGTGTGTTGTCTGAGTAAAGCCGTTTTTTTTTGCGGGGGGGGGGGGGGGGGGGGGGGGGGGGGGGTAAATCGAGCAGATGGCTCATGTTAAAAAGGCAAACCATGAGTCCATGAGTCCAAAGTTCATAAATGGAGTTCGGGTCTTAAAAAAAACATTTATCTCCAACACATAACCAAAAAGAACACGCAGATAACCACTTCTAAACACAGATTTTCCATTCTGTGATCAGCTTCGGTGTGTTTAAATACCAGCTATTTGGACATACCTCAGATATAATCATGTTCTGCAACAATGTTGGGTTGATAAGATATTTTATTATTAACACAGTAAGAATTTACCAACAAAGTAAACATTTTTTTTATCAAGTTTAATACAATCTTTGTGTAAATAGTGACATTATTTATTGCTCTACTAGTATAAACATCAGGTATTGAGTCAAATACAAAACTTCAAATGAAATAAAAAAACAAAAGTAGGTGATTTTCTGCTTGTGCAGTGAAAGTAGCAGCAGTTCAAAGGTTCCTTTGTTCTTCAAGTTCACTTGACAATTGAACGCTAAACCTTCACTTAATTAATAACAATAAATGATAAATACAGGCTTAAGACAAAAAAAACAGAAACAGTGGAAAATGTGTGAGGCTAAGTTTTTTTTAAAGTCAGGTATAACTGCAGGACTGTGCTGCAGACTGAAGAAAGGAGATGGTACAGAAACATAAGGCAGCACAGGTTCTTCATTATTATCATCTTCACCCAAGCTGCACTACATTGTAACAGACTTTCCAGTAGTACTAGAAATGGCCAAATGGCCTTCAAGACAACTTCATATGTATTCCAACACAGCAAAGAGGAGGATGACAGCTAGTCATCACTGTTACAGTAAGCATGGGTGCTACCTTTGTTCATTTCAGTCTCACTTTCTTTGACAAGTCCCCCTGTGGGCAGAGGCCAAAGGAGAGAGGGCTCTACAAGTTGTGCTTCAGAGGTTTATATACAAACAGTTCACCTGATAAAGATAGCAGAGAAAATGTCAGTGATTATGGTCACATGATGCTACATAACCTGACTTTCAATAAATCATATTAAGTCTTTCCAAATTTTTTAAAGAGAAAAAAAAAAAAGACCCCATCAAATCAAGGCAGACATTTCAGATCTTGAAGCAGCCACTTGGCTCATTGGTCTCAGTGTCTTCTCCATTTTTTTAGTGCCTCTGTGATTTTATTGCACTTTCAGTTGGTCAGTAGTGTTTTTGCCAAAGACTGGAGGACCTCCCTTTTCTCATACAGGTACATCTGGGTTTCCCACAGCATGTCCACCAGAACCGCATCGCTCACTTCGTCCAGCATCACCTCCTGAGACAGCTGAGGACTCAGTCTGCACAAAACACAAATAACGGGGATTTGTGAAGTTTCAGACATTTATAATTCATACTTAGGAAAATGGAAAAATACTAAGTACAGCCCTAAAGGAAAGGGTCTGAATGAAAGTTTGCATAATCTTTATTTGTGTTATTACTCCAATTTAAACAGAAATATTTAGTCAAATCTTTAAACAGTTTATTCCCATTTTGTGTTTACGTGTTGCACTGCTTGTACTGTCTGCAGCTGTACTGCTAACCAGACAGCTGCAGACAGATGGTGGATAGGTGGAAGAATAATTGAGACTTTGCAAACCTAATATAGGGAAGGTAGATAGCTCCAGATGGTCAGTATTGTATCATTTAACCAAATACTAAATCCATTGTACACGCTTTGTTAAGTCTGGTCATTCTGAAGATGCCACATCTGGTTCCATGACAAGCTTTCTAGATCAGTCTGCAACCGCGCTACTCAGCTTTTATTGTGGCATCCAGCACACTGCAGAAGATCTCAACCATGCACACAGTAAAAACAGATAAATATTTTTTCTGTCACTTAACATGACAACTAATTTGAGCTGCAGCACCTAAATGGAAGGAAAAACAAGTCAAGTAGCAATCAAGGCCAAAACAGAAGGCGAGAAGACGTTAAATCAAAGCAAAGACAGAAGGCATAGATTGCAGAAAGAAGAACCAGACGTAACTGTGTGCTTAACATAAGTTTACCTGTGATAGATGGTGTCGATCATTTCACACCAGGCTCTGGCTCTGTCCACTGCACAGCCATCAGAGTCTGTACACTGCCCAGTCAGAGATACCAGTGTCAGAAAGATGAAGCAAATATACAACATACCCAAGTTTTGGGTTTTTTTTTTTTTTGTTTTTTTTTTTTTTTTTAATGTTATGATGAACAGCTTTATATGACGAAGCTTAAAAAAAAAAAAAAAAAAAAAAAAAAGTGGGAGACAATTGACCAAATAAGACAAGTATCCAGCAACGCCCCATTTTAATACAAAAGAAGTGCACTCACACAATCCACCAGCATTTTGCCCAGCTCCTTTGCTCCTACAAAAGTCTTGGCCAACTCCAGAGGGTTGGAGGGACGGAAAACATCCACAGAGCTCACCACCTCCTGTGGGGGTTTACCTGGAAACACACAGGTGGACATGTTCAAAGCATGACAACCTGTGGGACTTTACTCAGGGGCAGAAAATTCAGTCTTATATCTTACAAAGAAAAGAGAAGGGCATCTTCATTGATTCTAACTTTAGTTGTATTCCAGTTACACAGTCTCAGACAAACAAGTCATTTCACTCAGATGGGCATCATGTTATCTCAGACTGTTGATCATGTAATTATTAAAGTTCTTTCTGTAACATTCATACATTGTAAATGTGGACAATGTGGACAATGACTGCATTCAAATAGTGAAAACTAATATATGATTCAGGGATAGAAGTATAAAACTTTCAGTATTACAAATGTATCCTTATGCTTTGTTTGGTGAGTGACTCACCTGTACCAAGGGAGACGACTATACCCAGCTTCTTGATGTTTTTCTCGCGGCCCTTATGGACAAAAAAAAAAAAAAAAAAAAAAAGTCCCAGTAAAGATAAAAGAAATTCTTACAAATCCAACTGCATCAGCGGAGAATTAACTTATTAAAAGAAATTAAATAAATAAACCTGGGATGCAACAGTGGAAATGCCAACCTCAACTTTTAAGGCCTTGTTATACTGGTGGATCTCTGTCATGGCGTCTAGTGTTGGGTTATTCGCCAGCAGCCCTCCGTCCAGAAAGCGACCCATTGGTCGGAAGTAGGTGGGAGCGGCACCGCTGGAGCGAGCGGCTCTCCACACAAGTTGCTCTGACGAAAACACATCATACTGAGCAGAGGCTTTTGAAGTCTCATTGTGAAAAAAAACTTAAGTTTAGATTAAAGTGGAACGTTTAGGTTGCTATATGTTCACAAGGGAAATACAGTATTCATGACCATACCCCTCCCACCTGCACCAAGTTTTTCTTTTTTGTCAACTTAAAATTAGCCATTCAGACAATCAGCCATGTTGCAGAAAGAACAAGTCAGCAGGTGTTTTATGGTTTTCATGCAAACTAGAAAAGACAGGAGACGTTGGGAGATTGCAGCATGATTATTAAGCCACAAGACTTCACTACATCCTACTGTACATAATGAACCTACGATTACCAAATCCTTGTCGCTTTCTTTTCTCCTTTTCAATTAAAACTCCTAAAACTCCATCCCAATGCTTCATCCAGATTATCCGAGTTATATTTAAGACCTTTTTAACCCGTTCGAGCATTTGTTTCACTATCAGAATTTAGAACGATTAAAATTATGATGAAAACCTGTGGAAACAGTTTAGCAAAGAATCATTTATCATTACACATCTATCAGTAGTTTTTTGCAGTTTATAACAATAAATCCAAACAGTTTTACTTATTTGATCAATGCAGACAAGACTCACATTAGCAGTGAGAAGCAGATGGAAGGAATAAGCAGCTTAAAATGTTTCTTTCATTAACTATACCAGACGAAAGTTTTTTCTATTAACATGAGAATTACCAGTTTAAGCTTTTGTCGGGCTGTAGTATCGGGGGCGGGGGACTGATCGTGTAAGTTAATAGCAGAGGACTGTGTTTGTCTGACAACTGTGAACCAATGAGCCTGCATGTTACTGCAGCCCATAGAGATGACATTCCTTGTTAAATCTGAGAGTACTGACTGACATTTAATTGAAAATAAACTGTAAATCTCACAAGAAATCCTTCATTAATTCACTTTTTGTCAAGAATTATAAAGCCTACAATCAACCACTAAATCATACTTTAATTCACCCGAAGAGTTGATGTCAAAGATTTATACAAATTTAATATTAAAAATAATTTTATTTTTAACGTCATCAAGACTTTGGTCTGTATAGAAATACACACTTATGTACACACACCTTCATCTGTCACCTTCCTACGCTTTCTGGGAGGCTCTTCTGTGTATCCTACTATCAACACATCCTCATCTTCCCATCCTGTAACAATAACATGACTCATACTCAAACAATACAATATAACTAGACCAACTAGACACCTGCATGATAATTCTGCCAACAAAATTGGGAGCCTTGAAACCTTATTTACTTGTCTGAACCTCGGGAGCATGTGCATTGTAAAGGTGGTGGGTATGTCTGATGTCTGGATTAGTTTAGTGTCTACTGTTGTTTTCTTATCAGTGGATCAGATGGGTATCTGCCTGTGATATACATGAAAACAAAAATAAAACACTTTAATTGTAATTCTGAATTACCTTGTGGTATGGTCAGAGGCTTAAAGGTGGCGGCAGTGGCATACGGGGGCTCTCTGTGGATGGAGGGGGGGTTGTAGTTCCTAAAGATGTGGAGTTCCCCTGGATGTCTGTCAGCTAAAACACTGGTTACCATTACCCTGTGCAGAGACAACTGGTCAAAAAAGTAAAACTGGAGGGAGAATAGACAGAGATTTTAGAGCGTCTGTATGCACAAATACAATGTCTTAAACTTGGAAACAACTGCACACATTTTTAATCAAGTCAGTCTTTTGTTTTCTTTCTTTTAGGGCACCAAAATGAGATGTTCGCTAAATTAGCATAGCACCCAACGCAAACTATGAAAAACAGAAAGTGAAAAACTAAAAAAGAAAACATATTTATTTGAATTTTTTACCTTGGGTATTGGACATCTGTCATTTTAGTGTTTTCTCCAAATTCTGTCTTCAGGAAATCCTCAAGTGGCGTTGTTTCATAAGGTCTTGACCCTTTGAATACTTGCTCCTTCATCCTGAAGTATAAACAGCGCAAGTACTCCATGGACTTGCCTGCACGTAAAAATAAAAAAATAGCATAATTAATATGAGGACATGTTACAAAACATTGAGAAGTTTAAAACCAAAGGAAAACACACCATGGATTATGGCGAGGGCGAGGATGCCCCCTGTGCTGGTGCCAGCGATCCAGTCAAACAGCTCCCTGGTGGGTCGACCTGCCTCTCTCTCCAGAGCAATCAACATCTGGATCAACACCAGGCCTTTAATACCCCCACCATCCAGACACAGAAGCCTGTCCATCCTATAAGAGAGACGAAACAGAAGAATTTTCAGAGCAAATAAGCTTTTGTTTCCAAAATGGCAAAAATGATCATATCAAAACTAGAAATAAAATCATTAAGGCTTCTCAGTGGCTATGTTGGTATATATATATATATATTATATAATATAATAATAATATATATATAATAATATATATATATATATATATATATATAGATATATATATATATATATATATATATATATATATATATATATATATATATATATATATATATAATATATATATATATATATAATATATAATATATAAATATATATATATATATATATATATATATATATATATATATATATATATAATATATAATATATATATAATATATATATATATATATATATATATATATATATATATATATATATATATATATATATATATATATATGAGCATATTCCCCTCCGTCTAGTGTCCCCATACTCACTTTGTTTTCTCCATTTTAGGGCTATCAGTTTCTGTTAGGCCTCGGTTAAGTGCACCAATTGCAGCCCCCACATACATGATATCCTCAAACCCTGGGGGCCAACCACAAAAGTTATTAATAGAAAACAAACACATAGCATCAAATTAATTTATAAAGGACAGAGCGGGAGAGAAGATGCTTGCTCTTCTGCAAGCCACAAGATCTTCAAAAAAAAAAAAGGTGTCTAATCATGGTATTGAGAAAATAAATATATTTTATTGTGAAAATGCATTTTACCATAATAGCAATATGGTTATAAACACCTCAGCAAAGATGAAGCCTAAGTGGATAAAAAGTGCAATACTGGGCAGCAGAGGGGAGGCAGAGCTGAGGGATGATTTTGTTACCTATGCCTTGAGGTCGGGTCTTGTTGGCGATGGGAGGAGGACTGCCAGGGGAGGGAGGGAGGCAACGTTGGACTCCTACACTACACAGCATGTCCAGCAGTATCTTTCTATTAGGACCTTTCATGTTAATAAAAAAAACACACACACAAACCAACATGTTATGCATGCACATGTGCCACAAACAGCAAAGAAAACCGCGCGATTGAGATGATGGGATATGTAGCAGACAGAAAGCGAGAAGACAAGCGAGCTGTTAGCAATCATCATGCAATACACAATAATCTCAAACTCATTTCCCCCATTCCTGCACCAAACAAGATTTACTCAGTTTCTTTATGAGTAAACAATTGATTGATAAAAACTCTAATCAAAACCTGGAAAATCAAAGGGAAACCTCCTTGATGTAGAACAGGGACCTCAAACTCCGGTCTTCAAGGTTCACTATCCCTCAGGTTTTAGATGAATTTGACACCTAAGTAAAATTAATCAAAGTTTATTGTCAAGTTCTACACCATGATAAATTTGAATCAGGTGTGTTGAAGTAAAGATATATCTATAACTTGCAGGACAGACCTCCTTGAGGAGCGGAGATTTAGATCCCTGATGTCAATGCGGCAATCTGCATTTTGCTTACACAAATGTAGCACGATTTGAATTCCTATTCAAGTTGTTTTTAAGAGTGGTTACATACTGTGGTTGCATTTTTTTTTTTTACTTTAGAACCAGCAGAAGACCCTTCCTGTTGGCTTCCACCAACAGCACTGTTGTTTTTTAAGGGAAGAAGCGAAGCTCTTGTTCTGCAGTCTGCATTTAATGTTTTTCATATTTTTATTTCACAGTTGAAAGTGAAGGGAAGGCCGGAGGAAATCAGCTGGTTATAATCTGGAGTTTATGAGACTGAACTTCACACACTGGACTTTTCAGGCTATAGTTTGTGATTTCCTTTCGTTCCCATTTTTTTTTTTTTTTGTTTTTTTTTTTTTTTTTTTACTCACAGACTGAGGATGAGTTTAGTTTCGGATAAGTTAAAAATTACCCAACACTGCATTGTAAGTGTAGCGTTACACCTTGAAAGTTTTTATCGTGCAGTCTCTAAAGAGTCTCAGCTCAGCCTCTTAGTTGCTTTAAAACAAAATGTAACATATTCATATTGTACATCAAAGTTAACCATTTGTGCATTTACTAAATAAGTTGTTAGACATCAGTTTGCATGCAGAACCCTGCCATATACAATAAAAAGCTATTTTCAGGAACATTCCATGAAATTGCACATTTGTTGTTAAATCACTGTCCAAACCACAATTTGTAGTAGTTGCAGCTCTTTTTACATCCATTTCAACTCATGCTTCAGGTACCTACACCCTCTAATGGTTTAAGCCTTTGGCTCCGACCCCTGTCTCTCCCTTACCTTTGCTAGTGCGTGCAGCGATGAGTCCTGGCGTTTCTCCCAGATCATTGTGGATCTCCACGTCAGCCCCAAACACAATCAGTGCTTTAATCAAATCTATGTGATCCATCTAAAAAGCAAGAGTCACAATCGTGAAATGTAGCCATGTAGCAACTAAAAACAGCACAATTGTGGTGCACTTGCTAGTTCAGCTCTGATTAAAGAAAATAATAATAATAATAATAATTCACAAATAAGTTTTTGTTCCATGTTCTGAGGAAATCAAATTTTAAAAATCAGATCCATACAAACAAGTAGACCTGTACAGGTGGTCCCTGTGTGTATTATGTAACCATTCTGAAATGGTCCCAATTTTAAAGAAGCCCTTTCCTCCTCCTTGTCAACAGTTTGCTTTATCCACTTGAAGATACAGATAATAGTGGCCTACCGTACTATGTGTAGAAGAAGTGGCATTCACAAATATTTTATTTCATTTCATGAACAAATGGATTACAAGAAGAAAAATATTTGAACATGAAAGATCATCCAAACAAGACGTCTTACCTTCATAGCTAGGTGAAGGGCTGTGTTTCCTTCCTGACCCTTCAAGTTGGCAACTGCGCCATGGGTGAGTAACACCATGGCTGCCTCAAAACGGTGTTTCTTGGTTAAAATGTGCAAGGGGCTCTCTCCAGTTTTACTGAGGTAGTTCACTTCACAGCTATGCTCCAGCAGCATACGGCACATCTGGTACAAAGAGACCACAGCAAATAGCAGTTTCAGAGTCTCCTTATAAATCTCATACACTTATCCTCACAAAGAAAAAGCATCGATATGTGTTTTGACACAAAATGTGAGCTGTCACTATGTCAATGTATTATTTAAACAGCTGTTTATTATGTGGGGTTTGAAACCTCAGCAGTTTTAGTCCAATGGAGGGGTGTCCCTCCGTACACAGAGTCCTCAGCTTGAAGTTGACTTGGGTCTGCTTTGAGGATCTCTTCCACACATCTGACAGACAAACACAAATATAAGCACCTGCATATAGTATGTGTTACAGCACAGGCATATTGCAAAACGTATAAATTATATAGCTGGAGTCAGGTGTGTTGGAACAGGGATATGTGGAAGGATTGTGGCCCTCAAAGACTGGAGCCGGGCACCTCTGTTCTAAACAATCTTAGCTGTACGGACGTTTTATGTGGCAGCAAAACAATCCATTCAGTAAAGTCTTGGACTTAAGCCATCTTCCCACTCACCCTTTTTCACTATACTTCATGGCAGTGTGGATAGGGTATCCTTTATTACCAATGACATCACACTTGGCTCCACCCACTAGCAGGGCTTTAACGTTTTCAACACGTCCCAAACGGCAGGCCACATGAAGCGGCGTCTCTCCATTACTGTTCAGATCATTCACCCCTGAGCATAAACGTGAGCACATTGCCTGGATGGGGAGACGACAGTGCAATGATGGAGGAGGGAGAAGAGAAGTGAGATTATGTTAATATCGGATCTAAAAGACACTACTTTCTATCAAATCCCAAGACCTCCATGTAGAAACTTTAAAAAACAAGGAAAAACTACAGCAATTCAGCCTGAGTTTGTACATATGTGATGGAGATGTCACAGCAGATTCTGAATCTCACCTGGATGATAACGGGAGAATCCTGCTTTGAGGCGTAGTGAATGGGTGTTTCTCCGTTGTGGTCTTTGATATCCGTGCGGGCTTGGCTTTCCTCCAGGAGCTCCTTCACACATGCCAAGTCACCACGATCACACGCCAGGTGCAGCGGCGTCTGACCTGATGCATCCCGAGCATTTATCTGACTGAAGGCACAAAAATATTAGCTTATTTCTTGTTCTATATAAGCACCAAACATTTTTAAGCACAGAGCTAGATTTAAAATAATTTCCCATTATACCAGCTGACTTGTTGGGTTTGTCCTGGTTTTGTAAGCTTGTGTTGACGTGGTTTAGTAAAGTAAGTCAAACCAGGAGAGAATTGAAATGCATTTCTGGTGCTAAAAAAAAATGGCTGGCAAAATTATGGGTTAAATATTCCTGCAACAGAATGAAAGCAAAACATTTTCATAAGATGACACTAGGGCGCTGTCCCAAAAGCTGACGTCATTATGGGTGTATAAAATGTTTCATGTGGAAACTAAGCAATGCATGAAAAAGGCATATGCCTAAGAGCTAAAGGAAAAACTCATTTCTAGTTTGTAGTTAATAGCCTGCAAATTGACAGTCAAAGTGACAGTTTAGTGCTTTTCAGAAATCAATTTATAATTCATTCATTATTTATAGCTTTGTATGTATTTAGCAGGCACTCTGACACTGAGTGCTTCCAAGTCATGTCTCTGTTGAAGGTTAGCATGTATTGAATTCTTTATCAATGGGTTAGCATGGCAGAATAGATGATGCATCACTAAAATAAATATGTCTAAGTTTGGCACTACTAAGCAACAAAACTGTTGTTTGACACATTGCTGGCTGATTAAAGTAATCAAAACTAACAGACACACTTTTAAGAGACAAGTCCTTGTGAGAACCAACACTGCACTAAAATCAACCCCTGCTCTTTTACCTCTGAACATAGTTATGTTTAAGACACTCTCTCAGGCCTGTTTCCACAGCGATGTGGGCCGAGCTCCAGTCCGGGTGGCTGCGGATGCAGTCCACAATTGTCTGCACAGTCTCAGCCTTCAAAGAAAGTATCTCATAAAAGGGTCGAAGTTTGAGTGCATACTGGGGAAACCAGTTCATAGCATCTTCCTCAGATCCCACCTGGAACAACCTGCAAACAGTTCAGAAGACTCTGTGGTCAAATAGCAGATTTTTATTTAGGCATTTGCTATTTGATAATACTAGAAAAAGCAAATTTGATACATAAGAATTGTAAAAGTTAAACCATTTTTCTTCTTTAAGAAAGTCTATTCTCCAATTTTTCAATTCTACAAGTTTTTTACACAGCAAAACATGGTAAGTTTCTTCAAAAACTCAACACAAGCTGCATCATACCAAGTTTGATTTAGGCTAATTCCAACTAATTAACACTTATTCTGCAGTCTGTCAATCTGTATATTAGTTTATAAATTAAGCTGTAAACGAATGAGTCAACAGTCATCTGTTTAAGATGATGGGTTTAATTTCTGTTCAGCTTGTTTAGTGGTACCAATGGAAGTCAATTTCAGCAAAATCAATAAAATAGTTTAGGATGAAAGTACTGACCAAATCCTACCCTTTAACCCTTGATCAATGTATGAATTACACGAACAATGACATATCTCTCCCAGTCATCACAGGATGTGATCAATACTGACCTCAGAACAATGGCTGGTGTCTCAGGGCACATGAGCAGACAGTCCCAGGACTGACACTGTGTGTTTTTATACAGGACTATGCGTCCTTCCTCTTTCAACACCACTTTGCCGCCTCCTCCATAGTCTGACAGCGGTACATCTCTGACCCGGTAAGGGTTTGTGAAGAGAGTTGACACTGATGAGACTGTGTCCAGCAGCCGGCCCAGGAACTGCATTTTTATCTAAAAGCACAGAGATAACTCAGGGATAACTTAAACAACATAAACTACAGTGTGTGTATTTGGTATGAGCCCAGTACTTTAGTTTATGGAGTAACATTCAGCCTTTTTTAAAGCAGCTCACTTTGGTCAGCCACAGCCTGTTGGATTGTTGTCAACATTGATGAATGATTTATTATATCCCCAAGACAGTATGTCAGCGCTCAAGAGGCGCAACAAGTCAAATATCTTAGATGTTACATTTTACTGCTGCTTTCAGTTTTGATCATGTACTTAGCTGAGTAACAAACTCCATTTATATCATTATCAACGTTGAAAGGATGTTGTAACTAGCAACGCTAACATTAGCTGTCAACCTTTACCCTTACACTCCATAACACACCCTTCCCCTTGCTAGGATGACCTAAACATTGATGAGGATGCCTATCGTTTAAATGATAAACAAATGGCTCCATTCATGTTATTCAAGAGTTTCAAGTCATCCAGAATAAGATGACATGACAGCAGCGCTTAAAGCTGGGGATGGTTTATACGCTCCAACACCTCTGCATTCCTAAATCTCTCTAATATACCTTTTTTTTTTATTATTTTTTTATATATATATATAAAATCTTAAACTATTTCAGGACGAAATAATATACTAACGATGGGTACCTGCCTGCCACTGCTAATCGCATCAACGAATCAAACTAGGCAGCTTACCTGCTCTCTGTGCTGCTTTCCTGACTTCTGATAGTTACGTCAACAGCTGCCCCTACAACCAACCGTGCTAGAAATCTCGATTGACGCCTGATAGACCAATCAGAGTTCAAGTGCTGTTTTCTGTTTGGTAAAAAGGGTGGACCCTGATGAACTATCAGTTTGTATGTGCTAAACCCCTTACAATACTAATCAAGTATCCAAACCGGCAGAGCATGTCAAACCAATCTTTATCTTATAAAATTAAAGTTTAAAATGGATGTTTTTCTGAGAATAAATAAATATATTTATTTTGAGAAATTCATTTATTTTCCTTTTATTATTATTATTATTATTATTATTATTATTATTATTATTATTATTATTATTATTATTGTTGTTGTTGTTGTTGTTGTTGTTGTTGTTGTTGTTATTATTATTATTATTATTATTATTATTATTATTATTATTATTATATTGTGGTCACTATAAACACCAAACAGCCCTACTATATTAAAATTATCCTGAGTGTTCCTGACATGATTAGATACAAAATACTTTCTAGAGATCTTCTTTTGTAAACTCAACTCTTTAACTTTATTTATATAAGTGTCACACAAATAGCAGTAAATTGCATGAAATACTTTTTTTAACAACAGTTGAAAATTAATATATGAGGCAATTGCTCCTCTTCTGATTGAAGTGGGATGTTCTCCATGTACTGTTTAGTACCAGCGAAATTGGAAACAGGTCTGTATTTGTTGTAGAATACATACATTGAATAACCTATAATTGGAGTCAGCATGACTATTCTTAGGATTAATGGATTTGACCAAGTATAAATGGCACAAATGTATGTTATTTGCATGTCTTACATTTAATGATGTATGTATTTTCTCAAAATCCATTGTACACAATTTGATAGCATACTTCTGCCTTCTGTTGGAAACAATGGTAATACAATAAAATTGTATAGTAATTTCAACTCCTGAAGAAAGACTGGCTTCAGCAGGTTTTGGAGAATGGTTAGTCTGGTATTTACAATGGATGTTTTTATCTGTCACTATATTGCAAAAAGTACGCATCAATCCAAATAAGTGAATTCAGGTATTCTGAGTACTTCCAAGACCACGGGTATTTATGATCAAGAACCTAGGCATGCAGACTGCTTTCTACAAACGTGTGAAAGAATGGGTCGTTCTCAGGAACTCGGTTCTACCATTATGACTGGATGCTACCTGTGCAACAAGCCATGTTGTGAAATTTCCTCTTCACTAAATACACCAGTCAAATGTCAGCAATATGATAACAATGCTAAAACAATTAAAAACAACAGTACTTAGGTCCTTAAGTGTGCAGAGCTTTCAGATTCATATCTCTACAGACCTCCTAACTTCATATGGTCTTAAGATTAGCTCCACACTGTGCCTCAATAACTTCATGGTGGGGTCTGCATTACTGAGCTGCTGCATCCAAGCCATACATCACCAACTGCAATGCAAAGCACCAGATGCCATGGTGTAAAACCTGCCACCACTGGACTGTAGAGCACTGGAAACATGTTCTGTAGAGTCAAACAAGCAAACTTCTCCATCTGGCAATCCAATGGAACTGGGCTTAGCCCCTCATTTCCAGTGAAAAGAACTCCGAATGCTACATTATACTAAGAGATCGTGGACAATTCCATGTTCCTAAATTTATAAGAGCAGTTTGGGAATGGTTCCTTCCTGGTCCAACTTGACTGCACAACTGGGACACAAAGCAAGGTTCATAAAGATATAGATGAGCGAGTCTGTTGTGTAAGAACTGCACTAGCCTGCACAGTTCCCTGACCTTAACAGAACAGAACACCTTTAGGATGAATTAAAGTGTAGACTGCAAACCAGCTTTTCTTGTTCAACATCAGAGTCTGACTGCACAAACGCTTCTGAAAGAATGGTCTGAATTCCTACAAACACACCTAGACTTTATGGAAAGATTTCCCAGATAACTTGAAACTGTTATTACTTCAATTACTTCAAAGGGTGCAAAGGCTCTGTGTGATCTTTTCTAACGTTTTGGAGATTCCTAAGTGCATAAAAATATTTTCATATTGGAAAAAATACATTATACATAAATTACTTACATTGGGTTTACTACTTTATACTGTGACTGCAGTATTTGTCAGTTTCTGATTTGCCATATCAGAATGTGAAAAAAATATTGTTTGACGCTCAATTAAAGTAAGAACCCATTGATCTCATCTCCCCACACAATGAATACATCCTTTAAGCTATACTCATATTCCATTATAATAACTATGGCCACTAGAAGTCACTGCCAAACTTAAACATGACTCATTTTTAATTACATATTTATCCAGGCTCTGTGCTGAGCTGCTGACCCATCCATGATGGATGGATGGATGGATGGTGGAGAATTGAATTGATTATTATCAAGTTAGCCCTTAGTTAATTAGCCTTAGGCCAATCAAATTCTGAGATTTATTAGGTTGATTGATTAGAAAGTGATTTGGGAGTGATCAGGAAGTGAGTGAGTGCTTTTACAGGCCATCTGTGAGTCTCCCAAAGAATATTTTCTCCACAAGTCACAAAGGAATGTATGCCTTGTTTTTCCCAACAGATGCATTTGGGTCTGGGTCTTGCAACAGCCTGCTTTGCTGTTATATTATCATAGCTGAAACCATGGCCATCAATGTATTTTTTCAAGGCTTTCTTTTTTTTTTCTTTTGTGCACATTTGTGTGTACAGTGTGCCCAAATTCTCCTGAGTGGACAATATTTTCCCCCATTTTGCACCCCCAGTCTACACTTCAGCTAAAATCCAGCATTCATGCAGACTTTGCTGAAGGATATTACCCACAATTCATAGCTGCATATGACATTTTGAACCGAAATGGTGAAAAAACAGTAATGTTTGATGATCAAGCATCAAACTTACCATTTCAGTTTAATCATTTTGAGCAGCAAAATACTGTACACAAATTATGCAGAACGGCGGTAACAACAAAGGTTGATGGTGGAACAGTCTCTCTCCTGTTTCCCCCGCTTGTAACATTTGAATCCCTACATGCACCATAAGGTGTAGTATGGGTATTGGGACAGGGCCCAACTTTGCTCTGGTCCAGAACACATCTCTGTTTAGCACAGCCTGATGTCTATTATCTAATAACCGACATTAATAATCTTGAACTCAGTCAAAGGAATTTAATGTTGTTAACTCAATGAAGAAATTATAACAGCAGACCTTACAAATAAAAAGCTGGTTTTGTATGGATAAAAAAATTACTCAATCATTGTGCAAAATATGCAAAGCCATGGAAACTTGCAAATTTGTGTTCAAATGTACACGTACATGTGAAGGATTATGAAAACAAAATAAACTTACACATACACTAACGTGAAAATAAGCAAGCATCCTACACATGTGTTATTATCTTTAAACTCCTAAATATAATAATTTCTTGTTCAAACAGGCTTTTGTGCATCTAAACTGCAGCACTGAAACATGGAGAAAAATACATATAGATGAATACAGGAGTGGTTTTGTTTTTCTTTTTCTGCTTTATTTTCTCAGATAGAAAACAGACTTCATGGGATGGGAATGGGATTTTTTTTTCTGAGAAAATAAAGATTGATGGTTTAATTATATTTATTGATTGATAATTAATTTTCTCAACCTTATTCAAAAAACACCTTGAATAAGAATGGGAAAATCAAGGAAGCAAATCTTTACATTTGTTATTCTTCATGCTAAATTGATGTGGTTTACAAATCAAGTACTGCACATGTACAATTGTATTGAGTCATTTTGAACTCCATACCCTGGCATTTCTACTCTGCTGAGCAGCGTCGGTCTACATGTGCGTCTGCTGTCTGTTTGGCTGCGATCGAACCGATCAGACGGCGGAGCTCACCGACTGGAGAAACACAAACAGACAAGGGTAGCTAAGATCGGGCATGAAACATGGAGCTGTCGGCGGCGGGAGATCGCATTTTTGCCGCGGAAGCTATACTGAAACGCCGCGTTCGTAAGGTGAGCCGCCACCATCCCGCATGTCGCAACATGCCTGCAGATGTTGGCCGCGGTCCGCACGGCGCGGCACGGCTCCCGTCCATAGTCTCTGCGCCGTCTTATTGCGCCTTTGCAGTTCTATGGAGGCCTTGTGGTTGCCGGATGAATATACTTTACTAGCCCGTGTTAGCTAGAAGCTAACTAGCAATGGTAAAAATTCTTGGCTCGTGTTTTCAGACAGTGGCAGGGCGATAAAAGCAGCGACACAAAGAAGAGGCTGGCTTGCTTCAGAAGAGCAAGGCAAACCGACCCACGGGATACGGCTTGTGCTGTGAAATGGAGGGGCTTTTTTTTTTTCCCCTTTACCAGTTAATGGTAGCTAAGGGTGTATAGTCCGAATCTTTCAGTTTATAGCTTATAGAAGTGTGTTCAGCCCCCCCCCGTTAAACCTAATATCATCAGCAGGATGTTGCAATGGTTGCCGAAACATTGTGCGACACACACTGAACCCTCGTTTTAGATGTGTATCAGCCACAAATAATGAAGGACTTCTAAAAGTTCAGTGCAGTAAAGCTTGTGTTCTGCAAAAGACCCTATAGATAAGTATAGGTTCCCATTTGAAGTGACTGCTGCTCTTGATGTAGGGCCTCCAGATACTTGAGATCTGGCAGCTGGAACTTAGTAGTTGGATTCTTTTTTCCAAGTTGGAAGAGGTTTCATGAAAACATCTGATTATTAACGTGGATTTAAAGAATAATAATAATTTAAAAAAAAAAAAAAAGTGTAATGGACAGTAGAATATAAGTGAGGGTTTAACTTGGAACGTATGAGATTTCTGAAGAACCCCAGCTTTATGTTGTAGCATCTCTTCAGTGAAATGCAATTCATTTGCAAAGTAGCATTTCCTAGAATAATACAGGACCTGACAAATAAGCGCCATTACCAACCTGTGGTTAAATGAATAAAATAGTACTAGTTTGACAAGTTTGCTTTTCCTTCTTGTGTGTTTGTTTAGAGGCAAAGAAATAAAATTCAACCTATTTGCAAATGTAAAATGTGATATTATGAGCTGAAAAAAATAACTTGAAATGTCGTCATTTAAGTGACTTCTGTTCTTGTACATAATGTTTTTAATAACATATATCTTTTTGTTTTTGCAGGGAAGACTTGAATACCTAGTGAAATGGAAAGGATGGGCAATGAAGTATGTTATAGTCCAAATTATTACTAATATACTTCTCCATTCTCCATTCTCTTTATTAATGTGCTTGCTTTTAGCTAAAAGTGTGGATCATATCTGATTGGCTGTGAAGTAGTAGTTAATTGTGTGTTTGTTCAGGCACAGCACTTGGGAGCCAGAGGAGAATATTCTGGATGACAGGCTGATATTAGGCTTTGAGCAAAAGTGAGTAATTCTGCTTCATAGGGTTATAGATGTGCATGGTCTTTCTTTTCCCCTGACTTGTTAAAATACATATTGTTAATGATCAAACCAACATCACCATAGATATATTAGACTGCGCCAATGTGGTCACAAGCTATAGCTTTTTTGTAATGTTATGGTGTTGTCTGTTGTACTGTTAAAGAGAAATGCTTTACTGGACAAAAGTATTGGGATAAAAAGCCTGATCAAAATAAAAATGCTTCATGTAAACATTCTAGTTGGTGGAGTATGCTGATTGCTGCTCTGATCTGCATGCGTGAAAACACAAATTCCAAAATTTGGATAGAAACTGCCTTTACTGTGGGCTTGTTACATTGGTTATGCATCAACCTAATGTTAACCTACACTTTATATTATGGCTTGTGTTTCTATGCTGATTTTACTCAATAAAGTTTGTTTAAAAAACACAAAAAAAAACCAGTTACGGCCAGCGCAAGAAACAACAGAACTAAAACAGAACTTATACTAAAATTGTTAAGATAACAAAAGAAACCCACACTAGTGTTTGTTTACATTGGAAGTCCCTGTGTTGTCTTCTACTATTGTTTCTGGAAAAATCTGACATTTTCTGTGCATGTCAGAATTACTTAATCCATTTAAACTAGATATATATAAACGTAGGTCATGATCAGAATAAATTAGTCAGGCTCCTGTCAACAGTATTGTTCTGTTCAAAACAATTAGCCGACGGAAGATAGTTTGCGTGTAAACATGGCTAATGACCTTCAATAGCATTCATTATTGCAGCAGAAGTGAAGAAACCTCTGACTGATGGTACTGTTGTTTTGTCAGCATGTTCTGTAGAGGGTGTGCAGAGTTGTCAAATAAGTGAAGCAGACCATCAAACATTATTATCTGCACATTTAGCTCTGTGGGTTCAAGAGCAGTCTACCACATGGAGCCAACTATCTCAAACGGTTTCTTCAATTTCTTTGAGTCACAGTTTCAGATGTTGCTACCTCATTGCAAAGAAAAGTAGCTACCACAGACATTTAGAAGATATGCAACATCTTGCATCCTCGCAGTGTCTTGTCAACCCACTTGAAAGTCTTTATGCAGCTCACATGCATTTTTGCAGGAAACTAAAGCAGACAAAACTAAACTGAAAAAGAAACAAAAATGGACCTAGGAGCATAGCTTGCACTACTTTCACACCGTCACAACTTTCATTCCTGTCATCTCTTTGCATTTGTTCTCATTATCCTGGTTTTTCTTTAGTCCATCTTTAGGAGTTTTTTTTTTTCTGTAATCTGATTGTCTTTAAAATCTTTTTTCTTTTTTAAATTTTCTGAAGGGAACGAGACAGAGAATTGCATGGGCCAAAGAAACGGGGACCAAAACCCAAAAAGCTTGGAACAAAGGTAAAGTTTTTCATTTTTACTACTATTAATTTACTTGTTGTTTTTTAGTGTGGAGCTTACCCTCTGAATCTGAAATAGTATTTAAGTGAATACAAAACAATTGCAAAGGTTAACATGTCAGTTTTGAAATTTCTTCAAAGCTGTTGAAGAAATTTCTCCTCATTCAACTCATTTTATTTGTCTGTTCAGATGGATACTTTTGGTCTCTTACAAGGAAGTGACACTTTCCGTTTGTGGGTTGGCCATCTTGCCTTTTGAAGTCTTTTTTTAATTCTAGTTCTTAGAACAGCCATCACTGTGTCTTTTGTGTGAATGGTAAAAAAAATCATTTGTACTGCCCTAGTTTCTTCTTCATGCAGCTATTTTGGCTTTTACAAAGCGGCCTGGAGAACACAGTTAACACAGTTAGGTTTGTTAGCTGTAAATCTTCCTTTAGCTACAGGAAAGAGCTTTCTAAAGCTTTTAAAAAGTTTTTCCACCTAAATTTTTACAAACACTTTCACAAACAACACTAACTCTCACAAACAACATTAACTCTGTGAGATCAAGAGGAATTTAAAATTAGTATTTGTTTAACCAGTAGTCAGCAGCGTTGGCCTTTTGAGGGTTAACATGGACTTATAGTCCATGGAATCAGCCAAACCTTTATTTTTAGATCTGCTGAAACTTTTTGCAGTAATTTAGTTGCTTAAATTTGTTATCCCCCTCAGGCTCGTGGTCAGAAAGGAGAGAGCAGCAGTCGAGCTTCTAGCAGCCGCCAGAATACATCGCAGTCTTCTTTGTCTACTTCCAGTCGTGCAGCTCCCTCCTCTGCTGCTTCAGCTCATCACTTACCATCATCCTCATCCTCTACGGCAACCGCAGCACCTTCTCCCAAACTCAACTCTCTTGCAGCTACCCACAAGCTAAAGAAAGACATTCACCGGTGCCACCGAATGTCTAGGCGTCCTCTGCCCCGCTCAGACCCCTTAGCTCCAGCCTTTCCCAGCCCAAGCGGCTTCCCTTCCCGCATGCATGTCTCCCCTTTCTCTGAGACCGTCCGTATCCTTAACCGTAGGGTCAAACCTCGGGAAGTCAAGAGAGGTCGGATCATCCTCAACCTTAAGGTAATCGACAAGCCAGGTAGGGGTGGCGCAGCCGCAGGAAGTAGGAATACCACAGCAGGACGCCAAAACATCCCTTCACGGAATCGTATCATTGGTAGGAAGGGAGAGGCCCCTTATAGACCATTCCAACCACCACTAAAAATGTTGGGATTTCCGATGTATGGGAAGCCATTTGGTCTGCAGTGTGGAGGCCCTGTGCCTTTTCCTTCCCATCCAGGGTCATGCTCCAGCACAGCGGCTCGGAACAGCCGCAGCACTTCCTCGCAGTACCAGTCACCTCCTTCTCCTTCCAGCTCCAGTGGTTCTGAAGGAAAATCTCCCACTAATTGCAGAGCTGCACAGTCTAAACCTGCCGCCGAAGCATCACCTCCCAGCGAAAACCCCAAGTCCAGTAAAATTCTCAGAGAAACCCTTAAGGGCCAGAACCCAAATCCATCTGCTCCTGCCTCATCCTCAGATACAAACCCTACAGTGTCAGCATCCCCCTTCCTCCCTTCCTCTCCATCCTCTTCATTAGAAGATGAAGAAGAGGGTGTTCTGGACTCACTGCCTTCGGAAGTAGGCAAGAAAAATCCTCGCCAGCACAAAGCTAAACATCAATCGCCAACCATGCTAGCTTCGGCTCCTCCAGCGGATCAAACCTCTGCCCCAGCTGAACCCAAAAGGGTGCCTGCTGAAGGAGACCCGGACTGGCACCCTGAAATGGCACCGAGCTGCAAGGATGTGGTGGTCACAGATGTGACTACCAACCTTGTCACTGTCACCATAAAGGAGTTCCCATCCCCAGCATCTGGCCCCGCCTCACCCTCTGCAAGCCAAGAAAGCGCCTCCTCCCCACCTCCTTCCACCGCCACTGAAGACTCCCCCATTACGAAGCCATAACATATCAGATATTATCAAGATGACTGCCAATGAGAATGAAAAACAATCTCATGCCAGTCTCTCCAATTCAGTCCTGCTGGACCTTGTCCACAGGACGATGTCCATATGTGTAACACCTAATGAAATTCCATCCATCCATCTTCTACCGCTTATCCGGGGTTGGGTCACAGGGGCAGTGGCCTAAGCAGGGAAGCCCAGACTTCCCTCTCCCCAGCCACATTCGCCAACTCTGCGGGGGGATCCCAAGGCGTTCCCAGGCCAGCCAAGAGATATATTCCCTCCAGCGTGTCCTGGGTCTCACTCGGGGTCTCCTCCCAGAGGGATATGCCCGGAACACCTCACCAGGGAGGCGTCCTGGAGGCATCCTGATCAGATGCCCGAACCACCTCAACTGGTTCCTCTCGATGCAAAGTAGCAGTGGCTCTGCTCTGAGCCCCTCCGGGATGACCGAGCTCCTCACCCTATCTCTAAGGGAGAGCCCAGCCACCCTGCAGAGGAAACTCATTTTAGCCACCTGCATACGAGATCTTAATGAAATGTAATGTACTCAATACCGCCCAGCCATTTAATAGAAAAAAGAGCTTTTTTTTTTTTTTTAAAAAGAGATATATAAATCCAAAAAGGGGCAGCTAATACACCCCTCTAGTCATTTAAATTGCCATATCTTGTCCACTTGCACGGCATTGTCTCTTTCAAGCAGATGTGAAAGGAAATTCATTTGGTTTCTTTTCACTTTGTTGACACTTGCTGACATTTACCTGTTTGGTGCAATAACAGTTGTCCTGACAGTATATTCCTCACCCGTCTGGTGTGTGCCTCAAGCACATTTACTGATGAAACAAACTTGCCATTTGGATGCATACTCTGCTGTGCAAACTTCTGTCATCAACCTTCAGATGTTTTGTCAGTTCCTTGACCCCACCCACCACCCCACCCCACCCAGTGTCATTGAAAGCTTGTCGAGGTTAAATGAGGGGATGTGGTTTTGCACTTAAGACAGTTGAACACTCAGAGATGGCATCAGTACAGCGAGGTAAATGCAGCGCACTTGACTGCATCAAAAACCATCTTATTCAGTGTAGTTTAGCAGACTTTCCAGACCTTGCCACTCTATAATGCACATGCATATACATACGATAGGAGTAGGTATTTATATGCACGCACAAACTTAAAAGCTGCAACATATACAAAGAAAGATTTAAGTTATTGCTATCCTTGCAGTCTTTCCTTACTTGCTTTGATTTCTCACAAACCTACCACCTTCTTCAAATTCATCATGTCCACTAATACCTGAAATTGGCTTTCAGTTATTGGATGAGATATGTCCAAATTGGGATATACATCTCAACCTGTCAAGATCTAGAAAGTCCAGGAACCACAGATGAAAGAAAGTCCAGAAGCAACAAATGAAATGAAGCTAACAGTGGAGAAAAAAACTGTTTGTTGGACTTTGCTTTAGATCAGTGGAATATAAACAGATAGTTTTGGCTTGTAGAAATCAACAGCAAAATTTGGTTACTATCTACCATGGTTGCTAAAACAAACAGTTTTTTGATCTTTTGTTTCTTTTACAGCCGTAGTAAGTCTTTTAGCTCCAGTAACTGTTCTTTAGTAGCCTTTTTTCAAGTACTCATGTCAATAGAAGTGGTGTATGTAGGCATGGTTAACAGTGTCTTCTTGCTACTGATGGAGCTAGTTCAGAAACTTGAGGACGCATTTTATTGCTGTGGAAGTCAGTCATTTATTTATTTATAAGTGGCATGCTGTGTAGAGGCGAGAAAAGAGCCAGAAGTTACGTCGTACTCTGAATCAATCTTTTTTTTTTTCTTGGCACAAGAGCAGAAAGTTGAAGTGTTGACATCTGATTAAGGAAAGAGTAGAAAAACAGTTCCTGTAACAGTTCTGTTACTTACTAATGTCTTTTTGATTTAAATTAGGACTGAGTTATATGACCTCAAATCAGGATTACAATTAACTGAATGGGTTACGTCGATTACCATTGATAAGCAATTATTTCTGTATAATTTTATTTTTAGAGTTAGCCATGAGGTCAAAATAAATTTATAACTGAACAGTAGATATTGATGAGAACTGAAAGGAAACAAAGTTTAAATGTATATGGTCATTAAATATATATACATATATATATATATATATATATATATATATATATATATATATATATATATATATATATATATATATATATATATATATATATATATAAATAATGGACTGACTCTATTGGACCCACTATATTGACTAATTTAAGTTTCCAAACAATTATAGTCATTGACATATGCAAGATTATTACTTCTGAATGTTGGTTTATGTTAAGTTTGGATTCATTTCCCAGCCCTAATTTAAGTTCATTATTTGGCACATGTGTAAGATTGATGGGGAATTAAAGCCAATGACACCTTCACATGCCAGTGTGAAAACACTTAACGCATTCCTGGGTTCAGCTCGGAAATCGTCCTGAAAAAGTGTATTCCTTATTCTCTGGTTTTTCTGCAAGTTCAGTCAACCATCAAATTCTTAAATTCCGTTCGTTTTCCTGCCTTGCTGCTTATACCCTTTAAGCAATGGGAAAATACTATCTATGACCTGTTTTCTGACTGGAGAGGATGTCAACACAATAGTTGCCTTTACACAAAAGAGTCATTAATCCGATTGTGTTGGTCAGCTTAGAATGAAGGTTCATTTCCAAGGATTTGATCCAGCGGCTTTGTGTTCTTGATAATGATCTTTTCTGAGTACATTGTGCACAGGTTGTTTCCAGCTCAGTCCAAGTTGTTGTCTTTTTTCTTTTTGTTTCTAATTTGCTTTTTTCTTTCAATCTTCAAGCATATTAAATACACTTGACATCATTACGGCACTCTATACATTTTTTCTGGCACCGCCAGCCCTTTCCAGCCCTTCCCAGATCCTGACTCTTTCTCTGTACCATGATGTAATTCTTCCACATGTGTTGCCTTATAGCTGCTCTGTGCTACCCGCTTCTAGCTTGGCTTTTATCAAACAAAACAACAAAGAAAGATACTTCATTAATTGTGACTTGAAGAAATGCATCATTGAAAGTCTACAGTTTCTCTTGTCTGAGGATGACATTGCCTCCTCTTCTGTCCTGTACCGGATGCTTCTAGTTATTCTGTATACTTTTTCAATACTCTTTGATAGATTAACCAGGGAAGGATTTATTCCAACGTGATTCATCCATTATATGAAGACAAAACGTGAGTTTCCAAAGCTCATTAAAAATGAAGATATTTTGTTTAAGAAGAATGGCAGTACTTGATGCTAACTTGATTTAGTTAAACCTGAGCTGATAGAAGATTTTCTTCTCCAAATGGATATACTGTCATTTGGGATAGATTTTTTTCATGTACAGTGTCTGTAATGTCCTTAGGTGGTGGTAAGTGACACTAGCAGTTGGTAGATGTGTAAGATATTAAGCTGCTAAACAATGCTTTCTTCTTTTCTCTCTCTTACATGGGGTAGCACAACTCAACTTAGTGGCCTGTCTTTCATGCAAATAGGGCTCTTAATTATTTTTACGCATTTTCTTTCCTTTTTTAAAATGTTCTACGTGTATGTGTTGTAATTTGCAAGTGCTGCATTTTATTGGCACTGTTTGGATTAAATGAAGGAACCTTGTTTAAATGTATGGATAAGAGTCAATTTTAAATGCTTCTTTTTCAGCATTTATTTCCCTGTTTGTACTGTATTGAAATACTTTTTGAAATATGCATAATTTTGTCAATGTGAGGCTGTTTTATTTGAATGCATTTTTTTTTTTTTGAATAATTCAATATGGGTTTGGTCAGAAAAAAAAACCTTTTTGTTTTACATGTGTGTCAAGACTGCAGTTTGGTCTGGTTTTATGCTAATATGAATTGTGTGCGTTGTAATGATGGTAGTGACAAGGAGGTGGAGGATATTGCTGACATTGTAATGTATCTGAACTTCTGAAGCATGTTTTTGCAAACCCTTGCTGTACATACTGTGTATTCGGTGTCATGTTATCTGTTGTTTTCCGTGTTTCTTGTATATGGCTTTTAATTAAACATGTTTTAAAAGCTTCATCTGTCTCATTTGCTTTCTCAATCGTTTGAATGGTGAGTTGGTGTGCAGAAGTGAGTCTTGGAGAGTATAATTGTAAGGTGTAGGATGTGTAAAGTCTTACAGTCCTACAGTTGCAAAATACACGTGTCATATTTTACAAGATATAAAATGTATGTAGATCAGTCCCTTCGCAAAATATATTTTTAACTTTAATCTTATGCCCTGAATCCTCTCATCAGTCCACACGAAATTACCACGATGAAAAATAACTACCATTATTTTAGTCAATAGTGCCTAAATGACCTGGATTATGTTTGTGGATTATTGAACTCAAGCGTAATACCTAAATTTGCCACACGAAAGCGCTGTTGGCCTGTAAACGTTCAGGAGAGCAGTCTCATCCACTGTGTTTTCAGAAGGATTGAGAGGTTTGAAGGGACATTGAGGTCATTACACTTTGGGATTCATCTCTGTCCTTTGATGTTGAGATGAATCGCTCAAACAGTCTTATTTTCCACAGGCAGAGCTTTATTTATGTATTTTACTGTGAGGACAGCTGGTTTGGAAATGGTAAATATGTAGAGTCATGTCACTGTTTCTTCCTGATGTATGTATTATCTGTTAGGATGTCACACAGCTTGTGACCCAGATGGAACGAAAATAGTCATCATATTTTGGTAGGAATGCCCCACATCAATGTGTGGGCTAGTTCAGAAACATTTGTGGGATCTGACTGATTTTTTTCTACTAACTTGGTGGCTTTTACAGCTTTGTGGGGAAAATGTTGTGCCTCACTAGTTTAAATCATTCTCTTAAAGTTTACACTTCGTCGGTCTGACTTATAATTAAGATATTCTTGCCACCCTTGTGATTGTTAAAAGCAATACGCTTGCACAGGCATTATGGTTCATCCCCACAAAGATAGTAAGGTGTGTGCTGGGACGTGTATTTGTGCATGCAAGCTCTGTCACGTATGGAGATTAATTTACAATCTGGGTTACTGAACACTGCACTGAAGCATTATTAAACTGGAATTTGAGTTTCTCACTGGTGGATATTATATCATGTAATCTTCATTTTGGACCAATCAAAATATTTCCGCCCGGTGTTTTCATGAATGATCTGGTTTTGTTTGGGGAATAAATTATATCTGCTCCATGTACTGTAAACAGCTACAATGACACGAATGTTCTTTGTAACATTTTCAAATTTCATGTCTTCATTGACTGAACAGAAGAATAGCAATACTTGCAAGACACACGAGGTCAAAGTTAACACAACAAAAAGAAAGAATTTTTTTCCCAGTTTTTTAATAAACAGCTTCACTGCAAAATGTTCTTCAAATATATTACAGAGATAAATGATTATTTCTTTAGTCCTCACAGCATGTAAAACAGTCGCATAGCTCCAACACCAAGATTGATTTAAACTTGATTTTTAACAGACAGAACTTTCAGTTAACATTAAGTTAAACATTTAAGTTAAGTTTAATGTGAACATGATGACATTTCATCCTGAAAAGTATAGTGAAAAATCCTTTAGTCGACACGTGGGACATCTTTTAGTTTCATTCATTTTCAGCTGAGTTTAGCAACGATAATCTCAGGATGAATACAGAACACACAGTCAAGATAAAAAAAACAAAAAAAAAAACTATTGTAAGAGATATGCACTGACAGTTAAAAGTTTGGAAAAATTAAAAACATGGGTCCCCTATTAGATTCAATGGGAAATTGTGTCCAAACTTTTGACTGGTAGACCTACTGTGTATGAATAATCTTGAAATGTTGTACAATCTTGGAGAACTGGGAATGAATCAACACTTTATTGAACCCCTGACTGTTCACTTGCCACCACCACATTATAATTAAACATATCAAGGGTTTGTGTATAAAATCTTTCCAGAATACAAAGAGTGGTGCATTTTTTTCCAATGCTTATTGCAATTTTTATGCTTTCTCTTAAATAAGCTTTGATTGAATGTAGAATTGCATTGCAAAGAGCAATATATGTCAAATGTTATTCTGTTAATGTTAAATTGTGAAAAATAACATGACATGATGTTAGATTAGTATGGCAGGCAAAGCATAACCTGTTAAATTTTAGCACATTCTCACAATGCATTTCAAATTATTTTGGAATTTATTGCTACATGACTGTTCTCTAGACTTTTTCAGATTCATCATGGGTAAATGTGGAAGTTAAAGAAACAAACAAATCTCTTATGTCTGATGGGCAACTCCTGGAATACCTAGATTATAATCTTAGTGTCTGGTTGATGCACAGAATCCTACCCAGGTCATTTCACACTGAACCACCAATCAATAGCATATCCTGTTTTCATTTAACTTGCATGAAAAATGATGATAAGTTCCTTTTTTCCCCTGGACTGTTTGTCATCTAAGGAAAGACATATTCATGCTGGATCTCTCATCAGTCCTGACTTGTATGTGTGGCTTTATCTCCCTTCTTCTTGATCAGCTCATCAGCTCTTTTGTGCTTTTCTTTTCCTCTCTTCTATCCTGCAATATCTCTTCTTTTCCCATGTGCTCATTATAAATAGTTGGTATGACCTATTTTTCAGCCAGATTCTACATTTGATTGCACAGTCCATGCATGTGTGTGCATGCCAAACAGGAGACATGTGATCCTGGAATGACATGTGAATGTCATCTGAATTACAAACTGGCAAGTGTTTCAGTGTGCTCATGTGGAGGCAGTAGACATTCTTTAAGTAAGAATGTGGTCACAGGCTTTATCTTCAATTTATTAAGTTTTTTTGTGCCAATGGAAAAAATAATGCTTCAGCTCAAAACATTTTAGCATGGCTAAAATAGAAGCTTCCAACTCTGGTTTTAATTTGCTAACATTTAGTGCATGCAGCCATACATTACAGCCATATTTAATTTGTACTTTTTATTAAATATGTTTTTATTTCTTTTGCTTGTCCTGTCTTATACACACACTTATAGACTACACACACACACACACACACACACACACACACACACACACACACACAGAATTCACATCGATCCATCACAGCCTTGTTTGCTCGCGCAGCTTCTATCACCTCTGCTCTAAGGAACGCATGCCCACACTCGCGCTCCTCCTCTAGCAGGTCCCCATGGTAACGTACGGAGGAGAGCAGCTTAGCAACAAGGAGACGGAGAGGGAGCATCTCTTGTACAGACAGCGCGGTGCCATCAATATTACTCTGAAACGGTGGCAAGAAGACGTCAGCAGCGCTATAGGCAAGCAGTCGTGAACCTGCTGTACGTAAGTGCCATTTTCATTTTATCAGTTAAGTTAGCTAACAAGACCATATCGCATTTTTTGTGTACTTAGTAGCTTAGTCTTTTACTAGTTAACGTCTGGGTTTTTTGTTTGTTTGTTTTGTTTTTTTAAATCTCAGTTGTATTGTTTCGGCTTTCATCCAGCCCTAAGTCGTTATGAAGTTCGTGGTGGTTCTAGTTGGAGCAGGCACTCTGGCCTTCCTCGGAGCGGTCATCTGCATCATCGCGAGTGTTTATCCCCGCAAACGCGGCGAACCTCCCAGCGACAACAGTACCCTGACATCGGAGGCGCTGCTCCAACCTCTGGAGCCCGGATCGGTGGCCCACGCCGGGCCACTAGGTGCTCTCCACGGCGCGGGCTCCTACGATCACGGGAACGAACTCGGCGGCCTCGGCCTGGAGGTTCCCACCCTGAACGAGCTCAACCTCGGGGAGGAGACAGGTGGCGGTTCAGCAAAACAGTTCAGCTTCAGCCGACTGATCTGCACTCCTGTTCCGGTCGGAGAATGTAAAACCAAAGATGTGAGACAGAAGCGGGACGAGCAGCAGGCGGACGAGCCGATGTACGGAACCGGAGATGAAGATCTCCGGACGACCGCGGAGGAACTCCAGCAGATGGTGTTGCAACAGAACGACCAGATCCTTATGGACCAGAGGACCATCCGAGAGTTGACGGGGAAGCTTAGTGAATGTGAAAGTGGCTTAGAGGACGAGAGAGGAGCACCAGCGAGGAGCATCGGGGTGTGGAGCGGCAACCGCCGCGTCATGGCCGGAGACGAGGTGAGCTCCTCCACCGCGGCGCAGCTGCAGACGGCGCGGGCTGTAGAGGAGCTGGCCAGGGCAATCATGGATCTGAAGGACCGCATTGAAAAACTTGAGGTGGGTCTTACTTATTAAGGAGAGAGAGAGTTTTGTTTGACAGGAAAATTTTGTACCATCCAGTGAACCCAACTCCCCATACAATCCAGATAACACCCATGCCTGCCCATGACAGATGTCCCAATATTAGGTTGTGGATTGCAGCAGCCTATATAAAGCCTCTGGTTAAAGTGAACAAGTAATCCTCTCAGAACGTCCTAGTGAAATTAAAAGATTCAGATCAGATGTGCAACGATTCTGCTGCTTGCAGACGTAATGACAGTGTGATAGTTTAAAGGCTTGTGGACTATTTGTCATATTCTGTTGTGCACTCTCCCTCCCACCCCATCTATAGTCCTCACTGCTTCTTTTATCTTCAACTCACCTCTCTGAGAAGCGACTCATGGAACGTTAGTCTTTCATGTCTTAAGCACATGCCCATGGACTCAGGGGAAATCTTCCCACCTCCTGGTCCTCACACCCACTGCACCCCACCCCTTATTATGTCAGCCGCCTCTACCTCAGCACCCAGCAGCAGGATAAAGACATGCATAAAACATGAAGCTGGCTGGACAGGAAAAAGGGATAGTGGAGGGAGAAAGGGTGCAGGAAGGCATTTGCTTAGATTGAGACACATGCAGAGTTTTATACGCACACACACACACACACACAGAATGCTGCTGCATCACTGCCCACTACCTTTCATGCTCAGTCCGTTACAGCGTTGTCTCCATCAGAGTGAATTTATGTCCGTGATGTCCATATCCAATCCTGTCTCTGCAGCTCTCTTGTTATTATATATCGCCCTCGCAGCTGTGTCATCCATACTAACAGCTCCACCTCTGTTTGCTGCTGCTTCACCAGCACCTTTACTTTCACCTTATGATTCGCATACTAATACCTCCTCTGTTTGGCTACTTTCTCATCAACTCAACAGATCACAGTAAAACCAATTACAAATAAGAAGAAATGCCAGAAATGCATTCTGCTCATTGCTTTAATTATTACATTTTGTTTCACTCCTAAATAGTCCTGACTTTTCTCAAATAGTTACCAGCTACATTTTCCATCCCATCACCTTCCTAAATGGCAAAAGAAACTCTCTTTTATAAAATAAGTCATTCATAATTGCTAATCTTGGAAACTTTAGCAATGCGTTCTGAAGAAGACGGTGCAGAACACTGTTGTAACAGAGATGTACATTTTGACATAAAAAATTAAGGAGTTTATTTCATGTTATATATTGCGCCTCGTAATTTTTTTTGAGAGTACAGTGATCTCCTGAAACTAAATACTTCAATGTGACTTCTTACATTATTAGTCCTTCTATAACATTTGAATTCTGTTACTAATACACACTGCTTGAAGAAAAAAAAACAAAAAAAACACATAGTAATAATGAGTATGAGTATATGACATGATAATGGCCCTGTGATGGACTGGCGAGCTGTCCAGGGTGTACCCTGTCTTTCGCCCCAAGACTGCTGGGATAGGCTCCAGCTTCCTGAATTGGATTAAGAGGCTAGGAAAATGAATGAATGAATGAGTCAGTACAGAGACTGTTTCTGATTCCACTAAACAGAATTGCTATTCTTTTCACATACATTTGTCTGAAAATACTTTTTACAAGTGGACTAATAATGGTGTTTAAAATGGCTATACAAACAAATTCTATCTTAATTCTGTCGCACTGTTCCTTTAGACCAGAAAATCTTCTCCGTGTCCTTTTCTGTGTGACTGTATGGCTATTAACACAGCATAGAAGCCTACAGCCTGCTCAGATTAAAATGTGTTTGAGATAATTGAGGGCTAAAGTGCTCTTCCAGGTGGGATGATGGTGGGCAAAAATGTTTTATAAACTCTGCTCTTGAATTTGCAATCCACGCCCAATGTTGTGCAATCTATATGTGCACTGCTCTGCGCAAGAGTTCAGCTCTGCTGCAGCAAAGACGTTGGTACATGAATCAGTTATGATTTCCTCTGAGTGACCAGTGGCATATAGTGCTTTTACATCTCATTTTAACCAAATAACCTAGAGGAAAAGATTGGGGGGAAAAATTAATTCACTGGTTGGTTTCTGGAAAAGGAAATGAATATGTTGAACATGCAAAAGAAGATGAAAAGTTTGCAGTTGAGTAGGTTTACTTAGGAGGATGAGATCAGTAATTACTGGCTAATGATGACATTTGGATGTGTTATAAGAAAAAGATATAACTTCAGCAGCTCTTCTCATCAGTTTATGTTCTCATGTATTAGCAGTAAAAACTATGAAATATGGAGAATCTCATTTCATGGCAGCTTTCTGTACTGTTCTGTAAAAAAAAAAAAAAGAAGAATAAAAACTGTTGAACCCTTTCATTTCAAACTGGATTAAAAAAAATCTTCCTGCTCCTGAAGTTTTTTCTACAAAAGAAAAATCTCTTCTAAGGAACCAGAAGCTCCGTCTTTGTTGTTATATAAGCCTTTCTGTTTAACTCTGACATGTTTTTTTTTCTTTATTCCTCTGAGTGAGAGTTTAACCGCTTTTGTGTCAACACTGCTACACACTTATTTTTCTTGCTTCTGCTCTCCAGGCGGAGATCGGGCCGGCTGCCTTGAATCTAACTGACACATCTGTGGGCACTGGGAGCAGCAGCAGCAACAGCGGCAGCAGCAGCAGCCCGACTGGTAACTCTGGCAAGGCTCCAGCTGCCCCCTCCAGCAGTGCTTCCTCTTCTCCAGGGGGGGCTGCCACAGGGGGCCGTCGTCCTGTATCTCCGGCCTCCCCTGGTACTAAACCTTCCTCTAAAGGTTCTGCTGGGCGAGGAAAGAGCACCTGGAGGGTGGAGGACCTGGAGGGGGAGCTAGAGAGGAAGATAAAGATGCTGGAGAAGGAGCGGCAAGCCATGAGGAAGGAGACACAGGGCCAGCATGAGAAGATCAACCAGGGCATTGACACCGTTACCCACCGTATCACTGAGCTGGAACAAAGTGAGTGTGGGAGGACAAAGCAGGGAAGAGTAAAAGGATGCTTTATGCTTTATGAATGCATCATCAAGCAAGAAAAGTCTGAAATGAAAGTTTTACAAGCACTGAAGGTGAACTGGGTCATTGTAGCGCAGGCACAGTAGAATGAAGTAATATTAATGAGTGTTGGATGTCAATAAATGCCAGATAGGAACAGATGGGGGGGGGGTGAAGAAAAAAAAACCCGATACGGCTAAAAATAATTAGAAATTCAATTTTCTGGAATCATCTGGAACTTTCTCTTCAAGGCATAAATTCATCACATCGCTATGAAACAAACTGAATGCTGTTATCACAGGCATGGGTGTGTTTTGGAGAAGCTTTTGAAGGGTCTGAACTGACAGGTGCTTGTGATATATTTTGTCCAAGGTGAATCAAAGTAATCTGATGAAATTCACTGGAAACTGAAGCATGTTGAAGGAGACATATTGAGGACTAGACAGGAGCTAAAAGGGAAGTTCATATAAAAGGAAAACCCCCTTTTTTTTGACAGCTTGTCATTCTCCCGACACTCTGCTGTTAGAGCAACTCTGGCCTCGAGTTAGATGGCTGATCATTAACTGTAGCATTTTGCGCTCCTGCCAGACACTTGCGTTTCAACAGTCTGGCAGAGACAAATGAGAAGAGAAGCACTAGTCCTTGTATGAATTGTCAGTTAACGTTAATGTCCTTCTTTCCATCTTACAGTATATCTCCCCACCACCGTCTGACTGCTTCTCTGTGTTTCCTTGATCTCTGTCTCCAAAGCGTTAACAGAGCCGCCGTTCCCTGATGGTTTTGTCCTCTCCTTCCCCATGCGAACCAACTACATGTACGGGCTTGTGAGGAAAGAGATAACTGAGATGTATGCCTTCACTGCATGTGTCTGGCTCAAGGCCAAAGAAGGTGGCATCGGGACCCCTTTCTCTTACTCTGTGCCAGGGCAGCCTAATGAGCTGGTGCTGCTGCAGGGTGTCCACAATCCTGTAGAGCTGCTCATCAACGATAAGGTATATAACGTTTTTTTTCACCTACCAGTTTTAGCAGTTTTTTTTTTTTTTTTTTTGTCCCAGAGCACAGGACAACAAATGACTTGTTTTGGGGTAATTTTAGAGCAGATTTTAAAGACTGTGTTTAAAACTTAATTTTCAAGTGTTTTTCCAGGATTATGAATATTTCATACACTCATTTGACTAAAATATTTTGCCAAAGAATTCATGACATTGATGAAATTCATATCCAATAGAAAAGGTACATACTACATTTTTTACCATCCAAAGAGGTGCATGTTAGGTTAACTGGGCACTCAAATTTCTTTTTAAGAGGGGTCGAACAAGTGCATGTGAGTGTGAGTGCTTGTTTGTGTCTCTGTGTTGGCCCTGCTTTGGACTGGCAACCTTTCCAGGGTGTATCTTGCCTGATAATTGCTGGGATTGGCTCCAGCCCCCTGCAATGAATGATGAATGAATGCATAAACAAAGACATTAAAAAGCACAAGCAAAAAAAAAAACCAGAAGCAAAACACTTATTTATGACAATGATTTATGGCAGAAATGAAAAAAATAAAAAAAATAAAAAATAAAGGCATTCTGTAGACAAATGGAATTGAGTTCAGGGCAAAAACACATTTCCATGCAGTTGTAGGACACACAGCTAAAAAGTGAAAAAAAAAAAATGTAAATAAAGTATTATTCCTATTTTCTGTCCATTCTTGTCTAATACCCAGTCATAATTCAAGCTTGTGGACTTAAATCCATTTTCAAAGGCAAGTCTGAGCCCAGCCACTGTGTCCTCTGATCTTTAGGTGGCGCAGCTGCCTCTGTCCTTACCGCAGGACGAGTGGCAGCACATCTGTGTTAGCTGGACCTTGAGGGATGGGGTGTGGAAGGCCTACCAGGGAGGAAAAATGAAGGGAAGAGGAGAGGGACTGGCTGCATGGCATCCCATCAAACCTGGGGGAGTCCTTATACTGGGACAGGAACAGGTAAGATGGATGGATGGATGGATGGATGGGTGGATATATCAATTAAAAGTTGAAAAGGGGATATATAAACTGAATATATAAACTGAATAAAAATCAATGGATGAATTGTTGTGAAGTACAGCGACTATAGCTGGATGGATGACCGGGGTTAAACAGATAAATCAGGAAAATCAAGAAAACTATTTTAAGAGACAATAATTATCTGTTCACACACAAGCAGACGGAGGCCTAATTGTGTTTATCTCACACTGGGCTGTCAGGCTTCTTCATTAGTGACTCATCTGTATTACATAATCATTATGAAATCTGATGTTATCCCTTCTGTGGTAACAACCTAAAATTCACTCTCCAGCTCATCGTCTTTGTATGAAGGATATAAAAACAAAACGATGTAACTCCAATATGGCAAGATGATGCACTGATGCAACGAGACTTGATTCAATGGATAGATTTGAGAAAGAGTGAGCGCTTTATTAATCTGGATGACTGACGATGCTTGATGTGTTGACTACATTTTATGGAGGAAATCCTGGACATCCTGCCTCATACGGGTGATCTGAAGGGGAATGAACATTTTTAATCTTATTGATATGAAATAATCAAAACTCGGCATCTCTGCTAAGCTCTAGTTTAATTTCTATTATGATTTATGATTTAACCCAGAAAGAGGAATCAGTAGTAAACTGGTTTACTAATGCTGGTGTAGTCAGTCAACAATTTACAAAGCATGAGTGTAAACTGCTATCCATAGAGGTAAGTATGGTATTGAGGCATTTTTAAAAGTAGAATTAAAAATGGCCTTTTGGTTTATTGTTTAAATAAACAGAGTACTGTTCAAATGTATTGGACTGCCCCTTACTTTCATGTCCATTGCTAAGAAATACAGAAGATAGGTGAAACACATTAGAGCAAACAGAAATTAAAACATAATACAGAAAGCAAAAATAGAGATTGTACAATCATGTCGAGCTTGACAGTATTTGCCTGAACTTTATTAGACAAGCTCTCTTGTAATTTTATAGAAATAGTTTCTTGGGCTTCTTGAATAAAAAAGATCCAAAGCTATTCTTTGGACATTAGCTGCTTTTTGTACAGTTTTCTAATCAAGAAGGTCTCACACCGTTTCAATAATGTTGAAGTCTGAGCTGTAGGGAGGATTCAAGGCAAGGCCTTCTGCTAGTGTTTTTTTAGTGTTGTTAAGTCTTCAGCCTTTTCAGCATGTTCTCCTTCCTTAAACAGTCATCCGTTTATGCAGACCATTTCTGATGAAGGGTTTTGCAAAGATGAATGGATGAACTGTTGGTTTAAATATCCTGTGTCAAGCCATTGCTGGATTATTCTTGTTTCTTGAAAACACGATTAACAAATCACATTCTTCGGCTGTAACTAGCTTTTGAGGCTTGCTGCTTCTTTTTTCCTCCTCTTATACAGTTTTCTACAGTTTTAAAGGACAGATCAAGCTAATATGACAAATGTTTGGTTAATACTATTTAGCAAATCACTTTGTTGGTACAAATATACTCTTTTTACTTTGTTAAACTGTTTTAACTTTGGCATGTTCATATATCCAACTAAAGAAATGATGCATCCACGTTACAGGCAACTAATGCTAAAATAAAATCTTTTAAAGACCTCCCAAAAGCTTGGAGAGCTATTATTCAAGATTCCTTTAAAATATTTTTAAAAAAGATTCTGGCTCCAGGAAGGTGAAGTATAAAGAAGTGGGATTGGCTCAGGACTTACTATATAATACACAGTACTGTGTATTACATAGAGCAAACAAAACCAAGTATCCTGCTTGGCAACACTATTCCCTAGTGTCATTGTAGTTGACTCTTTTGGTCATCAGGATAACATTCTGACATCCAACCATTTGTTTATAACAACTTTTCTATCTAAGGACACACTGGGTGGACGTTTCGATGCCTCCCAGGCCCTGGTCGGGGAGCTATCTCAGTTCAACCTGTGGGACCGTGTACTGAAGCCGGCAGAGGTGGCCGCTCTTGCTGACTGCAGTTCCTCAGCACTGGGCAACATTGCCCCCTGGACTGACCATGATGTAGATGTCTATGGTGGTGCCACCAAGGAATCCTTGGACCCCTGCCATGCTGCACAGAGATCCAACCCCTCCAGCCCCAAACAGTGAGCTGTGACCAAGCAAAGTCGGCCAATCACGGTCCTGTTCTTTAGGTCAAATAAGGAGTCACTTGAGATATTTAAAGGCATCTCAAAATGGTGTTTAGAGTATATCTGCTTGTCGGGAGGTGGTAAGCTTGCTGTGGACTGAGAGATAGTGCAATTAAGTCGTAAAGAGTGGTGTATCTGTTTTCTTCTTTGTGTTGGTGTCCACGCTCTTGTGTTTACTTCTGCAGTGAGATAAAGTGATTTTAGTCTCAGAATCACCTTAGCGACGGCTGCATGGTGGATGAACTCCAGGCATGAACAGTTTTATTGAAGATGCTTCATATGGTGATAAAATAAGGGTTTAATCTGGTTCAATGTACCATCTTCTGTCTTAATATGTTGGGCTATTCAACCATAATGGCTTATGTATGCAGAGGGATTTAATAGGTTGGTATACAGTTATGGAATGAACCTGTAAAGATGCCATATCTAAGCTTTTTTTTTTATTTTACAATATAGTGACATTAAGTTCTGTCACATCTCATTTTGTGTCAACTTGGTGGTATCTGACACGCTATTCTAGTAGTACTGACTTAACAATCAAGAGGAAACAAAATGACTTTTATTCATTTTTAACTGTATATTACCCTGTTGAGGAATGTCTGTGTGCTTTTTAGTTTTCTATATTGCATACTATGAATTTATAAATAAGATAAACTTATTTATAAATGTATGATGTGTACTGTACTTCTGATAATGTTACTCTGTGCTAGTCTGCCCCCCTTGCTGTAAAGCTTGTCACATCTCACAGCCCTCCAGTGAAGTTCCAGCATTTCTGGTTTGTTAGACAATGCAGCACTTTCTCCCAACACTGAAATAAATGCTTCATGTCTCATCAAACGCCAATCTTACACTGGTTTTATGAGGAGTTTCATTAACACAGTGGTTTCTTGTGAATGTAAACCAGATAGAACGTAAGTTACATTTGCATGTGTTAAGTATGCAAAGCCATATGTCCTGCTACTGAAAGAAAAAAAAAACATTATGGGAATTCATAATCTCACAAAAAGGGGCCTTGTGTGAAGTGGTTTGATTTTGACACCTGCTGTCAAACACAGACGCATCTGGTATCATTAGGTGACACTGAATTCAAGCTGATTTTGTGGTTTAATCTATCAAAACAAAAGCAAACAAACACATTTCATAGAACTTCAATTATTGTTTTAAATTGTGGAAATATTTTTTTCACTTTCTAATTCTGTATACTTCTGCTTTTACACTCCTGGTGTTTAAGCTATGTAGAGTCTGTAGCTACATAGTGAGGAAATGAATTTATATTAACATTGAAAATTGGCTATATTTTGCAATATTTACAATTCACTGAACCCTTCAACGCAGATTCTAATAAATGATTTTGAAATAAGGTTGATAAATTAGCACAAAAATACACATCACGTGCTATTAGCAAGTTAGCCATTCTTAGCATTACTAACTACATTCAGTTGTGACATCCTGCATTGGTTGAAAATTAGCTTCTCTACCAGTTAGCGATGCTATGAGTTTGGTAAGATTTAGGTGTGATAAGTGTAAAGCATTTCATACTAAACTATTTGATCAATACACCCATTAAGTACCTGTACATGTACCTGCACATTTACTGTATGTGCAAAAACATGGCAAGTGTAAGAGTAGAAGTATACAGGTTGAGACAGCCTTAAAATCTGGGATATTTTTGTTCTTAAACTTTTTCTTTTTTTCTTAATTTCTTTGTTTCTTTCTGTCTCCAAATGATGTATTGCCAAATATATAACACCTGTTAAAAGTTTGGGCATGTTTTTACATTAGATTCAATAGGAAACTGTATCCAAACATTTGACTGATACTGTCAATGAGCATTATTCTATGTAACATTGTTTGGTTTTGTTCAATTAAATCAAGAGATAGTTAACAGCAATGAAATGAAATCTTAATCAGGCTTATGCATGTTTATCTTTAAATTATAAAACTTTTGAGTCTGTACACATCACACAAGGTGTGATTCCATGCCAATCTCTGGCTTTTGTCTGCAAAATCAGTCCCCACCGTGATGCTTTGTAGGTCACATGTTTAAGAACAATTGGGTCTTTTTGTTTTCTGTGGTTATTGTGAAGTTAAAGTCCTCATCTTTAAAACAAAAACTTCATACAAGAAGGACTGGATGTGATTCGTGTCTCGTATGGAATGGACATTAAAGAGTTACAGCCAAGCCAGATACACTGTGTAGGGTGGGAGTTTGAATCTCACCAGTCACAAACACAAGTCATTCAACACTATGCTGCAAAATGAACTGTGGTTACATCGCAATCAATTATCTGTTCACTTATTACCTCAAGACACCAAGTTATGATTTGACACCCTGTTGTGAAGTGCCTGCCTGGGCTCTAATGTCCGATAAAGTACTCAATTGCTTCTATGTTTTCTTACGTGTAATCACCTCTTTTTCTTCTTATTCACTCGCTCTTCCTTATTCTGCTCTCTCTGTCTCTCGTGTCTTTGATTGTTGAATGTTGTAACTGTGCTGCACTTATTTGCATCATAGATCTTGTTTGATATTGTGAAATAAACTAATTGAAACCAATAAAGTACTCAATGATAACCTTTATGGTGTTGTATAAGAAACATTAACAAATCTGTAAATTTCCTTAGTGTTGTGTGTGTGTGTGTGTGTGTGTGTGTGTGTGTGTGTGTGTGTGTGTGTGTGTGTGTGCAGGCAATGAGAGCTTGCAGTCTTTTGAGGTATGCCTTACACCCAGCATATATAATAAACACACACAGAGCTGTTTCAGCATGATTTCATTTAGTCACACTCAAACCATATTAACTGCATATTTGCACTCAAATACCACTATGTGTTATATAGACAGTTATCTGCAGAGATGCCACAATAAGTCTGATCCTGTAGACATAATGTATTACTCATGAATTTTACTCAGACCAAACTGATTCGTGACTGCTGATCTGCCCACACACAACATTTCTTGACTCTTGTCTTGGCTGAACTGGGAGATGATGTGCAGCTTCCCACAGATAACTTCTTATATGCACATCAAATCTTGTTTCGTGTATTTTGTCATAGACTTTTTTTTATTGGTTCATTTTTTTACATTTGAAGATAATATTTTGTTTCACATCATCAGAAACAATTCATTGCTATTTTGGTTGCCAAATTTGAAGTTGTTGAAAGTATGCGCTGTTTCCAAAAATAGTAAATGCTTTCTGATGGTCATGTATCGACATTGTGCACTGATTCTTTTTTCTCACCAAATGAATCCAAGCAATTTTGGTGATCAAATAAAATCAAATCAATAAAAAAATCAGTGCAAAGTTCTTTAAATAATTAAAACTAATTCTGAATATATATAAAACCTTCACAGACTTATATAAAATATCACGATGTATGGTGGCATAGTTGTGAGCACATGGCCTTAGAGCAAAACTATTTATGGTTCCTCAGCTGGGGGAGGTTTTAGCAGCACTCTTTCTATGTTCTCAATCTGTATGGGTGGGTTGACTGCAGGTAGCTTCCTCCCACCATTCAAAGATATATGTGTTAGGTTAATTGATCCCTTTTCAGATGTAATATGCTTTGGATAAAAGCATCTGTGGAGGATCTCAGAAGCCATCCACCAATCTGGCCAATGCCCACTTTATCATCTCAAGGGTCCCAGGTGGACAATGTCTGTCCAGATGGCATCGATTGAGAGAAAGGAAAGATCTTCAACAGCCTACATAACAGCTTTTGTAAAGCCAACACAACCATTTGTGCTGATGCTCACACCTACAGTTATCTGATACAGATAGCTGTAGATTATAATCCATACATTTGGATAGAAAAGCCAGAAATCAGTGCACCATTCTGCTGCCTAAATTTTGGGCATCCAGGTTACCTCAGAGGAAGAAGTTGTTTTGGATCAAAATATATATCCATTTTTTAACAACATAAAATGTAATTAAGGGATCTACATGAACACAAGGAAGAATACTGTCCATTTACAAGGAAAGGCTATTTAGACTTGGGTTTCCTATGTATCTCCGTCTCAGACTCCTTCTGTCAACGTGACAGACCTGTGATTTTTAATTCAGTGCCTCCATCAAATACAATAAAAGCTGTCCAGTTCTGTAGGTTTATGACAAACTGCTTACAAATTCAACTTGAGAGTGCACATCTCTGCCAAATCTAAATAATAAAGAAACAAAAGAACATCCTCCAAATCCAGACTGACATTCAATGTTAACCTCTTCTAAGTTAGTCCATGGCACATCTGGTGAAATCTAGCCATAACTTTCATTGATCATAAACATAAACAAACCAACCAAACCAACAACGAAAGCTTGCACATTGTAAACCTTGGTCTGAGTTAGGAAGAAGTTGTGAATAAGGTACAAAGATTGTGTCTATTATTGCAATACTTCGGACACATTGGACTATTATTAGCCAGTATAAGTTACCAGTTATCACCTTTCAGTACCAACTACTGCTTTTTTTGTCATGGATTTGAAGATGGGATCATGTAAATTTCAATGTCTCTACTTTTACTTCTGCAAAAGTCATACTGTGAGGATCCATCGCTACTTTGTGAAGAAGCTTTGGTTCTCAGTTCAATAAGTATGTAATGGACAGTGCAGCTCTCTTCACAAACAACTGCCAGCGTACATCAGTTCAAGTGACTCAAAGAAACTAAACAAACTGATAAGTAAGGCTGGCTTTGTGGTAGGAACTGCTCTCAATCCCAAGCAACTGGCTCTGAAAAGAAGAATACTGTCCAAACACAATGAACTACCAGATACCAAGGATCTCAGATTGGTTTTTGATGCTCACCTGTTTCAACATAGCCATTTCAAATAAAATGGACCCAATAAACTTGTTTTCTTCAGCACAGTGACCCATTCATTCTAGTCACATGCACTGAAGCAGGGACTCATGTTAAACAGGGATAGTGGACTTCAAGGACTGGAGTTTGAATTTCTGCCCTCGATATCATAATGAACCAACAATAAAAAAAACTTCAGCCATAGGCTTCTCAAAAAAGATAAAATCCTTTCTTTTTGATGACTATTTGTCCTTGTTATCTCTGATACATAAACATTTCAAGCCAGTTGTAAGTATGAGGTACAACAATCTGATTCAGAAGTTATGTATAGTGAGTCAGTCAGCTAGTTGTTAGCCAGTCAGATAATCAGCCAGGCAGTGAGTCACCCAGTCAGTGAATATTTTTCTTCGCTGTTATTTTGATATTCTAGGCTCTGTCTGTTTGTTTATATCGCCTTGGTCACAGCTTATTAGGAGAGTAGCATGGGGTCTTCCTCACCCCTCCCAACAATCTGTTTCCACTGCTGCTGAATTATAGATACAACTTACCTTCATTACCGCTCTCTGAGGGAGGCACTTCATTATGAATTCTCAAGTGACACTTACCAATATACCCTATCAAATATTCATTTTTGAGTGCAAATATTCATCACACTCATCTTTTTTTATAACTTTTTGTCATTGCCTTCAGTTCTTTGATGGAAGACAAATGTGAAGCCTCCTCATCCAGATATATATAACAGACGGATTTTAATGTTTACTGCATTACCTTGACTCTCTGCTGCAAACTCTGCAGTCAGGCCATTGCTTTTCCTTTTATTCTTAGATTGCTAACTAGTCTTTAAACTCAGACAACTTAACCTGTTGTTCAGCATCCAGTTTTCAAGGTTTTTTTCTGCTGAATCGTGCTGCATAATATATTTACCATTAAATATTTACTGAATATTTTCTCCTCTTATGAATAATTTTCTCAAGGTCTTTCCATCACCATCACCTTGCTATCTCTTGTATGTTCTGTATTGTATGTCCTTTTGTCAAAAACTTGTTCTTTTTTAGTTTGTCATTGTGCTTTGAAATCCTTATTTCATCCTAAAGTCATCTGGCCCTTTTCTTTGTCATACTGTGACAGTAAACAGCTTGAACACACTTTCCTATTGAAAATAATTGGAAGAAATGTCTAAACGTTGGACTGATAGTGCTTGCATCCAAAGCGCTCTGTGTTCAGCATGCTATAAGATTACACTACCAAATCTAGAACGTGATCTTGTTTTCTTTGACTTGAGTAAAAATGTGTAACATCATATAGCAGCAATTTACTGCAGTAACTTTATCTAATTTATTATGTTAATTGTAAAATAACTACATTATGCTTCTAGACTTATTTTCAGCTTCTGTCATAAGGTAATCACAGGTAACAAAGTTCATTATGAATCCATCACTTTTAGAGCTGTCCATATTACTTCCATTGAGACTTTTACTTGTTACTTCAAAACATTTAGCTGTTTTGAATGTATCAAGTTGCTGCAGCGCTTTTATTAGAGGAAATACTATTACAGATATTAACTTCTCAAATAAAATCAAATCAAATTTTATTCATTAACCCTTCATGCCCAAAACCACAGTGAAAACAATTAATGCATAATAAAATAAAATAACCCATTCAAATATATTCTAGTTTTTCTTTCACACAGTTACACGTGAACACACACACAAATGGAACACATTTTCTGTCTCTTTACTTCATGTAGGTATAAAACTACTTCTAAAATTTAACACAATAAACATCCAGGTTTACACTGCTTTAAGAAACAATATTTTTGGGACCCAATCCACAGCAAGACCCAGCCCACCCATAACCACAGTAGGCGCCACCTCATGAACCACTTCAATGGCAGAAGGCCGGAGTCCCCACTATAGTGCTGCAGTGCAGGACTCCATTTCTGCCAACAGCAGCCCTGCAGACTGAGCAGGCAGAGCCTGATATGGTGGGTTCCTATGTGTAATATACAATAAAAACTTTGAATAAAGATCAAATAAACCTAAAAACAATGACAAATAAGAGCAGAAGTAAATGTTACATAAAAATATTGTTAGGAGAAGAAAAGATAAAAGACCAAAACACATATAATTGAAAAAAAAAAATGACTGAAGCACAAATAAATAACTACAATAAGAATTCAGTTAAAAGATAGTAACAGAAGTCAATGTATTATAAATGTTATGATATATCAACTGACAATAAGCCTGAGTCTGAAAAAGATATTAGGGAAAATATATCTGCTGTTTTTATTTTTAGAAGCTGTGTTTTTATTACTGTTACTGCAATAAAAAATGTAGCCCTCATTTTAAGTGTACAAAGGTTTCCCTTGCTGTTTGAATCTAACTCTAGATCAACACAGACCTAACAACTGGGCTTATCTGACACTAACATTTTCGGTTCGTGGTGTTTCTGGAGTGGGAAGAGATAATACAGGGATCCCGTGAGAGGTAAGAGCCTATGAAAATGCAGGTAGGCTTAGGATACCTTGGGCATTATGACTACCTGTGTCATCAGAATCGTCTCAAGTCCAGTTTACATTATAATACAGATTTTTTTAATTGAAAATTAATCATCAATTTATTTCTTTACCTGTGAATACATTATTCAAACACACCCAACAAGATCAACAAGTTTGAGAGCAGTAGATTGAGGCATAGAGAAATAGTTTGCTGTAAACTAAAGTAAAAAAAACAAAAACAAAAACAAAACTTCAGCATAATCCTGCAGGTAAGTGGCCTAATTCCTGATTTTCGACTCTTAACAAGAAAGGACAGAATAACAAGAGGTGTACGCTGCATGTCCAGCATGTCACAAATAAATAGCATTTTACAGATAAATACCTAAACTTAGTGTGTTAACGTTATCGTCTATAGGTTTCTTTTTAATTTTGTGGAGTATTTTATAATACTTTAAACTATTATTTTTAAATAAAGAAATATACTAGTCACATACTAAAAACATGACGTCCTCTGATTTGATTGACATATTGGTAACCAATAGAAAGAAAGCTAGGCTGTCGGAGGCGGGGCTCCGATGGACACATAAACCTTGTTTAAAATGTCTCCTTAACAACCGATCTGAGAGTAGAAGTAGAAGTTTTCGCAGCTCAAACGCTTCGTAAGTAAAGCATCTTTGTTACACTCTATATTTAGTGACTACTCATGAAATGCTGTAGGTCGTTGTAGCACAATCATGGGTATAAATGTGATGATTTTGTGTGAGAAAACATGATTTAGTAGCATCAGCTGATTGCTTTTAAAAAACAAACAAACAAGCTAAGCTAATCAGCAAGCCAGTAAAACCTATTTTGCTCTCTGTTACCTAGTCAATAAAAGTCCTTGTTACAAATCGGCTACAGTATCCAAAATCTGCCAACGTTATTTAAAGAAAACCCCGTTTTGAGGTGAACTATGATGGGATCATATTTTAAGCTAGCAAGTAGCGGTTCAGTGATGTGAGCTAACCTTGTATCCAGATGGCTCCTGCATTGTTAGCTAGAGATACGAGACCGGTATGCCGAATTTTCCCCTCCGTGTTTCTGATTACATGTTTGGTTTGGTTTTCAATTCGGTAGTTTAGTCACGCTTACATGCACAAAATATTTTATTGCAGGTGTCGGAATGGCTGGGACTGGTGAGGGGAAGAAAGAAGAGGCCGACTATAAGAGAATGCACAGCTTTCCTCTCATCAGGGTAAGACAGCACATCAGGATACAGGAGAAGAACCTGAACCTATATTGACATTATACCGTCCAAAAAGATTGGCAAATTTAAGTTTACTCAGGTTACTTTATATAAAAAAAAATATGTATAACTAAGCTGCAAATGTGTATTTGTAAAGCAGACTTAGGGTAAGTGTCAAATGCATAAAAATAAGACACCATTTTTTAAAATCTGCTATTACCTCTTAATATACAAAGTTTCCCTAGATATCATTAGTACATTGTATAGCTGCAATAATCTATCCAAAAGCACAGTCTAATCCCAAGTGCTTAGCCAGATTCAGTCCATAGAAATATGTTAACTTTACACTAGGATTGCAATTAAACAAATATTCCATCAGAATAACAATAATGTTGCTTAATAAAATCAAAGACAGGACTCTTAATATGCAAAATAAGTATGTTTTTGCAGAAAAAATAACATTTTTACTGCATAAATTTCAAACACAAATATATATATTGAAACAAAATATTTAAAAACTGTTTGCCTTTATATAACAGGGGTCCTGCACACACCTGAAACGTGGTATAGCATAATATTGACTACAGCTTGCCAAAATATCAACCCTACCATGTCATATGACCATCCCTACATACAAAATAGTCACATCACATTGTACAAACAACTGTAGAGACATGCAGATCTTACTTTTCTACCATGGTCCTAGAACAATTGTTATATACTGTTGTCTATACAAATATATAAATTGCCACTGTCCTGTCCATCTGATGCCTTCAGTGTGCAGAATGCTGTCATACATGTATATGCAAAAGTGGCACTGCTTTACATCTGTTTTTGAAATGTTTTGAATTAATTTGAAATCATTTGAGAAGATCCACTTACTGTTTGTTTGTTGCAAGATCACATACCTTTTATTTAATCAGGAGACAGAAGAGCCTTAAAACATGTTATTTTTTTTCAGCACACAGACATGCCAGAGGAAATGAGGGTTGAAACCATGGAGCTGTGTGTAACAGCCTGCGAAAAGTTCGCCACCAACAATGAGGTGTGCTAATCTGCCAGATTTAGATATTTTGATGTTGCTCTTTAAGTGATTCTCATTGATCTCTAAATACGACTGTGACATGAATGTGTTTGAAATTGCTTGAATATACTAAAATTAGTATTCCTGTTGGTTTTTTTTTTCATATTTTTTTCTACTAGAGTGCAGCAAAGATGATTAAAGAGTCAATGGACAAGAAATTTGGCAGCTCGTGGCACGTCGTGATCGGTGAAGGCTTTGGTTTTGAGGTCACACATGAAGTCAAAAACTTGCTCTACATGTTCTTTGGTGGGAGCTTGGCCGTGTGTGTGTGGAAGTGCTCATAGCAGCTCCTTCCCACTACGTGGTCACCGGACTGGGAATAAACACCAGGTACCAGCCAGATACTGGTTCTGCCATTGGTGTTGTGGCAGGTTGTTTTGTCCATGCTACCAGCCACTGTGGCAGACAGTGAAGTTGTTGACCAGAAGCACATTTAGCAAAGAAAAAAAATGGGAGAAGAAACTGTGTGGCAGTCATTTTGTCTGGTAAGCATAAAAAAAACAAACAAAAAAACTTGCTGTCTTGTCCATCACTGTTTTTTGTTTTCTTCTTGTTTTCTTATCCTTCCTGTAACTCATGTCCTGTCATCGAGTATTTGGAACGTTTGTGAGTGTGAAAACGCAAGCACGTTCAACTTTTTACAAAAATTACAGCCAGCCAGGGTCTCCAAAGTCCTTTATCCTCCTTCCTCTTCAGGGAGTGTGCATGTGAGTGAGTGAGATTATATGTTCGTGTGTGCTGGACACACACTGTGCTTTCGTGTTTTTCTTAGTTTGTTTTTAATAACCTCATATTTTTATCTTCCACCTTAGTCCTTATTCTCTTTTTTTCTGTACATGTTATCTGGAACCTTCAATATATCTTTGTTAACAGCACTGGTCTTTCAATAAACTTTGTAATATTTTGTAAGCATACATATTTTGATGCAACTTGAAGATTTTTTTTTTTTTTTTTTCCAAGATCAGACATCTTCCTACAAGTGAAAGCTCAGTGTCCTGAGCCAAAGAACTAACACGATCCACCATTTTTTCTTGTAAAAGTGTTTGTAATTATTCCTAATAATTTTACATCGCTGGGTAACAATGGCTTTGCAAAAAAATCCAGTGCAATGGACCACTACATGTGAACTGACCTGATTGTACATTAAACTGAAATGTGTTGAACTAGAAACTGAATGGTTTTATTCCACCTTGTATTAATTATATTGTATGTATTTATAAAAATTACATTTGACTATCTCATGTCAAAACATGCATAAACAAAGGGAATAATGTGCTAGCAGCTGCTCTGCAACAGCATTTTGAAAATAGGGGGAAAAAAAAAACTAAAACAAGAGACCATACTTAAAAAGAACCTTTTAAAATATCTGACAAGGGTTTATTTTCAGAAGGAAAGACAATAAAAAAAAGTGATGAAGTTGTCAGAGTGGATGATGATGACTAAATATGACAAGCAGCTCCCTGAGTGAGTTGCGTTGAAAAGCTGCTGCTTTACAGTTTGAATTTGATGCTTCCCCAAACAGGTTTTGTTAGAAAAAACACCTGCATTGTTCAGATGTGCTTGAATGTCCTTTCAAAGTTATTTTCAAAAGAAGTGCACTTGGCCAATGTTTCTGCAAATATCTAAGTAAAATGTGTTCCTGTTAACCCTTTATGGGACAAGTGACTATTTTTGATCACTTTGTTTTCTTTCATTTTCAGCATGAAACTATTTTTTTTTTGGTTAATGTAACAACAGAATGGAAGTCTTGGTACATACCTGAAGGACAATTTTAGGTTAAAATTTCTAATTTCAAAGTATTTCATTGAGTGCCCTATAAAGGGGTTAAACTGCTGATAAAGACAAGCAGAAAATTAAAAATACATTCAATCACCGTATCCTGTCTTGATTCCATAACGTCTGTATTTGTATCTCATCATCCTGATTTTTATATAAGTCTGTTGCTGCTCCCCACAATAATTTAACTTTATTTGTAAATAAACTGTATTTTCAAAGTTCTAGTAATTCTACTGTGACAGGTGAAATGCAGTTGCTTAATATTTTAATCCAAACATTACTGTTGACTGAAAACATCAGACTAAAATAATCTGTTTAGTTTTAGATTGTATTTGTCCAGACTGCAATTGAGGGTAAAAAAAACATTGGCAGCTTTTTGTAAATGAAAGACGCATGCAACACATTTCTATTTGACCAAAAGAAATGCAGTATAATGTGACATTTTTAGATATCTTCGAAAGACCACTGTGACCCAGAAATGGAGAACAGAGGTCACAGTTATTGATGGAAATGCAGAATCTGGCAAATTCTGCCTCAGCATTTGTATACCCGAAAAAGCATAACCCCACATCAGGTCAATGTGCCCTTTGTGCTTGCAAACAACTCCCACCATTTCAGCGCTTGTCTTTTACTGACGCCTAAGTGCATACTGTTTGATTTTTTTTTAGAATGTGTTTCTAAACAAATTAGTACTTGTATTTTCAAGTTTTGGAAATTATTTAATGCTTTTGTAAATTCTGTAAGTAGGTTTTTTGACCACAGTGCTGTTGTGTCTGACTTTCCATCATTTTAGCCATTTGGCTTTCACCAGCACAGGTTGTTAACAATGTAGAAATGCCATTTATACGGTACAGCTTACTGGTTTCTGTGGAGTTCTTGATTCAGAATTACAAGATGTATTGACAGCTGCATGCCACATTAAAAAATACTTTCATACAAACATACATGTATGTACACACACACACACACACACACACACACACACACACACACACACATATATATATATATATATATATATATATATATATATAGTATGTACTTGAAAAGATAAACAGGGTAACTAAGATGGTAGCAATGCAAAAAATCCAGATAAAACATGTAGTATGGCTGTGTGAGGAAGCATAAAGACGCTTTTGCAGGAAGATATCTTTTTTGTTTGGAGTTTTTTTTTTTTGTTGAGAAACTGTCCTAGTTTGAGGATCTCTGACCCAATTTTACACAGAAACATTCAAAGATAATGACCAACATGGTTTTGACAGGGTTACATCTGGATGTGCTGGGATTTATGACAGCATAATATACTGATAGCTTTCACTCAGGTTTACCTGGCTGACCTATTTCATGTGAAGGATCCTGTATGTTTAGCAATTACTGTTACAGCACTGTGACTAATCCGGTGATTTGTGTCAGTAAACATGCTTGCCTCATCCATTATTCACCTCTGACGATCTTTATATAACTCCTCCCTCTGTCTCTCCTCCACATTGTTAAATATTCATAAAAAGAGGCACAAAGTCACTCTAAAGGCTGTTCAAGTTCATTTGGCCTCAACACTACAAAACCTTCCCCCATGCAGTGCTGGGGAGAACAGCTAATTATCCTGCAAGAGGCTTTTTGGAGCTTTTGTCTGAAGTTGCAGACATGTTTCCACCAGGGGAAACTGTTACAAGTACTTGCACTACTATTACCACATAAATGAACTGCATGGTGTTCTTTTTATTGTTGATGTTCATAGCCTCTATAACTCTGTTACAGTAGCCCAATTAACAGGTTTACAAGTTTGACTTGAGAAGAATTTTCTGAGTTCATATAGTGCACATACGTAAACTGTAATTAATATTTTTCATGCAAACATGATATTCCTATCCACACCTTTAGTCATGAGCTGTGGTAGTGACTCAAAGAACAAGATCGAGAATACAGGTGGCTGAAATAAGTTTCCTCCGTAGACATATATATGAAATATGGACGGAGCCTCAGGTGGTAAAAAGTGAAGCCTATGTGGAAGTGCATGAAACTGCAGTTCCCCCCTCATCCGCTAGGGGCTGGCTGCAAAACAGAGCAATACACCCATAGTCTCCCATGTTAAAAAGACCAACTTCACAGCATAAATAAACATGTTTACAGTCTGGTACAAAAATCCATTTTTGGTTTAAAAGGTGGTTGTTTTTTTGTTTTTTGTTTTAATTGTTTTTTTTACCGTCATGACAACTGTGGCGGGGAGTGAATTTTTTTCTAACTTGCCTGTTTAAAAGCAATTTAATCTAGAAATTTGGTACCTTTAGGGGCATGTCCTTTTAATTGACAGGTACCCAATCTCCTGTTTCAAGTAAGAAGAACGTAGAACAACTGCGGTTTTTAGCTGGTTTACAACGTGACTTCACTTTAGCCCACTCACCTCTGTTAGCTGGTTAGCTCCTGTTATCTCCAAGTTAGCTCGGTTAGCTCTTAGAGACAAGCAGCTTGAGTACGCTCGATATCAATCATCCATCCTGACGTTTACAGCCCCTCTTTCAGCTCTACCTCTTTGCCCATATTTGTGTTTTCCTGGCGAGATGACAAGCATGCCCCTGGCAAGATGGCGATAGTAGGAACCGCCCACTGAGCTACAGTTCAGCTCTTCAGAAACCTATGGGTGACGTCACGGAGGCTCCATCCATCTTTTTTATATACAGTCTTTGGTTTTCTCCAAAGGGTGGCCAGATTCTCACTTAGTGGCGGGGTCAGAAACTTGGCTGGCTGGGAGGGGTTAAGAGTAGAACCACTGCTCCTCCACATCGAGGGGAACCAGTTGAGTTGGCTGGACGTCTCTCTGGTGAGGTGTCCCTGGCACATCCCTGCAGGAGGAAACCCCGGGGAAGACCCAGGACACATTGGAGGGATTATATCTCTAGGCTGGCCTGGGAATGCCTTTGGATCCTCCCTGAAGAGCTGGCAAATCTGGCTGGACAGAGGAAAGTCTGGGGTTCCCTGCTTAGGCTGCTGCCCCCGTGACCCGACCCCAGATAAGCAGAAGAAGATGGTTATAATAGTGATTTTAACATGGAATCAAACATTTCTGTTTCTATTTATTATGGAGGATAAAACTGCATGCAGGTATTTATTTTATAGCTGAAATGACTGGGGAGCTCCCTGTCAGATGTGCTGTTAAAAATACAAGAGCATCACAGGGGCTGTCTTCTTTCTCCTGCCATCCGCACCTCTGATTTTCAGTACAATTTGTAGTAATGCCTCTTACAGAAATTCTCTCTGTAGAAGGGGTTTAGCAGAGAACTGAATACAGATGGACAACTTTGTGGAGTGATCCTGCAGCCTTCTTCTGTGCTGTTATCTACAACATAGAAGATCTGTGCCAGAAATCAATGCTAATGGAATATTAGATAAATAAATGAATAAATAATTATGAACTGAACATGGAGAAGAAATCACAGGACAGTTTCACCATTCCTCGATCCACTGCAGAGACAGAGGAGTTCATTTTCCTGCAATTGTACTAACATAAAGACCAGGTGTTTAATATTTCATCATGCACCTCAATGCCTATTCCTGCTCTTTTTCTTTGCACTTCTTCCTGGATAAATTATGTGTCACCCTTATACACCACTTGTAAATGCCAATTTTAAAAAAGTACACATCTGACTGTATATAACTATGTCATGATGTTGTTTGTAAAAACCTTTTATGTTGTTTGCAAAAGTTTTAATTTATCTAGGTCATTGTGTCTGATATGGGCTTAGTCAAGTTAACTGGACTAGACTGGACTGGACTCTGAACTGTACTTGAAGATTTATCTCTCAGCCAGAAAAGCTCCTTCAGTTCTGAAAGAGATCGGGGGAGATTACACTTACAGTCTGAGAAATCACAGAAATTTTAGCATCTACCATCATTTGACTCACCTCACACCTGCCTCAGAGGAGAGCAAAATCATCAGGCCATGTCTTTTCCTACATCTTAATGATAAAAGATATACTTTTGACGACCACAATGTTAAAACATTTGGTTGGAGAAGACATTTGATAAAGGCAATCTATATAAAGCAGAGAAACCTTCACGGACAGAGACATCACCCTTTCCCTACCAACCATCGCATCCTTCCAGCTATCCCAAGGTAACTGTCAACATCAGTTTACACTTAAGTGAAACCATATACAAATGTCGTTTTAACAAAACCACAGGGGAGCCATGCCTTTCAATAACAGGTGCACACTCTAAGACACTAGCTTGACAAGTTAAATTTCCCTGTCTATATTTTAGGAAATTGAAAAGTGTCTTTGTTTACATGGAGTTATTAAAGATGAGTCCATTGACTGTTAATGTTTGACTTCAAAGAGGTCTGGGATCATTGCACTGTGTCTTCATACGTGTTCAAAAAGCTTAGTACTGTATCTTAGCAACCCCCTTACCACCTGTGATGTTGAGTGGAGCTTTGAAGCTATCTTGAGTGTGTGAAAGAGTATTGACACAGGAGATAAAAAAGAGAGAAGGCATCAGTTGGTGGTTGAATATAAAGTGACCAACAATTCATAGATTTTAGTAGATGCTGGAAAAAAATAGGCACCATGGGGAGAATGTCAGTTTCATGTGTAGTTCAGAGACAGAAAATTTCACAAAGAATTTTATAGATTTCAACGGTTGTTTAAAGATCCAGAGAGTCTGCAAAATGACAAACAGAGGATTTTGTCAGGCAGATGAAAGCTGGAGACGAGGGGCAACAGAGGACAGAGAAATGAGAGCGGAGGATATTCTTTCATCTGAACATCACTAGTGGGCTTTTTTTAAATTGAAAAATGAGAAACACAATTCAATATTAATGTGTGTGTGTGTTTCTGTAAGTGTCTGCACACAGCAGCTCCAATTTTGACCATCAGTAGCTGCATAAATGCATTTCATCAGCACAGCTCCAGCCTCAGACAGAGGGAAAGAGTAGAGAATAAGAGGTAAATTGTAGAGAAATGAGCATAAAAAGACAGAGGAGATAAAGGATGAGAGGTGCATGTGTGGATCAAGCCTAAAATAGGCCATTTATAATTCATCAATAGGGGACGGAGACTGAAGTGGAATCAGACAAAAAAAATAAAAAAAGAACAAGAAAAGAGAACCAAAAAAGATGTGTGGGTTTTCTGAAGTGTTGGAGGAAAAGACATTGAAAAGACAGTTGCAACATTGCTTATATCTTGATTAATGAATGATTTCTCTCATGATAAATGTTTGCTTCGGTTATTGAATTAGGTAATTGAAGATATTATCAAGCATGCAATATGCAGTTTAATCCTAGAGGATACTTGAACTTTGAAAATGATGGAATACACTGCATGGATAAATAATGATGCTACTACAGCTAAATAAGAAAAGGACCAAGAGGTCATGCATAAATTTAAATAATAACAAACCTCCGTTTTATCATCCACAACATTCAAACTACAGCAATATTGGACAAAAAGTTAGTCCAGTGTGAATATTATGTAAAAGAGCACACTAGCATTATTGAGTTACCAGCTACAGCAGCCTGTACTGTAGCTTGTAATTCAAAATTAGCATATTAGGTATCCTCCCTTAGTGTTACAGAGGTATCTGTTGCTTTTCTGCAGCTACTCGTTTATTTTCATGTGCCTGTTACATGCTGCAAGTATTGGAGAGAAGTATTGTAATGAAGTGAAGGCATAAAACAAGGTTCCTATGGGAGTACTGTTTATTAGAGAGCTGTGGCAATCATAGAAAAACGGCATAAGCAGGTGTTTTGTTCAATAAAAATGCTTTATATCCCAACATTTGCTCTGCAGAGATGCTATCTGAATTTGAGCACAGTGAGTATTGTCTTTTAACATCTTTTAACATCTATTTCTCTTACTATTTGGTTCAGATGGCATAAAAAAAAACATGTCTTCATGCTTTGTGGAGTTCTGAAGCCCTACATTAAGCATTTATAGTCTTATTTATGTTTTTGTTTTTTTTTACCTTTGTACAAAACAGAGTTCTGTTTAAAATCATATTTCAAAATGAAACAGGGAATCTACTCTTTTCATCCTAAAGTTGTTTTCAATGCTTATTAATCAATAATCAAGTGTATAGTATATATAGTCATTGTGAATAGTCTTTTACAAGGTAGTTATGGAGCCTAAAATTCTGCACTTTAACAACTACCCTCTCTGTCTTGTAAAAAATGGACGCTGCAGGTGAATCGTAAAGCTGACTGACAACTGCAAAATCGTGAAACCTTTAAAAAAAGATCTATTTATTTATTAGATTTACAAAGTTAGACCATGGTTTACAAAGTGTAACAAAGTACCAGAAAAAAATGTTAGTTCAGCTTGTCATTTTTATTTGTAGTAAAATTATGTTGGATCTTTGTGTTTGACTTTAGTGGAAAAACCTAAGTGACTTCTATCAGGGAGGAAAATTTAAATCTCTCAAATGCAAAAATATAACCCGTTTCCTCAATTGTGGTGTGCTTCTCATTACCTTCTTTTAAGTTTTTCCTAGTTCACATGTAGCTCATGTTAGTTGCCCAACACTTCAATGTTTTATGAGTGTTGGTGAATAATGAATGAGCATGGCCACCTTTGAGAAAAAACATCCAATTTAATGCAGTCAGTTCCCTCTTTTTATTTGATGCATGGGTCATGTTGTAGCAGATATATAATACTTGAAGTAAAAAAGGTGTTCTTAAGATACTAATAAGTGGAAATCTTCTTCCCAAACAGACCCCGCCACGCCGACCCCACCACTCTCCCCAAAGACCAGGCATGAAGAACCAGACAGAACTTTCTGTGTTCTTGTTGTGAAAATTGATTCAACAAAGAGCAATCAAATAGAATAGTCCCAATATCCAATCAGCTGACACAGATCTTGCTCGACCAAGGACATAACTGAGGACCCACCCGAGTTTGTCTGTTTTCCATCCAAGCACTCCTTCCCATAAGTCTGAACAGACACCTCATTCAGTTGTATTTATTCAAATACACACAATAACCAGACCTCTACCATCCAAGGTGGTGAAGTGAAACCCATGCAAAACTTGAGCAATTCTTAAAAATGTGTTTACCAGAAAGTTAGGCTTCATGAGAATGTTATATTTCACTAAGTTTCTCCCAGGTCAGTCTGACTCTAACTTCAAATGTCGAACTAATCCACCACAGTTGCATTTTCATTTTTTGTTAGCTACCAGATTGTCACATAGATACACCACGTATCACATGGATTACACTGGGAAAACACACATACACACTTTAAAGAACCATACTTCACAGGAACTGTGTATCCTGTGGGAATTTCCATAAGGCCCGAGGCACCACAATTAAAGTCTTGAATCAAACTCATGTAGAATATGAAATGTCTCCACTGCTCATTGGTTTAGAGCTGCTTCAATTAAATCTCTAACCAAATAAACATAATTTAACACGTGTGTGTTAAATTGTATTGTGTGTTAAACAATATTTCCTCTGTTCCAGTTTTGTTCTTTTGCAATGATTTCCCCACAAATTTCTCATAGAGCCTGAATAAAAACATTTAAATAAATCAAACCTTAAACTGCTCAAGCTACAACACAGACATAAACAGCAGTTGTAGTGATCAATATGTTTTTTAAGATGAAAATCATGCTTTCTGTCTCTCACGCCCATGTGTTTCAATCATTTAGACAGAAGTACATCTGTTTATAAGTAACTATACAGATGTGTAAATGTCTGACACATTTCTCATCTCTACAATGCTGTCAGAGGTGGGGTAGGAATATGAACTTCAGCTAGTTGGGAATCACACAATTTATTCATTTTTGTTCTGCATCAGATCGTTAAAATCATGCTTTAGAATGATTTGAAATAAAATAACAACAGCAATAATAATAATAATAATAATAATAATAATAATAATAATGACAATAATAATAATAATGAAAATAATAATAATAATAATAATGCACAAGATAAATGCTCTTTTTGTACCAAAGTTCATATCAAGTGTATTTTACTCAATAAACAAGCTTATAGTTTATACTCCTTATGCATTGTCCTTACTTTTGAACAAAACACAGACTTGAGTGAAGTTAAAAAGAAAAATACACTGTGAAAAAAAGATTTGGTTTAAATTAATGAGTAAACTCATTGATTTATGCCTGGATCACTTTAACCTGGCACTGAGCCCCACCTGAACCCCATAGAAAGAAAGAAGTACAAACAGTTGGGTAAATATTGCCCGGATACTGGCTAGACTACCAGGGCTAATAACTGCAAGAGGAGCTCTGAAGTTGTCAGCAGGCTTTTAAAAGGAAGAAATGCGTGTGTAAGTTTTTTTAAACTTGCCTTTTTATCTCTATAAATGAAATTATCTGCACTTTTCTTGGAATAAATTCATTAGTGTAAGTTAACTTGAGTTAACTTACACTTTTATGTGAAGTGACAGAAATCTACAGATAAAGTAAATTATATAAAGTATAATTAAAATCTATGGTTCTCAAAATCCTACAGTTTGATTTCTTCAAAGGATCTTTGCGACATGGTTTTCATTTTTATCTTTTTTCCTCTGACCTCCTTACCCTCTTTTCAGAAGGATGACATGGCGTATGTACCGTCGCTCCAGCACAATCTGTCTTTCCTTGGCCTTCATCACCGTTTTCCTCCACCTCTTGTTGGCAATTGCCTCGTTTTCCATTCACCACCTGCCTTGTGACCCCCCACTACCGACAAGGACACATGTCCTTAGAGACTTAACAGGCCCCAACTACACCTTGGAGGAGATGGGAGGTCTAGCTGATCCGCCAACTGATGCCAATCAAAGATATTCTTCCTACAAAAATGCCAAAAAGGATGCCAGAAATATATCACTGGAGTCTGACTTGTTAAAGCTGCGGGCACTATTTGACCATCCACTTTACACCATCCCCAGGCCCACCATTCCTGAGGATGACTGGCTGCTGAGAGTAAAACCAAAGGTGAAGGCAAGTGAAAGGAGCTCACAGATGTGGTCAGTATGATACAGCTAAAGTACAAAATACTGTGCGTCTCTATTTATATGAATGTGTATCTACAATTTACCATAAATTATTTGCTACTATTTGCAAACAATTTAAAGTCCCATGGGAATTTCTAATTAAATGGGGACATTTTTATTTGTAAATCTGTGTGTATTACAGGTAATTTCTTTGTACATTCCTCTGTAATATAGAGTGCAAGATTTTCAGCAGATGGATCAGACTGTGGGGAGCAAACATATCCCCTAGGTGTCATAGACAGATACTGCCGGGGATTGTGATACTGCTATCAGTTGCTGTAGTGACGCTGTTGGTATGTGTTCTGCCATGGTGTCTGTGATTTGATTTTGGTTTTGGCTTAGTTCTTTTTAGATCCCTATTTCAGGTGTTGTGGTGTTTGCTACCTGACTATGAGCAGGCTTTTTTTTTTTTGCTAAAGTTGGGGTTTCCTGTGTTTTTGTGTTTAACATTCTGTGTTGTTCTTTGTCCTTAGTTCATACTCTTCCTTTCTTTAGCTTATTCTGTTGTATTTACTTCCTACTTCCCAGCCTCATCTGGTCCTCTTTTAGTGAAATCAGCATATTAACTGCTATGTTTTCTTTGACTCATTGCCAGATTGCTGTTTGCCAACACTGTTCATTGCCACTGGTTGTCGTGTGTGGCAGAGTGAGTTCATGCCTGAGTTTTGTTTTTGCTGGTTGTAAATTTAGTTTTTTGTACATCCCTATTTAGCAGGGATTTCTCTTTGTTTTAAAATGAAGGCTTAATCAAGTTCTCCTCATTGTCCAGCCTTTGGATCCTATGTAACCCCTCTGTTTTAGCACACCTGATTCAACTTAATGGGTGATCAAAAACTGGCTGAGCCCTGAGGCCCATATTTTCCCATCCCTGCTTTAAATGATTTGACAGTTATTGTTGCTGCATCCAACAAATCCTTTCAAATAACTTTTTCTTTTAAACCTAAAAAGATTTGGGTTGTTATTCTGTGTAAACAGTTCGGGTTGAAGTGGCTTAGGAGGTAGAGCCAGTTGTCCACTGGCCTGAAGGTTGAACAGCCCATGATGCAGCCCCGAGGGGGGAACAAGCCAATGTTCTCTGAGGGTTGGTTTCGAGTCTGGGTAAAGGCAGGGGTTGCGTCAGGAAGGGCATAAAACATGTGCCAACAAAAACGTGCAAATATGGCTTTTGTACCAGATCAGTAGGTGGGAGCAGGAGATTCGGTGGCAACCCCTTGAGAAAGGGACAAAGGCAAAAGGGAAGGAGGATTCTGTGTTAACGGTTGAATCTCATTTTAAAACCTTTCTTTTGTTTAACTAGAAATCTACTATGTAAGTGTAGTTCACAATGCGCAGTCTATTTCCAGGGTGAGTGCAAGCCAAGATGGGTATGAAGATGTCAAGTGGAATAGCAGCAGTAGCAGCCACCCTCCATGGCTACGCTTCCATCTAGGAATCACACGTTGGGGGCTCTACCCCCATACTGACCCCAATATTGAACTTTTGACTCAGCAGCTGGCAACGCTTCACATCGTGAGTGCAGGTATGAAAAATGAAATGTTGTCTTTTAATAAAGATGACATAGTTTGATACATTCAGACAACATGATATAAGCAGAACACAAAGCCTGAAATTGTATGAACAGTAACACACACAGAACCAAAATCACAGTTCAGCAATCAGAAGTTTTTTCAAGCAAGGCAATATGTTTTTCTGTATGGTAGTAATTCATTCACTTTAAAAAAAAAAAAAAAAAAAGTATGGATAGTCTTTGCTAGGACAGCAGTCAATGCAAAATTACATTTGGACTGAAGAAGAAGATATAAAAGAACTAAGATTGAAATTTTCTGCCAAACATTAGCTGTAAAGGCTTAAGGACCACAGAAAATTAATCCAGAATAAAGAAGAGGGCTGTTGTGATTATCTGACAACTGAGATTTGGGGGAAAGACTTTAAAATGTTTGCTAACTTTGAAGTTGTCCTCAATTGATAAGCCCCTATGAAGCTTTGAAGGAGCTTGGAGGATCAGCCTTAGCAGATTCAGTGAAAGATGGTCAACCACAGCCACAAGCAATATAGCAAATTTTCCAGTGTCAACTTTTCTACTTTGGCTTGGGAGGCCTTCCGAGCGAGAGTTCTTTCTGACCAACAAGCAGCACATTACTAATTCCTGTATTTCTTTCAAGTGAGTTAACATTTGTAATTGAGGAAATAAAGTAGCAGCTTTAAAAAAAAAACTGTAAATGAATGAAGGGATGGTTCAGAATAATTTTCTGACAGGCTGAAACATTTCATTCGTAAGAGAAACAATGTATTTTATTTTTAGAAGGTGACAAAGCATGGCCGTACTAACAACAATAAATAATGTAATGGCTTGTTGTTGTATCAGATAATATAATGAAATAGTCACAAAACCTTGACAGGACATACAATACTCACCAAAACTCATCAGTCACCCCTCATTTCTTTGTATTGCCATGGCAACTGCAGTTGGTTCATGAATTTATTAGATGGAGTATATAAGGTAGAGAAAGGGTTTTCTACTGAGCTTGAAAGTCAATGTTTTGTACGATCACCTTTATTACATCTCCTCCTTATCCTGCATTCATCTTTATCCACAGCCTTGACTCTCTCAGACACGTAATTTTTTCTGTAAAATAATTTAAGTACTCATCAGGAATAGTTCTCAGGGCTTGCTGAAGGACATTTCAATGCTCTTCCTGGATGCTTAGGTATTACAGAAGACTGGGTTACAGGAAATATTTATCACTCAATAACTTCTTTTACTACTGATTTTCAATCCAGTTTTTGTGTCATGTGGTTTTCCTTCCTAAGAGTTACTTTTTGAAAACCATTTTGCTATGGAAACCATTCCTGTTAAGGCTTCAGTGAACAGTAGAAGTATCAACACTGAAGAATGATCCAGCTGTCAGGATGCTCCTTTTTCCCCATTTCTAAAGACTTTCACTTCCAAAATCTTATTTTATCTGATGTAAGTCTGTCGTAGATCTTTTTTTAATTGTCACTTCTTTTTTCACTGACTTTATTTTGATTTTAGACTTCTGCGCAATACTTTTGTTTTAAGTAATATTTTCATTCACTCATACATTATCCTAACCGCTTAATCCAACGAAGGGTCGCGGGGAAGCTGGAGCCTATCCCAGCAGTCTTTGGGCGAAATAAATAATATTTCATGCTTTTAAAATCCCAGTTAATCACTCACCACATGTGCTTTTTTTTTTCCTGCAAAAGAAATATATATTAAAAACAAGTGCTTATTAGATGTGATTATCCTGATTTCTTAATCTACTAACGATCTTGTCATAGAAAATTTAGAGAAGCAAGTCCAATAATGAGAGTATGAAAAGTTCAACAAATAAGATAAAATTATAATAGTTAGAACATATATTGAAATTAAGAGTCTGTCAAGAAAAATAAAGATAACTGCTGTAATGATAAAATACCTATGAACATTTCTCTAACATATGATCATTATGCTGACTTGTTTAGTTATATGAGCATAGACTCTTGTAATGGAGCAAAGCAATATGGCTGCTACTATCCTCTCTCCAAGACACAACTAGAGTGGCAGACTGGCATCAAGGATGTTACATAGCAAGCTGACAGTGAGCAAGTCAAGATCATGTAGGCAAGACTGACTAATGTTACCTCACAAACATACAAATGAAAAACCCAAATAGCTGTCAAATATAGTAAAGCCTCGTACTTTGTGAGAAATGCATTTGGGGGCCTCTGTGTATGCAAATAAATTGATTGAACTGTGCTCTGCCTTTGTGATGACGCACATATTTTCCCTGTTACATTGTGTGTAATAGCCAGTTTGGTCACAGCATGACATGTGCATATGAGTGCACCGTGTGCTTTGTTGCCATAGTAACATTTTCCATATTGTTTTTTTCAGTTCAGAAATCTGGGGGGACACAATTGAAGCTGGTGATGTCATTTCCAAACTACGGACAAGCCTTGTTTAAACCTATGAAGTAAGCTACATATGTATAAACTAACACGCTGAATAGACACAAGATGTTTAATTGGAAAACCCATACAAGAAGCAACATTTCATATTGTGAAATATTAAATATTTATCTTAAATATGTGTGTGTGGATTAGCAAGATTTTGTTGAACAGTAACCACCAGAGTGCTGACTCTGATGAGGTTGACGTTATAAACTTTCCCTAGTCTTGACATAGATTGTGTTCGTAACTTTACCTTTTCCATGACAGACAAGAGAGACATGAAGAGACCAACTACAACCTTTACTACTTCTCTGACTTTGAGAGACATAATGCAGAAATAGCAGCTTTTCATTTGGACAGGTACTGTGATTTCTTTGCATAACAAAAATTAATAAACAAAAAAAAAACTACCACAGTGAGCACCATGGGTGCAATAGTGGACAAAATATCTACATAATGAATGCTTGTTATATAAAACGCTCTCCACCCTCCCCTTCCTTCTGTCTTTTTTCTAGTGTCTTTTTTCTCTGCATATGACTCTGTTCTCATCTCAAATCTTCTTTTATTCTCTCTCCAGAATTTTGGGTTACAGAAGAGTTCCTCCTGTGGTTGGAAGGCTGGTGGATGTGGTCAAGGAGATCAAAGATGTAACCACCGACCGCAAGTTGGCAAGAACCTTTTTTACCTCCCCTGGTACACACTCTGATTAAAATTTTGTGAACAATCCTGTTCACTTCAACTAGCAAACCCCCATTCCACTTCAGTGCCAGTTTTAAAATTGCTTTCTCTGCTCTCTCTTTACTCATCTCTTTATATACTTCTTTGTGCTCCTGTTGCTCCCCCTAGTGGGCAATGTGTGTTTCTATGGCCAATGTTCCTACTATTGCTCCACTGAGCATGCTGTGTGTGGACGTCCACGGGATCTGGAGGGCTCCTTGGCTGTCATGCTTCCAGATCTCTCCCTGGCAAGCCGCAGGAGCTGGAGATCCCCATGGAGACGCTCATACAGCCGTAGCAAGCTGGCTAAGTTAGTGGATACAGATGGAGCGGTGTGTTAGAAGACATTAATTGATTCAGCACATCATCTCTGCATGATAACAGAGCTCATAATAAATTTAGCATTTAACTGGAGGCTATTATTTAATTTGTTGTAAACCTTTACCAGAGCTACAGGTATAGTTTTAATTAACTATACTTTAATGATTGTGTGATTTTGCTCACAACTGTCTTTTGTGTTTCAGATGGGAGACAGACCCTGATTATTGTTCCACAGTGAGAAAGACTCCACCGTATGACAAAGGCACACGGCTAGTGGATTTTATGGATATGGTCATACTGGACTTCCTGATGAGTATGTTAAGAGTATGTTGTGTGATGACAAAATTACATTTTCTCAAGCAACATTCCAGTTACAACTTAAACTTTAGACAGAATGTCTAGAGTTAATAGTTTTGCTCTTATCTTGGCACACAGCATCTTTTCAAAAAGCTTTTTGAGGTTTTAGATGAAAATTTTCATCACATACATTTTTTTACAAAGCAGGAAAAGAAAAAATCACCAAGGTGAAGGTCTTGGTATTGTGTAAGCGGACTCACTTGCGCCATCATTAATGACTTTCTCCTGCAATGACATGTCACAATATCTGGTGCAGCAGGCTTGGAGCCTTTTTAATTTTTTTTTTATCAGGGAAGAGCATGGGTATTGCGGATTAAAAAAGTCACGACACTTTTGACTCATACCTCACTGGTCTTAATAATGAAACCTGTACATATATATAAAATGTTCAAAGCCATTTAAAAAAAAGAAAAAAAAAAGATTTAGAGTCTGGAGATGAAAAAAACCCCAACTTTAATCGTCTGAAGAAATTTCTAAACATACCCTAAGAAACACTTTTTCCAATAAACACAGAGAGAAAGCAGCTGCACAAAAATAAAATGCAATGCTGCGCACCCATCCTTACCTTTTTGGAGCCAATAACATGAGATTAAATTTTAGATGTTATTCTTTTTAGCAGTAGAAGCTGTAAGCTGCTGTCTTTACTAAAACCTTTACAGAATTCAAAGAGATTTTTTTTAAAAAAATCCAAGAGTCAGCATTGAAAATGTAATGTTTAGGACCTAAGGCAGCCCTTCACAAACAGATGTAGCTGTGTAGTAGAGTTCTTTGCAGGGGCTTAGGCAGTGGTGTAGTGGTCCCTCAAGAAGTGGGCATACTTTCAGTTTTCCATCCTTGTTTTAAAAACAGAAAAAAGCAGCCCAGAAAAACACTGTTTCAGAAAAAGTGACATGTTAGACTACTCCATTTAGTTTATCCCAAAAATTCATCTTTATATTTGCTCATTGTCACATAATTTCTGCTCTTTGGTTTAGGGCGGAAGAGTTATGAAATTACTAAACCAATACTGGAACACAGACTAATGAGAGACAGGCTTGTAGACATATATACAAATACCTTTATAATGTCTATGTTCAGGCATCCGACATGTGTACGGATGTTTTGAATTGTAAAAGCAGCATCACAGGAGGTTTAGAAGTGGCTATACTCAATGTTGACTGGAAAAAAAGTGGGTATACTCTGTATACCAGCGTATACCCTGGACTACACCACTGGGTTTAGAAGTACTTCTGAAAACTTTTACCTAAGTGTAAAAGATAAACATAGAAGCACAAGATTTTTGTCTCACCTCTTTAAATTAGCCAAAGCTAACAAAACCATTGGTTCGGAATCCAGCATCCAGATAATTTCTTTCTAGGAAACACTACATTGCTTATTGCAGAAAGAATATGCCAAATCATACTTCCTGTATTAGGGTATGGTTCCAAAATAAAACTGAACTACTAAACTGGATGCTCTGGATACTCACTGAAAACATTTAACACATTATCAATGAAAAATACAATGCAAGAAGACCTTGGCAGCAGAGCTTGACAGACACATTTTCTTACCAATACAGTCATTTATACCTAAAATTAGACGTTGCCTAAATGTTACAATCTGAATTTGAGACGGGTTAAAGGTAAGAACACACAGTCAATATATATAGAGTCTATGATACAGATCTGGGCACGTCTGTTGAGTATGTCAGCAACAGTAGCTACTTGCCCTTAGCTAAGGGTCAATGCTGTGAAGCAATGCAGGCAAAACATTTCACTTTAATAACCACAGTGATTTGGTCTACTCGTAAGCTTGGAGTGAATTTAAAAAAAAAAAAAAAAAAAAGCTAAGGGTGCATCTGTCACAGTTCTTCTTTTGCTGGAATCCAATTCAATTGTTTAGTTTCAACGTATTGGATTGTTGTAAAACAATGTGTTTACATTTTATATATATATAAAACAAAATACAAAGATCGCAACACAGCGCCAGTTTTAATCTGGTTCACCCGGTATATTTATCAGGAAAACATTAGGAAGGGGTTGATTTTACGTTTTACCAGCTCCACACCCCAACTGAAGTCACTGTATGTTACCATAGTAACGAGCCGTCGCCGTGGTTGCGCCCGACAACTTTTTAACAGCCAGGTAAGAAAGTTTGAGAAATTTGTTTCATTTGCTGTTGTCTTGTGAGTTTTTTCTTTTAGCCTTCTAAGTGTTATGTACTGTTCGCTCGGTATCTGAAGTTCAACATTGTCATGAGAAAGTGTTGAAGATATAGAAACCGTTTTCTGATATTTTATTCAACGACTTGACCTTATAAACAGTTAGCATAATAATTAGCTAACAAACTCTGTCATTGCCAGAATAGCAACGTAAGTTTATTGTAGGGTCATGTAGATCAGACTTAAAGGAAGCTTGTGTTATTTGGGTGATCGTATTATTCCAGGCAATATCTCTGATATAAAGCATAAAAGTCGAAATAATTTACCACGCAAAGCAAGCAAAATCTGTGTATGTCTTTGTTCGCCCTGATAGGGCGACTAACTTTGGACGAATCTCACGAGACAAAATCCTTTCAGTAGACATGAGCAGTGTTTAAATAATTTTTTTTTTTAAAATGACACCCTTTTTTATTTTATGTGTACAAGTATGTTCAGAAACGTATGATTATTATATTTGACAGATGATACTAATAGTACAGCAGCAGTAACTATGTAATGTTTACCAAAACTATGACTGTTTAAATAAAGTTATGAAAATTATTCTTAAAGAAATCTTTCTAATTTCTTAAAAATTATGATTACATACAGACAAAACTGATAATATGACAGCGATAACTATAACAGATTTTTACTTATTATCTGTACTGTTTAAAGTTGTGATCATTATTATTAAACATGTCTTTTTAATTTCTTTTTTCCCATTTAATTGAGCGTTGTTTGTAGTATATCTCATTGAAAACAGGGTGTACTGTGGACAGACGTCAGACCTAATCACTTTTTTTTTTTTTTTCCTTTCAGTATTTTGGGAATGACCAGACTGGCAAATTGAGACAAATATAGTTACACACAAACCTGCGGATGGTATTCATCAAGAGCTCAGCAGCATGTTCGCTGCCCCTTCAAAGACAAGATCCAGTGATGGATCTTCTCAGGCTAAATCTAAATCCAAGGTTAAAAAAAATGGTCATTCTCCTGAACTGACTTTACCACCCCTATGCCCAGAGCTACCTTGTTTCTCTGTAGCTAAGCCCCTGTTCAGTTTTGCACCCATCTTGAAAAATGTGCCCTCTGATGGACCATTGTCTGTGCCAGAAGTATCTTATCCTGTTGCTCAAGTAGGGCCCAGAGGAACCATGTGTCAATCAAAATGGACAGAAGAATCTAATCTAAACCCCATCAGAGCGACTCAGTTGAAAGGACAAAGGTAATGTTAATATCACTGAAGAGATTTGGCTTACTGTGATACTGTTTTGGAAGTTTTGGATGTGTGATTTCTCATTTGGTTTTATGTGAAATTGTGCCATTTGTTTCTAAATTAAAATCAGTAATCAAACTTAATGAAGAAAGAAATTTAGAAAAGCATTATGAATATGTAATGGTGGCTATATGTAAGACCTATGTGTGCCTTGCTCGGCCTTTGACACAATTTAAACTGGAAATAAATTTTGACACTCTATCTTAATCCCCATATGATACAAACATTTGTTAATATTTTTTTTATCAGTTACCAAATACAAAAAAATGCAGCCATTATCATTTGCTTCTCCATGTTTCTATGTCCAAATTAATTCCTATTTGTTGATTATGTTATTTGTTTATTTTTTATTAGTTTTACAGAAAAAGAAGAATCCATCAAGGTGGCAACTTATAAAAACAAAAATATAAGGACAGATGGAAAAACAACCAAATCTAAAACATGTCCTCTTACTGGCATTGAGGTTGCCGATTTCTTCGCCCAGAAAAGAAACTCGAGCAGCTTGGAGTTTTTTTACCTGAAAGAAATGGATGGCAATACTTACAGGTATAATCTAAAAGGGATATGTCCCTTTGCTAAATCTCAGACTTTTTAGAACCTCTCATGCACATTTCAAAGGAATTCTCACATTAAAGATTAAAGTTGAGTCCGTTATTCTCTTTGTTCACAGGCCCTATGACCTGCGAGTGGTCAGTTTCAATGATGCAGGCTCTGAGCACTACATCTTCTCCCCTGACACCGTACTTCACGTGACAAAGACAGGTTTTGGTGGAGTTGTCAGTCTTGCAGAGTGGTACAGAGAATATGTGTTGTGGACTGCTTTACAGGAGATCGCTTTTTTTAGGGACTTCAGACTTCATAAAGCTTTTGCCTGGTAATGCGAATTAGCCACGCTTTGTATCGCCAACCCTTAGAAAGCAAATAGTTTAATAATTTTTCTATTTTATCTTTAACTTGTTTCATAAATTTTTGCAGGTGGCAACAAAATGTGCACATGGTCATTTTTCATCGCAGATGTAAGAATTTGAAAGATGTGCTTCTTCTAGCCGTACCACAGTTCAGAAATGCTCTGTATTTGTTTACTGGGTAAGTTAAGAGTTACAATATTAATTACAGTGAAGTTCTGGCTGTTGACATTCATTATATATTAGGAAACATATTTTTAGTGTTACATCAGACTTGACAGTAACTCTAACTGGTCTGCTGATTTTACCTAACTTTTAACTTGAAATCTCTGTGTAAAGTTTTTCAACCACAGATTATTGAGACACTATTTGTTTTCAGAGTACTTGAAGAACTTAAAGAGACTCATTGGATGCCCCTGGATGACTCTAAAACCTACACATTGGTGGAATTCAGGACTGAAATGATGAAGAAGAAACAAGAATGTTTTCAGATTCTGGAGAAGTTAGCTCAGTACCATGCTGTCATTCTGAATAAGGTATGTATTACTATGATGGCATCTTACTTTTGTTAAGACTACCAATAATTTTTGACTTAATAAGACACATGAAATTTCTTTTTCTTGGCTATAATATTAGACCTTGAAAAACCTTTCAAAGAACATCTTAGGATATTTCTGAATTTGCATAAGAAACTTTTTATTAAATGTTAGAATCAGCGTTAAAGTTATTTTTATATCTTCAGGTGAAAAAAGAAAGCTATCGGACTCTCAAGGAACTCCAGCTGCAAATAAAACTTGCCAAACGACCTAATAGGTCCTATGAGCCCATTCACCTGCACTTGGCTTACCAACATAAGCTGAAGAAAGAGTTAGAAGAGTCTGAAAGCATCTTGCAGAAACTGGGAAATTTTGCAGCCCTCATCCATCAAATGATTGTACAGAGTGTTGCCACAATCATCCAACAAGATGCCATTTCCTTTCTCACTCGTCTAAAGGTGACACAAGAACATTCATAACTCCATACACATGCGGTATTTTCAGTGCGAGCATGGCTGCAGCTTGTACCCAAACTATTACTATAAATATTAATTCAAAGCTAAATCATTATAAGTGCGAATGCTAAATGAAATGATAAGAAAATAAAGAATGACTTGTAATTAGATGTAATTTAATTAATCCCATCGATGTGTTTGTGTTTATTAGAGGATGGCCTCCCAGCAGTGCTGTCTATTCTACACTGAGCTTTGTTTCAGTGAAAGCAGTCAGCTGACCATTGATCCACCAGTCCATATGTTCCAAGAAACAGTGAGTGAATGCCTCCTGACAGCTGGCAACTTTATTATTCAGGTATTTTACAATTAAACATCAGTACAGATATCAAGCACTTATAGAAAATATGTTGCGTGTTCTTTCAAGTAGTGAATATGAATTGATGACTACCTAAAATTTTTTAATCCCTGGCAGATGTGTGACAGCTGTGGATTCTTCCAAGAAATCAGCAACAGTGTGCATAGCTCTCTTCAGGATTTAATATCCGACGACACCTGTGTTAAACCATCAGGTATCATAATAAGTGTGATCACTTGTGTCGGGATACTGTTGAGGGATCAGTGGCAAATTGGATGATTTGTGATTTATTCATTTGGAAGACAGAATAGTTGTTTTTTTTCTTTTCCAAGGAGAGAAAAACAGTGACAGGAGGATTGGTCAATCATACAGAGATATGTCAGCTCACCAGCTGGTGCTGCCTAAAGCAACTGTTCTAATGGTGCAAAGCAATATGATGCATGGCTGCTACTATCCTCTCTCTAAGACACAACTAGAGTGGCAGATTGGCATCAATGACGTTACAAAGCAAGCTGACATGGAGCAACTCAAGATTATGCAGGCAAGACTGACACTAATCATTTCCAATCCAATCAATCCAATAGGAGTTGATCTTAATGTATGATTTTTAAATATAAAGAAGAATTTGGACTTCTGTGTATTTCTGTTAATACTCGAATTTCTCTTTATACAGGCTGCAGAACTAGAAATCCAGCAGGTGTGTAAGAACTATGCATGGTTGGGAGATATTCATTTATTTGTAAGTCAGTGGAGTCCAGTTTGTTTAGAATCCATGATGGGTCAACCTGCTTCTGTGTATGAGGAGCATATTAAGAAACTGCGAAGCTGGACTGAAAGAATCAACACAGTTGATGCGTCAGTTTCTACCTCTGACCAACTGTTCATCATCCATTGTACCCAGACAAAGGAAACTCTTGGTATGTTGTGTTTGTAGGATGTAAATGTATCTTTTCTGAGTAACCTTTGAGTGTCACTCACAGTTTAACAATCCCAGATGCCTACTTTTTTACAAAACTGAAAAAGGTCCTTATATCTTTAGGACAACGGTTGAACCTAATTGAGCAGCAAGTGCTACATCAGCTGGATGAGCAGCTGAAACTGCGCACAGAGAGCTTCATATTGGTCTTGGAGAGGATTACATCTGAACTCAGAACACAACCGGAAGTCTTACAGGAGTTCTCAACATATGCTTTCAGGGTACAGACACTTTTTTGAATTGCACATTTGCATAGACAATTAAAGAAATGTAGAAATATAGAAAAAATAATAATGTTAGAGAAATTAGAGGCTTCTTATGCATAATAGCTAAAACAGCCTAACTTAATGACATATATAATTAACAATAACGCCTTATTGCTTTTAACTTGAAAATCTTGATAGAACTTTTGTGTCTTAATGAGACCTGACATTTCCTGTCAGAAGAAAAGTTTTCTGTATTTATATTTGATTATCCAAAAATAGGGCTGCATGGTGGCACAGTATTTAGCATTGTGGCACACAGCAAGAAAGTCACTGTTTCGATCCTTGGCTGGGGGGGGGGGGGGGGGGGGGGGGGGGGGGGTTGGTCCGTGACTTTTCTGTGTGGAGTTTGCATGTTCTTCCTGTGTATGCGTGGGTTCTCTCCGGGTACTCTGGCTTCCTCCCACCATCCAAAGACATGCACATTAGGTCAATTGGTTACTCTAAATTGCCCATAAGAATGAGTGTGAGCGTGAGTGGTTGTGTGTCTCTGTGTGGCCCTGCGATGGACTGGCGAGCTGTCCAGGGTGTACCCTGCCTGTCGCCCAAAGCCAGCTGGGATAGGCTCCAGCTTCCCCACAACCCTGAATTGGATTAAGCGGTTCAGAAAATGAATGAATGAATGAATATCCAAAAATATGAGGTGCTACTTAGTCGATTTATGTCTAAATGCAGTTGTTTTTATAGACAGATTTGTTAACAACCCAGGTCCCAGGTATAGTGCACGGTGCAGAATCATCTAAACATTTAAACATCTTAAGAAGCACTTTTCCCCCCTGAGAACACTATGAAGGGGCATAATAGATATATTTTCGACATAATTTACTTATATGACAGCTCAAAAAAATAAGAAATAAAACAGTAAATAAAATTTCTCATCTCTTTGCAGGTTAGGGAAACTTCCAAAACGTTGAGTGACTTGGAGAAATGTTTGGAGTACAATCTCTCCCTCCATAATACTATTTGCATGACCTACAGGGAGATGACGGAGCAGGAGCTGACTTTGGAAAAAAAGGTTAGGTGGCATAGAAAATCAATAATATTTTTATTAACAACATTATAGCTGTGCTGTGTAGTTATTAGTATTTCTTTTCAACTGCAGTGTGTGTTTTGTTTAGATGCTGGACTTGTGGAATTCTTTCATCCTCCTCTTAAAGCAAGCAGACAGCGTTGTGAGACAGAGGCTTCCTTCAATGGCTTGTACTCTGGACACAACAATTTCAATTTTGGCCTGTGACCTTAAAAATGTAGTTTACAAGGCTACATCTAGATATTTCCTCGACCAGAGCCAGAATGCTTGTGAGATTGTCCCCAAACTGAACTCCATGTGTGCACATGTGCAAGCTCTCTATGAAGAATTACAACAGCTTAATAGGAACAGTGAAAGCATACAGGGTGAGGCAATATAAACAACTTTTGAGACTTAAAAAAAACACAGTGTAGAGCATTGAATTTGGTTTTGATGTAATTGCTTGATTAAAGGAAAAGAAAAACACCAGAAATCTTTAGTCTGTCAACAAATACAAAGCAAAAAGATGTAGTTATAAGATGTCAAATCTGTCTGCTCTGTTGTCTTGTTTGGTTAGAAGAAACAATAGATCTGACAAATATAACGACTGATATTCAGAAGATCACAGCCCATAAAGAGTTGTGGCAACTCAAAGCAGAATACGCTACCTGGATTGAAGAGTGGAAGCAACAAGTGTTCAGTGAGGTAGCATGTTAATTCACCACTTTTTTAGTTAATACAAAGACAGTAAAATATATTTGGCATTAAGGCATTGATCGATTTGCATTCAGAATGATGACAAAGTTATACCATTTTATAGAAATAAATATGCTCCTACCTTAATAGATTGCCCTATGTTATTTAGAGTATCTAAATATCGGTCCAAATCTCTTATGCATGCATTCATAAAGACTGCTTCACAAATATATGTAAGTAGAACATTTAGAAGGTTTGATATTTTTGTGACGATAACACCTTAAGCTGTCAGCATTACCTACCTATACTGTGTTATTTGAAATTCCAGTTCAGCCACTCAATAAGTAGACAATAACCTTTTTATTGTCATCTGTAGACTTCCTTGTTTTTGTTCTCAGGTTGTGGTGGCAGAAACTGCAGGAAAAACTCTCAAGTGGAAAAACCAAGCACAAATGTTGACAAGTAACATACCTGCTGATGATGCAGTCCTGCAGCAGACTCTAGGAGCCCTGGAAGACTTAAGCCACCAGGTTGAAATCATGATGAAGCTGCACAGCTCGAAACTTAGAGAAAAACACTGGGAAGCTGTTTTCCAAGGTCAGAGACTTTGCCCTCACTTTATTTCATGTATACTTCAAGACAGAATCAAAGCATTTCTAATTAGATGAAACTTATTTGCCCATACCGTCCAACAGATATGGGCCTGCTATATGTTCCAGAGAAGAAGGTGATAGTTGCTGAAATAATGTCTCAACAACTTGAAGCACACCAAAAACAAATTTTTAAGGTAAATAAGTTGTAGTTTATACCCAGAAAACAGCAAAGCTGTTAAGATATTAACTGGACATTTTATTTTGTCAGATATGCAGGGATGCACAAACAGAGTGGAATATGGAGCAGACCTTCCAAAAGATTTGTCTACAATGGAAAGACAGACTCTTCCAGCTGAGTGAATTTACTCTCCATATCAAAGAGAAGCCCACAGAAGGCATCATTTCACATGTCTGTACTGCAACATCACACTCTTGTGATGATGCCAGGTTCATTATTACTGGTGAGACTAAATAAAGTCTACCATGTAACTTACTTAAGTTAACATAACTTACTAACTACTTCTTCTTCCATTAGGTCCTCCCACAAGGAAGAAATGTGCAATCTCAAAGTCTTCTTATGTCTTGCTGAAAATTGACGTACATTCTCTTCTGCAGGTCTAGAAACACACTCTGCTGATGTTGAGAATGATTTAATAACTCTGTCCACTATACTGATGTCACAACACAGTGTCGAGTTCAGGCTGCAGTTGGAGGACTGGATTCAGTCACTACAAGAACTTGGTAAGACAGTGATGACAAAAGTGTTAAAGAAATGTTTACATGAAGATAAAAAAGATTGACTTATTAGATTTGATCACATTGTTTGCTTTATGCCTTTTCTTTAAACATTTGTAGAGAACCTACTTAAGTTATTTGAAGGATATCAGCAAATGTGGGCCTTCCTGACAAGAATGTTTAAAGAAACATCCTGTTGTGTTCAAAGACTAGACCTGGTATGTCCCAAATAAGAACACGTTTGAAAAACCTTTCAATGTTCATTTTATGATAGAGATATCATTTAGGGTTTTAGACTAACATGATGTTTTTTGTTTGGTTTTTGTTTGGTTTTTCATAGCTGAAACTTTTCCAACCAGTTGACAAGACTTTTAAGGATTTGATGCTCTCAGTATCACATGACCTCCATGTGTTAAACTTTGTTTCCGCTGAGACAAAGGGCAGTTTCTGTGGCAGTAATCTTTGTCAGATTCTCAAGGATGGCCTGTCTACCATGGAAGCCATTTACAACCAAATGCTGGACCTCATACACACATTCTGTGAGCAGTTTCCAAGACTTTGGTTCTTGACTGACTGGGAAGTGGTGCAGCTACTTTCTTTTCATCAGACACCTTTTACATTGCAACCCTTTGTTTGCAAATGCTTTAAAGGAGTGCATTGGCTTGAAGTGGACTGTGAAATATCTAATCCAAGAAATATGAAGGGCTGGGGGAGCTCATCTGAACAGCACGGACAGATGGCAGTACTGGGCCTTTTTGGCAGCCACCAAGAGCACATTGCCTTTCAGCCTCCTTTGGAACAAAATCCTGATGCTTTATCCTGGCTCAAGGACTTTGAGAAACATTTGAAGCTGACCATGGTGAAGCTTATGAAACAATGTGCTATGCTGCGAAATCAGTTTGAACCATCCAGCCAAGATTTAGCTTGTGACAAGACAGTTAAAGGCATCCAATCTGGTAATGATGAGTGCATAGAAGATGCACACCCTGCACTACATCTGCTCTCTAAATATCCTCTTCAGTGTCTGCTGGTTGTCGAGGAAGCACTTTGGTGCAGTATTGTTCTACAGGCTTTCCAAGAAAATAGTCCAGTGATGTTGAACAAGATAAAGGTTTACACCTCAGCAAAACTGAAAAACCTTGGCAACACCATAAGAAAAGGAGTTAAAGGATCTAAAAGTGAATCACTGGTTTCCAGGTACTCAATGATGTGTTTGGGTGCTTTAGTGCAACTTACAATGAATCATGCCCAACAGCTGTCTCGACTAATGGAGTTACCATGTGCACTGGAATCATCTTTTGAGTGGATGAGCTTGATGAAGTATCATATAAACACAGAAGATCAGAGTCTGCAAGAAAGTGTTAATCCAACATGTTATGTGGATGTTTTAAGCCATCGGTTCCAGTATGGCTTTGAGTATTCTGGACCACAAAACTTGGTGATAGTGCATACCCCCTCCACGGAAAAGGCAATCCTTGGGATTGTCCTTGCTCTGACAAGCTCAAAATGTGGATTTGTGAGTGGCTCTTCCATGTCTGGAAAGACAACAACTACAGTCCAGCTAGGAAAAGCACTTGGGCAACAGGTTGTTGTTAAAGAGTGCCATCCAAGCATGAGACCTAGCGTTGTTCAGCAGATGCTCCTGGGTGCACTTCAAACAGGCGCATGGCTTTTACTGAGCTCTGTGGAATTACTAACACAAGGTGTCCAGTCCTTGCTGGGACAGCTTCTCGTAGACATATACCAGTCCTTGTCCAAGTTAAAAAGAAATAAAAAATCAACTCTGAATGAGGAGTCAGAGTTCAAAAATGCTGAAGGAGTGACAGATTTCACAAATATGTCTGATCCAGAATGTCATGTTGTACTTTTGGGGAAATGCATCTCTGCCAAGCCAAGCTATGCGTGTGTTCTCATCTCTTCAAAGGACTTTACATCCACCATTCCAGACAGTCTACGATATGCAACCAGACCTGTTGTTTTAACACGTCCAGACTGCAGGATTATTGCAGAAGTAATGCTGACCTCCATTGGTTTCTCAGAAGCCATGTCTTTGAGTCATCGTCTGGTTTCTCTAATCAGCTTGGCCAAAGATTCCAATTGCCTGCCTGAATTTTTCCATGATCATCACAGCTGCATTCTTGGTGTCTTACAGAAGATCATCTCAGTTTCTGAAGTACAGTTACAACATGCTGTATGTCAACGAGAAATTTCAGATGACGCTAAAGTTTCAACTGCTTCACACACCGATTTTATGACTTTGCAAAATATGCCTGCCCAACTTTTTGAGGAAAATAAAGAAACCACACAGCTTTCAAAACTACGCAGCTCTCAGCTGTCAGTTATATGGGCTTTAATGGAGGAGACGGCCTTGGTCAAAGCAATTCTATCTTTCTTGGTACTTGAGCACAAGAAAGACTCAGAATTCTACACAATTTTCAAGGACACATTTCCTTTAGTTTGTCAGTTTCCACAGTTCCAACAATACACCGAAGAAGGAGAAAACATTCAACTTGAAGATGCACTTAAAGAGGAGTTACAACAAACACACCTTTGCTGTGACAAGGAAACAATTCACAATGCTCTTAAGCTGTTCCAAGCTACAAAGGTTTCTCAGGCAGTCATGCTTATAGGCCCCTCAGGGAGTGGAAAGACAACCTGTTACAGAGCTTTGGCTGGGGCTCTAAATAGACTTGCTTCTGGGGAAACTGAAAAACTTGAAAATGAAAATATGAGTCAAAGAAATTCTTCACAGACAGGACCAAACATGTTTACATCGAAAAGATTCTCCATTGACACTTTAGTCTTATTTCCAAATGCCTTGAGCAACGATGAACTGTTTGGCTGCTTCTTTGACAAGAGGGGATGGAAAGACGGAGCTGTTGCAAAGGTGCTTGGAGAGTGTGATTGTAGACGTTCTGAAATCTACAATGAGAGGAAAAGCAGTCAGACATCAACAGTGAAGTGGCTGGTATTGGATGGGGAGCCTGTAGGGCAGCCTGGCTGGTTAGATTATTTCATCACACTGTGCACTTCTCAGGATGCATCCCTGGATCTGTCCTCAACTGAAACAGCGTCCTTTCAGCGACACCTTAATCTCTTTATGGAAATGACTGACCTACGAAATGCAAGTCCATCTGCAGTGACACACTGCAGCGTTATTTATTTCATGGGTACTGATGTGTGGAAAGGTGTGTGGAAGAGTGAAATAAATGCTCTGACTTGTGAACACAAGCTGGATGAAGGAATTGTAAAAATGTGGAATTGTTTGGCTGAGGATCTTTTCTTCAGCACTCTGAGTTTGCTTGGACAAAACGTTTTGACCTCTGCCAACCAGTTTGAAAGAGGATGTAGTAAAAGATACGGTCTGCAAGAAATTATGTCATTTGTCAGGATCCTGCGTGCCTTTCTGCAACATTTTGTGGCACAGTTGAAAAAACATAAAACCACATCAGAAACAGGAGAAAGAGGTATGTTAATTATCTTTTATAAGCCAACAATCCTTTAACTCTTGTAATTTTTTCCACTTTTCTTGAAATTGTATCACTTTTCTCACATATAACTTTAGATGTAACCAACACCGAGGCCACCGATACCCAAAGTAAACAGGAGCTGCTTTGCAGAAATCTTTTCCTGGTGGCTTACATTTGGGGATTTGGTGGACATCTTCATTCTCGGTTAGAGAATCTTAATGGTTATTTTCTGTTGTGTATTGTACAAATATGTACAAATATTCAGCTGTTTTATTTGTTTACTTTCAACACTAATATTCTTCAGATCACTGTGTTTCTTTCATTAGCCACTGGCCACAGTTCGACTTGTTAGCCCGGCAGGTGCTGTTCACTTGCAGATATAAAATTGAGGTTCCAGATGAAGAGAGTGTATTTGAACATTTTCTTGGCATCAGCAGTAAAATGTGCCCCAATGACACACCGCTGACAAATTCTGTCATTCCAAAGGTATCAAGTGTTCTGCCCATCACAGTGAAAATACTTTTAATACCTGATTTACTACTTTAATGCATCTAAATTTTTTTATTTCTGTGTAATTTTTATTTGACCGTCAAGTCACAAATGTCTTCTATGTATTTACACAGTATGGAAAATACAAGCAGCTCCTGAGCCTGATGCTGGCGGCAAACCAGCCAGTATTGATTGCTGGAGAACTTGCTTCTGGAAAAACAACACTGTGCAAAGCTTTACTAAGTTTTGACAGGCCACACATTAACCTTCCAGCAAGTCCACTCCTGAGCGCCAAAGACTTGCGCATTATACTGAACAGCATCTGCAGACAGAAGAAGTGTAAAGATGTTGCTGGTTTCATAAGAGAACAGCCTGGATTTCTCCTGTTTGTGGATGATCTGCATGAAGCCCCTTGTGGTGAGTAAGATAATTAAATAAAACCATCTCATTTTGTATCATATGAAGCTTTTTAAGATCAATATGTCTGTGTTGACAGATGTCAGAGGTAAAGCGTCGATGGCTCTGGAAACTCTGCGTCAGAGTATTTCAAAGGGAGGGATTCTGACTTTTGACAACTACGTCTTCAGCTTATTGAGTTCTGGACTTGTTAGCTATATGACTACGTGCTGTATATCTGAATTGGGAAATCAGCACAGTAACGTGATATCTTTACGCCTATCACGGCTATTCTCTATCTTTGTGCTCCCCAGCCATTCAACAGATGTTATATTGTCTATCCATTCTCAACGACTAAAAATCTGGCTCAGAGAAATGCCACAAAAGTGCAGCAGTGAGGATATGTCAAACTGTCTTATCACTGCTACTAAAGATCTGTACCATGCTGTTTGTGCTCAGCTCCAGCCAAATGCACTGAGGCCCCAGTTCAGATTTTCCCATCATGACCTTCATAAGGTCTTTTCAGGAATGTTCCTGTCACAGAGTGACATCTCACCCATAGAGACCATGCAGAAAATTCAAAAATTACAATCAAACTCTTGTCTAGCTCTCTCAGGCCCCCAACCGTCGAATTTAAACATCGTACATCTCTGGATGCATGAGTGCATGCGTACTTTCAGTGATAGACTCTGTACAGAGGATGAAAGAAAAAGGTTTCGGTCACTCTTAGTCAAGACGGCAGCAACTCACTTTGAAAGTAAATTGGTTGATAATGTCCACTCAGACGGTTTAGAGGACCCATCCGTTGTCAGCAACCAAGCAGTTGATACATTAGCTGTAAACAAAACATCTATCCGTAAGCCAATAGATCAGGCTGTTGATATTACAAATCCGATTGAAGAGCCTAAACCAGCTGGCATGTCAGTATGTAGTGAGAAAGACAATACACTGACAGAATCTTCTCTTGAGTCTGAAAATCCTTCCTCAGAAGATGGAAACACAAAATCTCACCCTTTACAGCCAACCATTCTTCAGCTTTTGGAAGAGTTAATGGTTAAGCTTGTGTATGGTCCTGAGTCCTTTGAGGCACTGAAGTCATTCAGTGGGTGCTCTTATCAGGAGCAAAACCTTAATGCATTGGTGCTTGAGCTATGTGCACTCCTAAACAGAAAAGAGGAAGAGAAAACGCAGGAAGTTGATAATATATTTGCCATAACAAAACAATACTTTGCACACAGAGAAGCGGTTAGTCAGCTGTTACACATCCTAAGGGCTTTGTTCATACCTGGGGGTCATGGAGTACTCATAGGCTCAGACAGAGGAACAGGCCGTAAAACTGCTGTGCGTTTAGCTGCCTACCTAACAGGGTATCAGTTGATGGAAGTATATTCAAATAATGAAAATAAGCTGCATGAAATCCTGAAGGAAGCTGGGAATCGAGCTATAGTGGATGGAGTTCATGTAATAATCCTGGTCCATGAAGAAGTCAGTCTACCCATCAGAGAAGAATTACTGGTAGCGATGGACCAGAGAGCCTACCCAGCTCTTTACACAGAGGACGAGATGAGGAAGCTTGTTTCCAGAGTGACAGCTGTGAAACATTCAAGAAGATACCTGATGGACAAATGGATTAGTGATAAGTAAGAGGCAAACCAAAATAATCATTTAATCATAAAGACCCAACTGATACCTACTACTATGCAACACCCTAGTTTTAAGACCCAAGAAATAGACCCAAAAATACACTAAATGTGGAAAATTCTGTATATATTTCTTTGGAGAATCAAAAGTAGTTTGTTTAATTTATACATAGTTTGTTCTACAGTAATATCCACGTGTTCCTGTTGATGCCTTTCACCGTGTTAGATGACAGTGAAATACCTGCCAGCAAAGAGACACCAAGTTGGAGAGTAAGTAATTCACCAAATTACTATCAATGCGATTATGCACCTTTCTCACAACATGATTTTAGTACGACATTTGGACTTTTTACAGCCTTTTTCTATATACACCTGTGCATTCTGAACATGCATAGCACCATTAACCTTTTACTTTTTTTATTTATTCTCTTTTTGCATGCCAGGGACAAATAGCCAAGGCCCTGAGACTCAGTTGCTGTGTCGAGATATATAAGCCTTGGTCCAACAAGTCGTTGGTTGAAGTTGCTGTCCAGTGCCTAAAAATCTGTCCCTATAAAAGTGAGTCACAACACCAAAAGTAGCCTGGAGTTTACCTAATTTGTTTGCTGGGTTGAATTACTAATTTTATATATATATATATATATATATATATATATATATATATATATATATATATATATATATATATATATATATATATATATATATATATATATGTATTTATATATTTATTATTATTATTATTATTTTTTTTTTGTCTTTTCATGAAGTTGTCCAAGATTGCTCAGAGCACAGTCTTACTGTGGCAATGGCAGGAATCCACCAGTCTGCATGTCAGTATGCTTCTACCTTTTTAAGAGCTCAACCTTTTAGTCCGAGGACTTATATTGAGTTTATTTCCGATTTTGGATACCTTTGCAACCGGCTACAGGAACAATGGCAGATCAAAGCCAGCAGGTAGCTTAACTATTATGTTTTTGTTTGTTTTTGTGTTGCAAAGTTGAATGTGTTGTTTTTGTGTCTTTGGGATTTAATGTTCTCTTGTACCAATAGTCACATGTAAAAATATTCCTTATCTGCTGAAATGACCATACATTCTATCATCAATAAAAATCCAGCTTCTGGTAACTAATAACATAAATGATGCCAAATAATGTACAATTTACTCACTCTAAACTAAATGCTAAACAATACATGACGAAACTGCATCATGGTAAACTTTGTAACAACTGTACTCCTAAAATCTGAAATCCTTATAGAGAATAAAAGAGAAGAATAATGTTGTAAACATCATTTGAGGAAAACTTTGATTTGTGTTACAGTAAAATATAGACTTTGTCCTTAGGTTCACCAAATTACTAATACAATGAAATAAGAGAGATACTCACATATGTAGCATTTGTTCTTGTAAAAATAGCTACATGTGTTTTTCAGCAATTTGATCGTATTTTTCAGAGTTGTCAATGCTTTGGCTCGTTTAGAAGTCCTGAACAACACAACAGTGCAGTGTAAACAGCATGTAACACAACTGCAAACAAAAATTTCTAAGACACAACAGGTAAATAACAATAATCATTTAAATCTGATCACTATTGATTGATATGGTTTATTTATTATTTAGCATATTTGTGTGCTGTAATGTTCAATGTTCACTTCAAATTTATTTATTTAGATATTCTAATAAATTGTATTTTCTTTTGTTTCAATCCTTCAGCACGAAAAAGAGCTTGTTAGAGAAGTAGAAGAGCAGAAGAGTCTGCTTGAGAAAGCCCTTGAAAAATATATTGAAAAGCAGAATGAGCTAGATCATCTAGAAGAGAAAATTAATCAAGCTCAGAAACAGGTATTTCTTTTTTTATAATACCCGCATTTAAAATTATATAGAAAATATGTTAATCCCTTTGTTAATGCCTACTTATTTATTGTAACATCTGAGGGTGTTGAACATCATATGTACAACCACTTAACTTAATTTTCATGATTTTATTTTTTCCCCTAGATAGAACCAGTATTCATGTCTTATCTCAAGATTTTTGAGTGTTTGAATCCATCTGACCTCGAGGAAGTGCGCCACTACAGAGATCCACCTGATGGAGTGGTGAAGATCATGGATGCCCTGTGTTTGCTGTTTGATCGTCCTCTGGGCTGGGAGAGTGCCAAGCAACTTCTTGGACAATCTAATTTTTTCCAGGTGTGTGAAAAAAAAAAGTTTTGGAACAACCATTTTGACCCCACACATATTGAAATGCAAGCTAATATACTGTATTAAATATAACAAAAGGTAACAAAGTTCTTTTGTTGAGTCATTAATTTATGATCAGATGTAATAAACAGCTTTCTTAGCCATACTTTTGAATTGTTTTAAGCAGACTTGCTTAGTCTTTCCAATTTCTTTCCCTTTTCCAGGAGCTGGAATTTTTTGACCGCAGTAGTCTAACAAATGAACAGCTGCAGCAGCTTGGACAGATAGTTCAAAGTCCTTACTTTGTGCCAGAGTCTGTACGTGAGATTAGTAAGGCCTGTGAGTCCCTCTGCCGATGGGTCCAAGCTGTGTACGAGAGCTGCCACGTGCAACACCAAATGGTAGTCAAACGGCAGGTAGAGGTGTGTGTTGGAGAGGCAAGGACTCAATTCCACTTGGCCAGGCAGTACAAAAAGGAGGCCTATCAGCGTAATGAAGATGTTAACCTTCAGCTTAAGTTAGTGCAAAAAGAGCTGGAGGAGCAGATGCTGCAGCTACATGAGGCTGAGACCCAAGACAGTGAAGCTGCTACATGTGTTGAGCAGTTGGAGACCCATGTTAAGGACTGGAGGACTGCGTGTCGGGTAATGTAGAATCTGTAAATAATGTAAATATAATTGAATCTTTCACTAAGGTTTTATACTCTGATCTTTATTCAAATTCTGACTATTTTCCTTTTTTTCCACTCAGGAGGCCGAGTTGCGTCGTCAAAACATACCCGGTGATTCTCTCATCCTGGCTGCTGTCATGGCATATTTAGGACCATTTGGACCTGATGTACGCACAGAACTGTTGAGAAAGTGGAAGGAGCTTTGCCAGACAGGGATTATCAACAAAAATCCCAAGGATTTCAGAAGTTCTTTGTTTACACATGTAGACATTAAACCCTCTCTTGGTTTTCCTGTAACTGTGACTGAGAACCTGCAGTGGCCTCTTGCTCAGACTTTAGGATTGAATGAATGGCAGCTTGAGGAAACTCTGTCTACCAGGCTGCTGGTTAAGCTGTTGCTGTGGGGCTTCACTTTCTCAAGTACTCCTCAGCGCTGCCCACTACTGGCTGACATTGAGCCACTTTTGGAGCTAAGCACTCAAAACAAGCTCATAACAGGTATACTTTTAAACTTATGAACATTTTTTCTGCTTTGCACTTTAAGTCATGATGGTTTTAAAATGATGAACATCATAATCAAGGCAAAGCTTTTTTATGTACAGTCTGTCTTTTATACATAAAAAGTGTATAATCTTTAAATTGTAATTTTTATATTACATTTTTCTATTTGTTATACAGAATAACACTGGAATTATAAATTGATTCAAATGTTTGTTTCAAATTATTGCAAGTTAAATATGTGTACTGTAGGAGAGAATGCAAAGCTTGAGGAGGAGTTGGGGTTTGGTATGGTGGTTTGTGCAGATGATCTGGAGCTGCTGAACAAGCTGGACCATGCTGCTGAGACAGGTGAGAACAGGTACAACAAGATAAATGCAATGTTGACAACATAAAAGTTTATTTTTATAACTTTATATTTGTTGATACTATTTGTTTTCAGGATTGAGAGTCCTAGTTACTCATGTAGAACGTGCAATTCCTAGTCCTGAGTTTATGGAAAAATTGGCACGGCCTTCTGGATGTTGCTTTCCAGGGATGCAGCAGCCTCCTCAGTTGGTCCACCCCAAGTTTGTCCTATTCCTGAGCACACATCTGCCTGTCAGTCTACTGAACAGCAGTAAGGGGTTCATATACAGATATCGTACTCAGCTTTGTTATTATTACCCTTAAATTAATTGATAATATACAAAGAGATAGACCCTTAAGTCTCTTTCGCATTGGCCTGTTGTGAATTCATAATACCCTTGTGGCAGGACAGGAATTCTGAGTTTATTGTTACTAAGGCGTCATCAGAGAGCACAACACACAAGTTTGAATTATTTTAACTTTAATGTAGAGCACAGAGACGGTATGCACAGATTAGTTTTCACTTCATGTCGTATATAAACAATAATTAGTCAGGAGGCAGAGCCCATCCAGCCAAAAACTACAAGTTGTGAGCTTTATCCTCTGGAAATGACCCTTATTTACATACAGTATCTGAAAGTAGTAACTTAAAGTTTACTCTCGTTTCCCAGCAATCCATGCATCCATTTTGACTCGAGTTCATGTGGTTGACCTCTCTCTGAGCTCAGAGGAGATCCAGGAGCTGATGCTGACACAGCTGCTACAGTTCGAATGCAGAGACCTGCTGATTCAACGCTTACGATTTCAGAATTACAATCAGGTCCTGCAGGAGAAACTGGTCACAGAAAAGGTGAACAGATAAACCATCAGCATCATTATGGGTTGTTCTGTTTGTTTTGGTTATTTAGTGTTGTGTGATGAGCTATTTTGACTGAAATGATTGTACTGTTACTCTTTTCCTGAGTTGTCTTGTCCTCCACTGAACAGTTTTCCTGTTATTTTCCTCATTTATTAGACTTCAAATCCAACTGACCTTCAGTTTATTTATTGTATAAACTCAATTTGGGAATTATGCCAGTTGTGGATTGAATATATTTAAGTGACCTTTGTAATTTATAGTTAGCTGTTGCTGTGACCTGATGTATTCAAATTAAATTAAATTAAATTAAATTAAATTAAATTAAATTAAATTAAATTAAATTAAATTAAATTAAATTAAATTAAATAGCAACCTGTCCAGGGTGCTATCCTGCTTCTTGCCTTGATCATTTCTGGGATAGGACCCAGCTTACCCAAGATTCCTAATTAGACTTACTAGTGTAGAAAATTACTAAAAGAAAAATTAAATGGAACTGAATAAGAGTGCAATAATTCCAAGCTAAATACTACTAATTGAACAATTATGACATTAGTTCATATTCATATTTCCTGTTCATTCATTTACTTTTACATTCTTGTCACAGAATGCTGTGATGGACTATATCCTGCAGTCTGACACCTCTCTGCTGAAAGACAAATATCTTCTTTCCCATGTGGCTGTCTGTCAAGAAGAAATGAAGAAACTGCAGACTGAAGTCAAACAGCTGAGTGAGGAACTGGAACGGCACAAATCCCTGCTGGCTGTGCCACACGAGTTAATGAAGCTGGCTGCTGCCCTCTATCAGGCGCTGCAGGCAGTGTCCCGCCTTTCTCCTGCCTATTACTTCTCCCTGCATGGTTTCATCACAGTGATGCAAGATGTTTTCATGGTAAAAGGCAGGCTATTAGTGTCAGACACAAATGGAAAAACAACTAAGTCCATGTTGCCAGAGATGATGAACATGATGGTTCTCCAGCTGCTGACACAATACAGGCCACAAATCTTCAAGAGCCACTCTGCTGTTTTGAAACTCTTGGTGTCTTTGGCTCTTCTCAAGCACAATCAGCTTTGCTCAGAGGGAGAAATTTTGGCCTTTCTAAGTGGTTTTGAAGACACAGAACATCCTGTAATTGATGCCTGCAGCTCGGTCACAGTTTCAGACTGCAGTGGCCTTCCCAGCTGGATACCTCCTCATATCCACTCAAGCCTTTTTTGCTTGGAAAAGATTCCTATTTTTAAAGGGCTGATTGCTTCCCTCTGTGCTTCTCCTTCACAGTGGCAGGAATACTTCAGTTTGCCACCTTCAGCTGTGGCAGGAATTATTCCCTGTCGCTCTCACTCTCACCTTTCTTTGCTTCAGCGGGCTCTCCTCTGGAAGACCATCCTCCCAAACTCTTTGGAGGAACTAGCAAACCTTTTAGTTGCCAGTCAACTCTGCTTACCTGTTAAGATGGATTGGAATGACTTTCCAAACACTGGAAATGTAGAGGCTCTCTCAACATATTTGGTTAAATATGAAAGATTCATCATTCTTACATTGCCTAATCCAGACAAAGAAATGCAAGTGAGCATTCACCCTCTGCATTTAATAAATCAGCTGGCCCACTGTGTAAAAGATAAAAATGAGGTGACTAAGCAGAATGATTTCTTTATTTCTAACCAAATGCTTTTGATTTTGTGATTGATTGATTTTGTGCTTATTTTAATATCTTATAGGTTCAGGTTAAAGTGCTATCTTTTGGGGCACAGTGTGAAAGAGAGACAATTGTTTCAGTGCTGGACAAAGCAGTTCATGATGGACATTGGTTGGTATTAAATAACTGTCATCTGTTGGAACAATGGGATGATGAAGTTTTGGCTCACATCAGTCAGTTGATCTCCTCCTTCAAAGGTAAGTTAATCAAGAATCTGTTCAAACTCTGTTCACTCAGTTTGCTATGTAGCAGAACGTCCAACTCAAGTGATGGTCAAATTCTTGCATATGCTTTGGTATTTACTTACCTGCCTTTCTTCATTTTACACAGAGGAGCAGTCGCTGATTCATCCATGCTTCAGATTGTGGTTCATAACACAAGAAAATGCTTCTCACTTGGTACCAGGTAGATATCTTGAAGTCAGTAAACTGGAGTTTCAGTCATCAACTATGCGACAAGGCGATCACCTAAAGTCATTCTGGCTAATTTTATTTGTTAATGGAATCTCCCTTATTTTGTTAATGAAATGTATCAGTGTGGTATGAGATTCTATGAATAATTGGATTTTAGTGACAGTTATTGCACTTGTTACAGCTGCAGTACGAACGTGTGCCCTTCCGCTCGTCTGTGATTCTCCATGGGATTTGAAGGAAGAGCTCAGATGTTCTTTGCAACAGGTGATGTCAGTCAGTCGGCTCCAGTCATGGTCAGATGTCACCACTAACAACATGGAGCCGCTTCTCCGCTGTGCCATCTTCCACTCTGTTTTGCTGCAGAGACAGACCTATAAATATTTATGCTGTGGAAGAATCTATCACTGGTGAGGAAATAGGTGCACACACTGTAAACAGTGAACACCCAAAGATAAGATATGATGTTTCTTTCCTGGATATTTGGATTTACGTGTCAAATCTTTGTTGTATGACAGTAAACATAACCTGACTACATGTTTTTTTTTTTTATTTTAAGTATATTTTTTGCCCATACATAAGAAGTTTCATTTTTTTTATAAAGGAGTCAGGATGACCTGTGTGCTTTAGCAGATGCATACATTTGCATTGCCAGTCTCTGCCATGACAGCACAAAGGTTTTGCAGTACATAGCAGGTAAGACAACAGGAAAAAATGTGACCTTGCTAATGCATTTACTGCCAGCTTTAACTATTTTTTTCTTTCCATTCCCAGTCAATCTAATACACGGTGGCCATGTAATAGACTCTGGAGATTTAGAGGCGGTGGAGAGTGTTGCCAAGTCATCCTTCGAAATAGCTTCATCTCTTTTGGGCAGTGGGCCACACATGCATACAAATTTTGTCAGCACATGTGGGCATTTTGGTAATCAGACATCTTCTCTTTGATGTGGGCTTCTTTGATATCTCAGTATTGATAAGTACCCTGGACTTTTTCTTTTATTTTTTAAGTGCTACTTGAAAATAAGTAGTACTTTCAAGTACTACTTGAAAATAAGGCTTAATTGTGAATTTGTGGTTCTGTGGTAATGCGAAGTATTAATTAAGTATTCTTTTTTTTTTTTTTTTTTTTTTTAGATTTTTCAAGACTATTGCAGGTTTTGGAGCCACGTTTTCACCATTCAGCAACCAGTGACTCTGTTTTGTTGGGTTTCAGTGAGGATGTGCCATCTGAGATAACCAAGCTCAATAGCCACAACTTGAACTCATTACTGCAGGCTTCCCAAACTTTTTTTGGACAAATAAGGAGTTTCAGCACCGGACAGGAACAATTTTCCAAACTGCCAGCCTACAGTCATACAAAAGAGAGACTCGAGACTCTGAAAAATGACCTCATACACATGAAAGGCAGCATAGTTCAAGAAGCGAAATCTGCTTCTCACAATCCCATTCGTGACTTCCTCTTGGCTGAATGGGATGATCTCGCTGATTTGGTGTCCTCACTGCTCACGCAGCTCCGACAACCTGTTCCATACATGATTTCTGTTTTTCCGCTCCTAACCTCCCCTTACCTGTCTCGCTTGGAGAAAAGGGCAGATTTGCTCAGTGCTTATCTTTGCCATGGCCGTACATCAGATCCACCTGGTGCTTATCGACTATCTGCTTTTAAAAACCCCAGAGGCTTCCTGGTGGCAGTGATGAGAGAAGCAGCTCAGATGCATCACAGATATATCAGTGATATCATGCTGCACTTTCAGGTGAAGTATACAGATGAAACTATATTAAATTTATCTTTTGAAGTAGGATCTCAGTAAATAATAATGACTTTAATTAAAATTCTTTGTTTAAACATTTCCAGGTTGTTAATGATTGTAACCTTATGACAAATGCTCTTGCCCATCCAGGTTCTGTGCCATAGCACGTACCCAGCTTTGCTTCCTCCAGGTGCTGTGTATTTGTGTGGCCTAGAGTTAAAGGGGGCATCATGGAATTCAGAGCAAGGAGCCCTGGAGGAAACGCGCTCCCCTCTGCCAGTTTCAATGCCACTTCTATGTGTCAAGGCTCAATTCAGGAACCCCTACACTGTCACAGATACTTTGTCTTGTAATTGTTCATATTTAATGAACAAAGGTAACGTTCAAGCTGAAGGTGTCTCCCCTACACAGTTACCCATCTACCACTGCCCGCTGTATGTAAACAAAGAACAGGAGAGTGGAAACTGGGGACTGAAAGAAGTTAACATTATTTCAAAAGTTCCCCTACGTGCCAACCTACATCCTGTTCTTTGTAGCTTGAGAAGGGTGAGACTTGTGAGTACACTGTGAGTGATCTGAGCTGCTTTCACCGACTGGGCTGTGTCTGACTTACATGTGAGTGTGCTAATATTTGCTGTGTGTCTTGTGCAGTGTGTTGCTAGGATTTATACAAACTCTCAAATAAATTTGTGATGATACTATACTGTCTGTGATTCCTTGTCTTTTGTAGAGCAGTAAAATTAAAATTTCATCCAAAGTTTTAAATGTCAAACTGATCTAAGTTTTACAAAGCTTAAAGGGTGAGAAGCTCTTATCTCAACAAAATGTGACTTATTCTGATGTAATACCTGTGCCGATCCCCCTCAAAAAGAAAACAGACATGACACACAGAATCTTTGACCTAATAGGACTTAAAACTTTTAGACATTTGTGGATATTTATACTTATTCTGAGTCGTTTGGAATAGCAGATTTGTAAACAATTAATTTCTGTTCCTTTAGGTAACATGGACAGGCATCACTATGAAACTTTTGAGAAGTTTGGCAACAATACATTTCTACTCCATCTTGACAATGGGAGAGCGTGAGTATTTTAGCTGGTGTGTGTTCCATACACAATGTGCTAATGTTTTTAATCTTTGCTGGAGTTGTACTAATTCAGCATTTGGTCTGACTGTGATGGTGACTGGCTCCGGATTTGTCATCACTTCAGATTTGGACGTCACTCCAAAGACGAGCCTTCTATCTTAACCCCACTAAAGCAGTGTTGCAGGTACAAGCATGTTTGCTGGGAAATGTTATCAATTATTTATACTGATTTGACGTTTCTACATTATTATGTTTTGTAAGTTAAATGAATATTAATGTTGTTGAATTTAGCATAGGACAAGTAATTTAAATTTGTGTTTTCATTTGTTGCTGCAGATGTATTGTCAGAAATAAAGTGGCTATAGTCACATGTGACAATCACAAAGAGTTACATTTATTATTGGCAAACAAAAGGTTTTGACTTAATTTAAGAGGAGGAGCAAACACTGAGATGCTGATCACCATTGAGATGTTAAATATCAACATTATCCTCATATTTGTCTTTTCAGTTCTCTTCTTTTTTATTAGCTAACAGCCCCTTTGTTTTCTCTCCCTCTCCACTTGTGTTTTTTACGTTAATTCTTTAGAATCCGTCGCTCTACATGGTTACGTCTTCGCCTCCTGGCTTCGCCTCAGTATCATATCAGTGATGTTATGAGGGCCTCACTGTCTCTGGATCCCCTTCATAAGGTGGCTCCGCTGCTGGCTGAGCCTCACCTTTCTGCTCTCAGTCGCCGTTTGAATACTGTGCTTGAGACTGTAAGCCGTTGCCAGGAGCAACAGAAAGAAAAGGGCAGTAGTGTCATCTATGATGACTTTGCTGATTTGAAATAGAGAAGCATGGGTAAAACAGCCTGGTATGGTGTCATTATTCATACATCGCTCATGCATTTAATACTGCAAATTAGGATATTTACAGCAACAGTCTTTATAAACAGGGCACAGGTATCTGGTAGGATTACTTTACCAGTTGCCTTATGAATATTTGAATAATAAATGTATGCTGACAGTAACTGTTTAAAACAATGGCTCAGTAATTTCTTCTAAATAATTATTCATAATACATTTTCAGGTAATTAAGGAAAGCTCTCAAAAATACATCTTGACAAACTGTTGATTATGGTGATTATTATTATTACTATTATTTATGTTAATGGTGATGCCAACTTTCATGACTATTTAGGGCATGGTTATAACAAGGACTTCAGAATTAGATTAGTGGATTTGTTCATGTAATGGCATTAGTTGCGATTATGATTACTATTATTTTTTATTATTGTTATATAGTGCTCTATTTTGAAATATTTGATTTAATTCTATACTATATGAAATTGTCTAATCAGGAGATTACAAGTCACTGGATGGGCAGATAACTGGACTCACAGTTCATTTGTCACAACACATAACTTACTACTCTGCCAGGCACAACTTTCTTCAATGTTTGTTCTGTTATGGTTACATTATGTTTTATTCCATGTCCTTATGTGCCATAATTTGAAATGGAGAAAGAGGAAGTACAAAACATCTTTGCTGATCATAAATAAGCTTTTTATTTAAAAAAATTCTATCATGCCTGTTATTTAGTTCATGTTAGTGATTTATTTAAATCTTTGCTTTGTTATAAATAAAAACAGTTTAGTGGGGAAAGTAGGACTTTTCTCCTACAGTATAATGCACTTTTTAAGGTTGAATTAATTTTCTTCAGCTTGCTCCTCAGCTTAATGCCTTTCTCCTGATGTCAGAAACATTTTTGACCTGGATTAACAATTTATCTTTTTACTGCTTTTAACTTGTGGATTTATTCATGTGGACTTCTTCCTGACCTTTTAACTCCACCTAAATAAATGGCACAGGGAAAAGCATAGAGAACAGTTTAATCAAAGATAATGTATAAGTAATCAGATAAAGATAAAGGTAAAGTTACTGGTGTGATTCAAAATGTGTTAAATATGAGGTGACAGCTGATATCATACATTTGTGGTCGATAGTGTGTATGTACCATGTCTATTCTGGATTAAGTTGTAGGATTAGTAATTGGTAAACAGAGAGGTGGAGCAGATCAGGTGATGCAGGAAGCAGGAAAGAAGAGCAGGTACATGAATTGCTGGTGTAAACTAAGAAGTATACAGAAAACAAAACAAAAGGTAGATTGAATGAAATTACATATATTAACCACACAATCTCTACATAATAAATAAGGAAATGTTCCCAATGATTGCAAAAAATTATTGAAAGTTTAATTTCACTTTCCTTAACCCTAACGATAGTATTGCTAACAGTATTGGTTGTTTTTGTTAAAAACTGCAATTAATGTTTTTGTTTCCGAGGTTTTTTTTTTATAAGATTTATGGCCATGAAGTGATACAATAAATAAAATGGATGAAGTGTTTCTTTTGTATTTTTTATATTACAGGAAGTTGTAGGGGTCTCAAAGGCTCTTGCTAAGTTGTTGATCATGCTGTCATTTTTTGTATGTGAAAAGACATTACCTAAGTCTCAACTACATCTATTAGTCATGAAGACAATATAAGTACCTTATTAAGTCCTTAAGTAAAGGCAACCCTAATGTGTTTTTTATCCTGGGAATTACACTTATTAAAATTTCATGAACCAATTATTTAATGAATACAGGTACATTCTTGTTCTTATAAATAGCTATGTGATAACCTCCCCTGTCTTGTGTGATCTCTTAGAGTTTTTTATGTCTTTGATATTGCATGAATTACCTGACCATGTCCTTTTTAACAGCAGTTGCTTTCACTTCAATTGAGTTCCTCCCTCAGGTGTGAACCGATATACGTCACAGTTGGGCAGCTGGCTGTCCTCCTTTTCTTTCAGGTCTACAGTTAATAATTCATCCAGCCATATCAATGCCACCTACTCCCTTTTCTCCTTTCTGCACATGCTTGCGTGCTCTTTCCACAAAAACAGGTGATGACAAGGGGGTAAAGGAGCTCATTAATGGTTGACTGAAAAAGAGAGCGAGAGCAAGAAAGCACAATCGTTCTATGAAACAGACATTAGCAGCTTTGGATCAACAACAGAACAAGTTGGACTGCAGTGAAAGTGACTTAATCTATTGAGATCAGACCTGAGAAACTTTGTGCAGAGTTTGAATGGGAAAGCAGGCATTTTACAGAAGTCTATTCTGTCTCTAACATTCTTTTTTTTCCCAAGGCTTCTTCTCAGTTCACATCTAATTTTTAAATTGGTCATCATGTCAGGAGTCAGCAGTGACCAGCTGCACAAATCTACTTTAAGCGTCTACACGGTCAGTTGATATTTTCTTCTTTTTTCCTTTGAGTGGTGATCATGGGGTGGAAACAATGGACTGTTGCTGTTTTTGACACAGCTAACATTTCTTGGTTGCTCTTGTTTTCTGTGTTGATGTAGAACCTGATGGAGCACTTCAACCCAGGTCTGGAGAAGCTTGTTACTCTAGGAACCAGCTATGTTAAGGCTTTCCAAGGTGAGTCAGGTGGTGAATGATGGCTGAAAATGGATTTTGAGCTTTGCAAGGTCTTAAAAGGTTGGCCTCTGAAACACTCATTTACACTATTAAATATTAATGAATTGGACAAATACTGTGGGTTTTATATGATGGCTGGGTTCTTGCTGATCATTGAATTCACAAGAATCTTAAATATTATTTAAAAGGAAAAAAAACAGTGCCTCTACAACAGGATTAATGGGGGAAGTTGGGTGTAATTGTTCCTGTTATGGAGTCATACAGTACAATGATATTCTATGCTATACTGAATCATTTTCTACAGTAACAATCATTTATAGTATGTGGAAAAAATGTTTAAAAAACTACACTTAAATGCCAGAGAAAATCATATTATTGGATAGAATTTAAATTGGTGTCAGCTTGACTGCACTTCCTGTTTACATATCTTCAGCCATGTATGTAACATTGGTGATTAGGTGAGCAGCATGCATCATTTATGCCAACTCTGCCTCATAAAACAACAATAGGCCATCAGTCACAGAGTAGTGTTGTAACACAATACTCACTGGCATGATGCTATTCCTAGACTAGAATCACGTATCACTTGTCAGTGCTGTAAAGCTTCTACTCCTAATGAATAAAGGCAGTGCTGATTGACCCAATTAAGAGCACTTTGAAAATGTTACCAGTATGCCCATATATGCTTGTAGCATTAAGTATTTTAATTATTTGGTTTTAAAGCAGCATTTCTTTTTGGTTCTGTGTCAGCTTTAGCTGTTTGCAGTGAGGCCTACTTCAGTGCTGTGGCTAAGATGGGTGACCAGGCCCTTCACACACTCTCATCTCGTTCACTTGGTAAGATTGTGTATACATAAAGGGCTTTGTTTGAACTTGTTGCCAATTTACTCAACAGCTTTCAGCCTTAATTTATTGCGTTACACACACAATGTTCGCCTCTACAGATGGCCAGAGTACCACTTATTGTCAAACCCAATTATACTAATACATCCTAGTTTATAAAGTACCACACACAGTAACTATTTTTTATCCTGCTGCTCATCTATATCTTTTTCCTAATATGCCTGCTTTAGTGGGTTACACAAATGTATCTTTGTGTTACTTTGTGCACAACATCATTATTTATATGAGCTTTCATTTTCTATAAGCTTCACTTTCACTGTTACTCTGGGGGTGTGTGGAAGCGTTTTAATAGCAATTAGCAATATGCTAACACTCATTCAGTATTGAATGTGAAGGTTAGCTCAGTACATACTTAGTTGGCTAACTGAGAAGGTCAGCATGACTATGAGCCCTATTGAGTAGCAGCCCTTAAAATATGGATGAGGACTGTTGTCAGCTGCACTCATTACCTCAACTACTATAGGCAAACCCAGAACCACCCATAACGTGTGTTAATCTGGTCTGTGGTTGTTGGTAAAGACTGTTTTTGTTTTGAACAGGGGATGTCCTGATCCAGATATCTGAAACACAGAGAAGACTCACTGCAGAGATGGAGGGAGTGGTCAGTACATTTCCTTAGTAGGTGCAGAATACCTGCACCTTGATAGCACCAACTAAAAACATGGACTTTAAAACACTATAAAAACATGAACAACAACTGTAAATACCTAAATCCTAAAAACTATTTTGCGTGCCTGGCGGTGATAAAACCATACTTTGAAGAATGACAATGAATTCAACACAACATATTACAGTATGTAGAGCACATTATCATGATCTAACTTTCCTAAATCTTTTCCAAAATGTGGATGTAACTTGTTTTAAAAGTTGGGAAAATACCCTGTTATTGTTAGAGAAAAGTTTATCCTTTCACCTAATTACTTAGTGTATCCATCGAAAACACTGCTTCATTGTAGTTGCTTCCGGTGATGGAGAGAATAAAAGCTTGCCGTGCAATTACTCAGCTGACCCGAGGAAGGACCACATTTGTTTACATCTTTAGTCAAACAATTCAGTCAAGCTCATACTGTTTGAACAAGGGTAAAAGTTTTATTGATCACTTGTTTCCATCACAAAATGCATTGTCTTTCTTTCTGCTGCAGTTTCAGTGGTTCCAGATAGAAGTGTTGCAAGCAATGGAGAACAATATTAAATTGGATGAGGAGTACATTGATGTAAGTTTACTTCATAACACATGTGCTTCATTAGAAGCCTACATGAATATGCTACTTATTTATTCTCTAAAGCAATTGATTACATTACCAAGAAAAAATTCAAGGCAAGACAGAAAAAGTCAAATATATGCATTTAGCATCTGAGTGTTGTACAAATGATTTTTTTTCTTCTACATGTGCAAAAGTCCTAGGATGATGTTTTTTTTTTTTTTTTTAGCAAACCAGATAAAATTCCTGCCTTGAGCCCAGGTACATAATAGCTTAAGTCTTAACCCTTTAAGATCCTGGCCTGCCGCTTTTGGTAGAGGTAAATTTGTAATGACTTCAATAAATTTCTTCAAAAGATTGTGGAAATAAACCTGCCTGAACCATTTCTACCAATTGGTTTGGGTATGTAAAACCCAAACTAAGTGTTTGTTATAACACAACTGTTTCAAATTTGAACCATTTCACTGTTGTTACATGTTTATTAATGACTTCTTTTTTAGCATCTCAACCATTTGCTGAAACTCAAACTCATTATGTTTATTCTTGTCCTAAACAAACAGAAAAATACATTTTTTCTGGCCTTTTTGTTCGTGTGAAAGTCTGAGTTAAAGATGCTAATAGCATCTCAGGAATTAGCAATTTTCTTTGTTTTTTCTGTTTGTTTGGTGGAATGTCAAAGTCTGAATGTCGAATGTCAGAATGACCCAGTTTGAGTTGCAAGCAATAAATATTTTAAAAGAAGATAACTCTGGTTAATGGATTCACCATAACAGATCTGAAATACAGCAGGAGGCTATTACAAGCACAAAAAAGATGATGTAGCATTGCCACCTGTCGTCATGATGGTGATGATGGTTTCCTGCCTCTTAAACAAGAGAGCATTTATTTGTCATGTCAGGAATGCCAATATCAAGCTTGATCAAAATCAAGACAGGTGACTGTATTCTGCATCTTGGAGAGCATGCAAGAGGAGGGATAAACAGCTTTTAACCATCATCATATGTGCATCCTATGAACAATTGGGGGAAACTTTATCGTTCTTTAAGTCAAACTGTTTGTTGTGCTGCAGGGTAGTCGCAGAGTGTATGAGCTGGAGGTGAGGAACCAGGCAGAGGCTTTGGAGAAACAACTGAGACGTGGAACCTACAGGGACTCTCTGGTAAAAATCTATACTCATAAACTTTGGGCTGGTTCACATGTGAGCATATATATAAGAGTGTAGCAATAATACTTTTTGTGACATTGTTTACATGTGATAGTTCTCTGTGTGTTTTCAGGAGAACAGTGACTACATGCTGTACCTGAGGCAGAGCCAGCAGGAGATCCTGAAGGAGGAGGAGAGGAGGTATCGCTTCTTGGCAGAGAAGCACTGCGGCCTCACACAGTCACTCCTGTTCCTAATTAACAGGGTATGCAAACACACTTGCCAGTCCTGCATACCAGCAGAAAACTAAAGTTCACCACATTGTGTGTTTCTTACAAAGTTAAAGCACCACCTGATGAACCATGTGCCTTGTTTTGATAATAAATCAGTGTATGGGAGTTTAATTTAAGATAGTCACCATAGTAACCAGCTGAAATCATGCTCCAAATCAGTGTTTGTGCATCTGAGCCAGTTATTCATGAAAGATCCAGTGTGCAGGATGCAGTGATATCCTACAGATTACATGTTGCAACTGACTCCTGTAGGAAAAACTATATAACCATGACAAACTCTAAATTCAACACACATAGTGCACATGCCCAGCAGTAATGGAAAAGATAAGCAACATGGAAAATATAACTAAAAGTAAACTTGTTTTGTTCATTTTTTTGGGTTTGGTTTGCACCACCTGTCAGTCAGCAGTGCTGCTGCTTCTTGGGAACCCTGAATATCCAATGTCCCTGTCAGCAACATAGATACTGAGTATGTCAGCATTTTTATTCTAGTCATGTCATGGCATGTTAATTCCTTAATTATTTGATCAAACTCTAGTTTAATTTTACATTATCTAATTTACTGAAGTTTATGCTAATCTTTTTGCTACCCTATTAGTTTGAGATTTAATGAGGTCCTCAGTTCTGTCATCTGTTTTCAGACTGGTGGTTCCCTCCAGCAAAAGGCAGACGGATGGAAGGAGAAAGTGAATGAGACGAGGGGCTCAAGAGCTCGAACTCCCACCCATTTGGACCAAGAGGCACAGGTACTGACAAGTGATCTGATTTAGTGTATTGTTTTTTTCTATATGCAACATTACTTCTTCAGGAATTAGCGAACATTTAGGAAACACATTTACATTTTGAAAACAAATTCACATTTTAGAGAAACAAATTTACAAAATACTAAAAACTTGCTCAAGTTCTGAGACAAATCTATGGGATTTATTTCTACGGACAGTCAGCAGCGTTTCATTAAGTCTTTCTGTCCTTTTTGCAGAGTTGACTTGAACCAGTTTACACATCTTTATTATTCGCACGGATGGTCTCTTGAACTTTTTCATGAAACATGATACTTCTTGGAGCCCCACAAGAAAAAAGTTTTATTCCCCTGATGTGTTGAGAACTGTCTTCAACCACATCTGTGAGAACAAAATGACATTTTCTTCTCTGGGCCTCAAGAACAAGACAAAAGTTCTCTCTTCTCATGGAGTATGGATCAGGTTTGAGTTCACAGTCAGATCTGGCCTCCCCCAATTCCTCTTGCCTCAATGCTGGATCTCTACCATCCATCCCAATCATATCTGGCTCTGTTTTTCAAACACTGGATGAACCAGAAGCAAAGTTTCACTTGTGAAATCTTCTATGGAGAGCTGCACAAATAAGCACTCACCAATATTTTGACCGCCAGCATTCGGAGGATATAGCAGACCAGTTTGTATATAGTTTAATTTTAAGGCCAATGTTTCCGAGGCAGTTCTTAAAGGTCTGGTAGTTTGCACCGCTTTCTGTTGACTGTTTTACCAACCCTTGACCCAGACAGCAGATAATGGAAAGGCAGGTGTTTGAGAAATTATTCTTTGGCCATGGCATTTGCAGCCTAAAACCAGCTGCTCTGAACATTGTTTTACAAACTAAATCCAGCACCAGCTTGTTAGACCTATCAGTTGCTTTCCACTGACAGTAAATCTTCCTCTGCCAGCTTCGAGGATCAGTAAGCTCCCTGCTTCAGACAGTTGCCAGAGATGAGGATATGTCTTGGGCCAGGCGGGAGCAGCAGGCACTGGGCAGAGTGCCCTCTAGAGGTGAGAAATAGATGTGGCTGTTGCGCCTGCAACATGTTACCAATGTAATAGTTGGCAAAATTTGGATGAACTTTGAAACTTTGCCTGTGTATATGCCTAGAGTATTCTCATCTTCTGTTAATTTTTCCTCTTTCCTTTCTTTTTTTTTATCTGTCCTCTTCTCCAGCACCATCTCCCCTCCCCAGTCGCTCTCGCTCCAGTTCAGTGGGAGAATCACTGGGTCTTGGAGCAGGAAGAGCCATGAGAGCTCTTGTGTCTCATCCCTCTTCATCAAACCCAAAGCTTCTACCTTTTAACAGAGGAGAGACTGTCATCGTACTGGTTCAGGAGCCTCGCAACGGGTGGCTATACGGACGCACGGACAGCAACCTGCGGTGGGTTCTTTTTTTGGGAGATTTATGTGCAACTAGAAGCAGAGCCAAGATTTTCTGAATCTTATCAGATTCTAAAATAAATGTCCAGTGTTTTCACAGCATCCAGGTTTTGAAAAATTATTTTTTGACCGTGACCAATATTTTGTTTTTTCATATTGCTGCTCTTCCTTGTAACCAGCAGAGACAATGGAAGCTGTTCTCGGAACAGGGATTAAAATACTATTTGGCTTACCTTTAGGAGTCTGCACTTGCTGTATTTGCAATACAGAAAGATTTTTTACTCACTTGAGCCATGGTATTGATCAGTAGTAAAACAAATCCATGAATTAACACAAGTGTATGAAGTTAGGAGATGAAGATTGGCATTTTATTACTATAAACGACAAAATCTAATTATCTAGAACAGAAACATTGCGTAACATTTATGGGCAGAGCATGTCAGTGTATCAAATACAAATCTGCATAAGACATTATGAAAGTAAGAGCAAGCATATGAAGACAATAACAAAAAGTGGATTAATTTTGTATTAAGGCAAAGCCACGCATAAAAGTAAAACATTGATGTTGCTCAGAGCCAGACTAATAGAGATGAACACCAACACTGGTCTTGTTTTGCTTTGGTTCTTTTGCAAACCTTGCTGGGATTAAAGGATAATCTGCTGCAAAACCTTATTATAACTGGACTGCAGTGATGTATCATTTCTGAAAAATCTAGCTTTTTCTGGGCAGAACATTATTTTGATGGGCACACCATGTGGCCAATTCCATTTCAGGAAAGTCTTGGATCATTTATGCTCAACGCAGTTGATACTCAGACGAATGGACGGTTTGGTCTGTGTCCTGTGTCGGTTATTTGTTTATCAGGGTCAGTTTTTCCAGGGGCTTAGCTTTTTGTCCCTTGATGCAGTAAACGGAGCAGTACTACTGAAAATCATTGGGGCAGTTTTGAGTTGAATAACCCACACACAACTAGCAAAATAAACAAATCAGAGAAGAAGAGCAACAGGAAGAAGATGATGTGGAAACCGCCAAATCAAAAGCACCCAATAAAGACACAGAAGAAGTTTAGAACAAAAAACTTTGTGGTTTTTATTCTTTTACTTCTTCTAGTGTTTTTAGATGATAGTAAATTACTTTATAGTGAAATATTACTGCTATCAGCCATTGTCAAAATGTGAACTTCAAACTCAACACTGCCCACTAATGGATGATGTCCAGCTCCAGTCCTCGACAGCCTCAATCCTGTAGGATTTAGTTGTCTCCCTGATCAACACGCCTGATTCAAATTAAATGCCTTTCCTCAACTTCATGTCGTCAGTTCTGCCTACTCATCTTGACTCATCAATCAGATTCAGGCATGCTGCAGCAATAAAAATCCAAGACCTGCAGGACAGAGGCCCTTGTGGACTGACTTTGGACACCCCTGGTTTAAAGGTTTGACGAAATTATTGAACATAATTATAATTTCTGCAGTAAGAAAATCCCGACTTATCTTAAACAAGATTTATACCCGTGCGGCATCTGCGTAAGGTTAAGTCGTGCTCCTTGTTGGACTGTGGAGACCCAATGTGCACCTCTTCTCAACCTGATGGTCATCCTTTCTTGCAGCGCGGTTATGAGGCAGTGCTTCCTCTAGTTGGTTAGTTTATGATTACGCGTTTTTGGATTTCTGGAGCTTCTTACTGAGCTTGTGCATAAAGATAGAAAAAAACTGCAACATGATGCCACAACCATACACTCAAGTGTGAGATTACACATTTCACTGGCATCAGCTTTGCCGGCCATACCGTAGCCTTGTGACTTTAAATCCAGTTTAAAGGAACAGAGTCAAAAGAGTTGGATATTTGGAATGAACTGAATTTTTTGTAACGACTGGACTGAATCCTTCCCATCTCTGCTGAAGCGGTCTTGAAGTATTGAGAGGACAAACCCACGCAGTCCACATCTGGGTCATGGCTGACATATTTTACATGTCAGTGTGTGTGTTTTTACCACAGTTGTTTAAAGCTTAATTATGTGTACTTATTGAACGTTTTGGTCATTTAGGTTTGGCTGTGTAGTCGATAACATATTTTTCATTGATGTGACAAACTCAGAACACACTTTCATCTCTGATTTGCTTTGACTTTAATATTACAATATAATTCATTAACAAACATATAATATCATGAGAGGACAGAGAAGTATCTAAATTTGAACCGATCTGTTGTCTAATCTGCTGTGTTTCATGTCCTTTAGTCAGGGCTGGTTTCCTGCTGCCTATGTGGCTCCTGTTGAAGGTTTCTCCAACACTTTGGCTGCCAGGTGGGAGTTGCCAGTCAATTGTCAGTCCATACAGCAAAAACAAAACATTTTAAAGCTGAGAAAAGCTTCAGATGTTTTTCTGTTTGTATCAAAAACTTTCAGATAATATTTTTTATACTACTTTGACTCACACAGTGGTGGTTCTCAAAGAAGCCACAGTATGAATAATCTGCTGGACACTGACACTCACACCGAGCAGCCAGAAGGAAAGAGTTATGGTGACATCCCACCCCCCGCCAAACCAAACCGCCGAGCCTCTGTAGACTTCCGACCGATCTCTCCAGTCCCTGAAAAGAAGACAGAACCAGCGGCGGAAGCAAAACCTCTGCCTCCTCCCCCACCACCTCCTCCTCCAACCAGTCACAACCTCAGAAGTGGCTCAGCCGATTTTCAACCAGTCTCTCCCCTTTCCGACAGAAAGGGTGACTTAGCAGCTGATGTCCAGGTATTACATTGTTATATAGTGCGTGGTCATTGTTGTAATGATAATTATTATCTTTAATGAATTGATTTGACTTCAATTCTTTTGGTTCTTACAATTTTCATTTCTTAGGCATTATCACCACATGGGCCACCTGAAAACCCGCTGTTTCCAAGGTAATTTTATTTTAGTGTTTACTGGGAAAAAAAAGAGAAAAAAACCAAAAGTTTGGATTCCTATAATCAATTGCATAATAAATATCAGCGCTCTCTTGACATTAGAGAAAATATATGAGTCTAATGCAGTGGTGGGGAAGCTTGGTCCTCATCCTGCTAGTTTTCCATGTGCCCCTGCTCAGACACACCTGTCAAATTGAGTCACTGCAGAACTTGAGAAGCTGTTGGATCCATTTATTTTTATTGAGCGGTTAGAGCAGGGAGACATGAAGAAAGTGCAGGACTGTTGCCCCTTCAGGACCAGAGTTCCTCACAACTGGTCTAATGTGAGTCAAGATTTAAGACTAATTCTATATCTAGGTTGAGAGGTATTGATGTAAGTAAGATTGTTTTACTGCATCAGGGAATTGTTTGGTTATACTTTTATTACACACATAATTTTTAATTACTGAATTCCATAAAAAGTACAGTAAATCTCTTAGTTTTTTTATTTCTATTTTTTTTTTTTTTTTTTTTTTTTGCTTAGTATTTAGCAGCAACTGTTTCAACACCAAAGTTAAACCCAAAGACTTGTCACAACCTTCTAAAACATTAAACAGTTTAAGTTGTGGAAAAATGACCCCATGAAGCATGCTCCCAACCCACAGCCAAACTTTACCTTCCTCAAGCTGGGGTCACTGTGGTGTTAGTTTCTCCACCTGGATCCTTTGCCTCTGTGTGTATTTGTTTTATTTGGCAGAAATCAGTTGAGCGTGAGTTGTATCATGTAACATTTTCCACCATACTCTTGTTTCAGAGGTACAAACCCGTTTGCCACAGTAAAGCTTCGGCCCACAACAACCAATGACAGATCTGCTCCTCGGATCCACTGAGCTGTTGCCACTCATCCAGGTGGAGTTTGTGACTCACGCTGCGAGATCAGGTTGTGAAAGCAGGATAAATGTTGTTGTTGGTACCTCTGACATGTGATGGCTTTTAGCCTGATGAACAGGGGGTCTTTTTTGGGGGGGTGGCGGATGGGGGGGGGGGGGGGGGGGGGGGGGGGGGGTGGATGTACAGTGTTAGATAAAACAACTCACTTGTACCAAAATAAAAAATGACACTGTATGGAAAACTAAATGATTGAAACCGTGGATTAGAATCATTATTTTAATAGCTGTCTGTACAGTAATTCATTTGTTATGTGTTTGGTGTTTGTTTCTGATGGTAAAAATATGAAAAGAAAGAAGCTTTTTGAAAATACTCACATCTTCTTTAAATCTCATGGGGGCTTCCTGGTTATGCCTCTGTTCATTTTCACTGATAAACAACCTTGCTAGAAGATTAAGCCACATACTTGCTCTACTCACATTTGTATTGATCTCATCATTTCAACACAGACTAACAAAGCAAATAAATATGCTTCTTTTGACATTTTTTCATGTTCTGTGAGTTATTTGCTTCATCACAATGATAAACATTAAGTAAAGAGACATTAATTCAAGTTTGTTTTTTTTAATATAATTTCATTAACTGATGTCTTTTCTCTCTTCACAGCTCTCCTTTTAAATGATTTTACTTACTACATTGTCTTATCAGAGGCAGGGAATGAGGAGGAGGGGATAAAGGTGAGGTAAAATGTTTTAGGAAGAGGAGAAGAAAAAGGTGAATTGATACATTAGCATCCAGAAATCAAATTAAGTAATATGAGATGCACGGCTTAAATTAAACAGAGGAAGTAAAATGGGACTTAAGGAGTCTTTAACATATACACCTTCTACAACACTAGTACCATCTTTAAATCTTTGAGAACGACTGAATTCTTACAGCATGTGTGGTTAAATACATAAAAAATGAAAATCATAAATGAAACTAATGCCTCCTCACGGTGACTGCCCGTTGGCCTTTTTTTTTTTTTTTGGTAGTTTCGTATCAACCAGGCCAAGTGTGACTCCATATGTGGAGTCCACAGGAAAGTAAGAAGAGTTTGAAGGTGGCAGGGATGAAGAGGAGGAAGAAGGGGTTCATCTGTCCTCTACTCATGCACCAAGGTCTCAAATTCTGGAAATTAAAACAAAAAAACAAACCAAAACATGTGAAATTGTGCACAAGTGGGTCAAGCCTTACCAATTACAAAGGTCAGCAATATTCAAGTTCTTATTTTAACAATAGAAAGAGTCTTGATGGTCAATGTTGTCAATGCTTTTAGTCAGTTTGAATTTATTTGACCATGTTCAATTTTACACATTTTTGCACAAGCTCTATTGTAAGCCTTTAATCTTTGACAACAGGAAGCCCGGCCCAAGGTTAGAATATATTTTAATTTCACTGTGGGATGTTACTCCCTCTGCTCACCATCGATGCCGATCTTGCCGTCTCCATCTTTGTCTGCAGCTTGGAGGAATGCTTTCGTCTCAGCATCAGTCAGATCTCTGCCATCCTTAGAGAATCCCTTCAGCACAAACCTGTATGAAAAAAACAAACATTGCAGACCAAATTCATTCCACTGTAGCAGTACAATGTGCAGACTACTCAGACTCTGGAATAACTTGGGTTATTATGCATTGTTGCATCTATTTGAAATCCTTACTTGAGCTCTTCTTCCTCTATGAATCCACTCCCATCAACATCCAGGACCTGGAAGACCTTCTTAACATTCTCAGCTGTCATGGCCTTCATTCCCACCATTTCAAAGAACTTCTTTGGATTGAATGTTTCAGCTACAAGAGGCCAAGCAAAGGTCAGATTGTTAATCTTCCAAAATTAAAAATAGACTCCTACTTCTCATATACACATGCACAGAACAAGACACAACAGGTTTTTTATTTACTCATGAACTGCATGTACATAACCACCAAATGTGCCCATCAGGCGTAATGTCTGTACAGACCTGCAAAGGCATCAAGAGCTTTCTTGATCTCCTCTGCTTTTAACAGATCCGTCATTACCATCCTGCCAGCTGGAAAGAAACAGAGAAATGGCAAAAAGATGCACTGTCAGTACTGAAAGGACAACATTTATATTATATAGTTGTGTACAGTCATTTGGGACACAGAAATAAGGATTTTGTACAAAAGTGAAAAAAAATCTTTGAATCCATTTATCCTAAAAATGTGTTGACTGCTGAGGAATAAACCTCAGCTCAACAGTTCAATGATCCAGTCTAACAATTTCCCTTTGAGCATACACATGGTATATATCACCCATGATTTCTATTTTATTTGCATGTGTAATTTGTAGATTGGTGCTCTCTCAGATAGACACACAAGTTGGTCATTCTGTCATCCTAAAGTTGTTTTTATATGTGCCGCCTCTGCAAATTTCTGTTGGACGAGGACTGCAGCATTGGAGGACTGCTCCATTTGTTCACTGATTCTGTGTTTCTTACAGATTATAATTTGTCAAACAAGCATTTACAATAAAACACTCCCCAAAGGAAGAAAAATTTCCTGCAATATGTAAAAAGAGTGAACCCTAATGCAAGTCAGAGAACTGCAGTAGTGTTTACTTTTCAGCAGGTGTCACAACTGAGCTGAGGGAGGAACTCAGGCTTCTTGTTTGGTTAAGAGCACTCTGAAAGTGTTGGGTTGACAAGACAAATGTTTGGTCAGATCATTTTTGTGCCCTATTAATTTCCCTTGTGTAAGTGTGTGTGAGCATTTCTAGCTGTGTAAGTCACACACATTGGTGACAGACAGCATGTATCCATTAGACTTGCAGAGCCCCCAGTAAGGCTGTGCTGATACTCCCTCTGCAGGTTGCTCTGTCTGGAGTCCAACAAAATGATGGCACACCCTAACTAAAGGACAGAGTAAAAACAGAATTTATTTACTGCCTATTTCTTCTCACCTTTCCTGACACCTGCCATATGACTGACTTTTGGCATCAAAAGCCAATTAAGGGAACATTTATTTGTGGTCTTTGAGATGTTTATTTATGTCCCCGGCTATCAAATATTGCACTGTAAAGATAATACCAACAGATTAAAAGACTGTCAGTCATTTGTTTAAGACAAAAAGCTATATAGACTCTTTTTGATATTCTGCTTACTTACAAAAAAAGTTTTTCACATCGTTTCAGACTGTTGAGATTTACAGCTTCATGTCTTATTGGTGTGCCTAGAGGTAGAACATGCATTTCAGTCATCGCTGTCATTAACATGACCACAACACTCCTAATATCTCCTCAACGCGATTTTTAATTCTATGTCAGCAAACAGTGGGACAGATAAATATCTGGGAGACCCTGTTTTCCCACCACTGATTCTATTCCTTATGTTGTGACTGTCTGAGTATGTGCTTATTTCTATTAAGGTGTTTTTTGTTGGCTTCTCGGACCGCCCTTGGTGGGGCAGTGGAGAGACTCTTCTTTTTTCCCCCTCAACCCCCTGTTTACCTCATGTTTTCTTGACGATAAATGAGATTCTGATTCTGATATGTAATAATTTAGGGTGTAAATTCTTATATTTATTTACAGGACTTGTAATTAATTTGATTAAATGCATTTTAATCGCATAACAATATTTGCCCCAAAAACCTTTTTTTTTTATTTACATGGTTTTAGTGGATGACTGAATCAAATAGTAGACACAGGGATTGACAGTTTAAACTCAACCTATATTAATGTCTGGAAAAATGTATGTTATTGCATTTCGATTTAAAATAGTAAAAAAAAAGAATGAAAAAACATCCCTCATTAAAACTATGAGACCTTAAGTTCAAATATTTTTCAAATTACTTTTCATAACAGCTCCAGCACTTTTAACTTTTTACATTTTAATCCAAGGCTGCACTGTGGCACAGTGGTTAGCACTGTGGCCTCACAGCAAGAAGGTCACTGGTTCGAGGGGTTTGGTCAGTGGCCTTTCTGTGTGGAGTTTGCATGTTCTCCCCATGTATGCGTGGGTTCTCTCTGGGTTCTCTGGCTTCCTCCCACCATCCAAAGACATGCATGATAGGTTAATTGGTCACTCTAAATTGCCCATAGGAGTGAGTGTGAGTGTGAATGGTTGTTCGTCTCTGTGTGGCCCTGCGATGGACTGGCGAGCTGTCCAGGGTGTACCCTGCCTGTCGCCCAAAGCCAGCTGGGATAGGCTCCAGCTTCCCCGCGACCCTGAATTGGATTAAGCGGTTCAGAAAATGAATGAATGAATGAATGAATGCATTTTAATCCACACAATTAATGAAAAGACATGATACCATGGTCAGTGATAATAATGCCAACTGGCGAGCAATATTATCGTATCTACACACACTAACATTTGTTAGTGTGTATAGGGGTCGGGGCTATGCAGCATCTGCTGCTGCTAACTGAGAGTAAACTATATGTGCTTTTATGTTACTCAACACAAGTCTGTGGATTATACAGACTGAATCAAAACTAAATATAGCACTAAAGTTACTCATTTATTAGCTTTGGTCTATCGTGTGCACTAGTGTCCAGGAAATTGTGAACTGATGAACGTTCTGTGTTTTAGGATTAAATAGGTTCATTTTTTTTTATGTGTTAATTTTTCTGTGAATAATGAATTGCAATTAACGCGTTGAAGTCCCATTCCTAGTAATAACCTATAGAACATTATACACGCACATAAAAAGTGATGAAATGGTATTTCATGAAAACTTGCAGCATCACATGCCAGCATTATAATTCATTTTACTTTGGTCGAACGTCTACGTTTTATTGGCAGCAAGACAAGACCATATTTGTTGTAAAAGGAAAAAAAAAAAAACTAAACAGAGTAAAATCAACTTTTTAGTGTTATTTTAACATGGCTGTTTTGTTGCTGGGATGCCTGCCGTCCAGACCAATCAATCAAGAAAAGATTGGACGATGAACACATTTAACTACTAAGCAGGTGTTAGCTTAATTTAAGCAAACATATGATAACCATCCTTTAAAAACAATCGCAGTTGATTTTCTCAGTTCCAAAATACTTAATAAAAAAGTGCCTAACTTGCAATTTTATTGAGATTAATTTCCTGCAGTCACCCAACTAAACTTAAGCAGATTTTATATCTTTGGTGTCCTCTAATGAAGACTAGTTCAGCATCCGTCTTGCATCCTGTCTCTTCTCTTTGCTCTCTTGTGTCAGTAAATGTCAGTCAGAAAATTGCGCTTGTCTTATCGCTTGCTCTGTCACTTTCTCGCTTTTTTCCTCACTTTCCCTGTGAGAAATTAGAAATGGTGCATGTTCAAAGTGTCCAATGTGTCGAGACCCAGCTGCTGGTGTGTAATGCAGTGTCGTAAAGTAAAACACAGCTGTCATATGATTTTCCAGGAAAGATAAAAAACATGTGGTTACTCATCCTCGAGATGCTGCAGAGCAGCAACAGCTCCAGGAATTTATATAATAAATGTGAGGGGATCAAAAAGCATACAGAGCATATAAACTGAGCCTATATTTGTCATAAAGAAATAACAATTTCTTCATTTTAACATCTCAGTTGTTAGTTTTGTTTAATTGAACTGTTAAGATAGTTAGTTGTTTTCATAATGGTTTTGACTTTGAGGTTTGACGGTTGTGTTGAAAGAAATGCACGGTTGCGTAAAGGCCAAAGTCCTTCCCTGAAACCTAAATGTCCTGAAGACAGAATGACTCTGCAGTTTATACTACAGTGAAAATATGAGCTTGTCACGTTAGCTGGGTTTTTGTTTTAGCACCATAACCAGTCTATTTGTCAAATAGAGGCTTTTCACTGAGTTTGATATATAAATAAAACTGTCAACCTGAGTTTTTCTTCAATAAAGTGGCCTTAGTTTTACAGCCTCATCTATTCATTTGATGAAGGCAGCAATGAAAAATCTTGGTCAACATCAGTTGAGACATCTAACAAGTTGAACTATCCGAAAGCACACAACAAGAGTAAGTACAATGAGCAAGTAAATACAGTCAAGGCACAACACTGGGAGTGTATTATTAATGAATATGTACTCATTTCAAGGTAAAGGAACAATGTTGGAAAAAATAAAAAAAACAATTAGAAGATGGATGATCGAGTCAGGCTATATTGCAATAGTTCAATATGTCACATTTTAATAGTGACACATAAACCAACACCCTTTCACCAACACAGGCTCCTAACGTTATCTTCTAGTTGATTCTAACCACTGCAGAGCAGAAAATAATAGGAGACAACACACTGCAGTGTGTGGGTATGTATGAGATACAAAATCAATATCAAACTAACTGTGTTTAGAGAAATCACTTATACGGACCCCATATTTGAACCCCTCTAAAAAAGCTGCTTTAACTTGCCACTGTCAGAGACATATTTGACCAGCATTACTGATAACGCTTGAAGATGTGACATTTTAATAATGATGATGAACGACTCCCATTAAGATACTTTGTAGATATCAAAGAATGATTCTAATCATTTCAGATTGTGGTAATCTTTGAATTTATTTTGAGTTGACAGGTCATATTTATATAAACCTTCCACATCATTGATGCTCATGATAGATTGAGTTTCTGCAGAGCAGAAACCAGATCTCATCCAGAGGTTTAGAAATTCACTGCTGCTATTCACCTTGCAGCTACAGCATATTCTATCACTGGCTGACACTTCAGCTTTATTATTTATCCAACTAGCACTGACATTTCATCTGGTTGCAGCTTTTCACAGGTAATCCTTGCTATCGTTGTGGTTTAGCTTTCTGCTCTACAGATGCCTGCAGCTCAATCTTGCAATCTAGAAACTTATTTCTATTTGTGTGTTTAGTTTTGAACGTCTGTTCTCTGCTACATTCATTACTATTTCTTTGTCTTACCTCAATGAAGGGGTGGATGACTGCAGATGAAAGGAGAGAAATGAGGCAAAAGGAAAAGTGATGGAAGGCGACTGGAGAAGAGAAACGGTCTGGAGATGGAAGTAAGATGGGAAAGTTAAGGGGGAGGACACAATAAGACTTTTATAGCTGCCTCCAATCTCATACACAGTTGTCCCACGTATCCCCCATGCACCAATATCATCCCCACCTCTATTTTAAGACGAGGGGTTTGTCAAGACATGACGCAAACGCTGTTGGCCTATTAATAATATTTCTTTATGTGACTTTCTTCAGACTTAATCTCCACCCTGGGTTTCTTTCTTTGCTCTGTACAACACATCTGTCCTTTTATGCTCTTATCTGCCCTGATTTATGCCTCCATCTTTGTGCTGAGGCTTATGTTGACCAACTAGCACTGTTAGATAGTAGTGTAAGGTAAAAGCAAAACACTAAAACACAGTGTGACAAGGTCGTACTGCTGTAAGTAAAAACAAAAGAAGTTAGACTTCTTTATCTTAAATATGAACAAGTAAAAAAGAAAACTACATCAAAGAAGATGACAACAATTTAGGTCCACAGTCATCAGTGTCGTCTTGGGGTGTTGTCGATAAAACAGCTTTTTATTCGATTTTATAAAATTCCAGATCTTATCAAGTCAAATATTTTTATTACTGTAACTCAACATAACAGATAAATGCAATTGTTTTATAAAAAAAAACAAAACAAAAAAAAAAAACTTTGGATTTTTATATTTAGACTTTTTATAAATATGCTGTTTTGTCTCCTAGCCTTTACAGAAATCAAGCATGCATCACATCACACCAGTAAACAACAAATGAGAATCACAGAGTGAATGAGAATCAGCAGGAATTATCTAAATGTTCTTGTATCGAGGTGAGGCCTTTTTTTTATCTGCATTTCACTGCTTTTCTGTGAAAAACATATATTTTAAGCTGTTGATTAATGGATTGGTTTTGTACAATGATTGCTTGTTTCTGATTATGAACTACACTTAGCTTTTTTCAGTTCTTTGATATTTCTGTTCTGTTAGTTTTTTTTTTCCTGCTCTGTAACTCAATAGTGTTTCACTTCAGTGTATAAGCATGCATATGAAGCACATCATGCATGTTGCTACAGTAGGAAATTTGCTGGGTGATCTTTTTGTTCATGGTGGAATTTTTTATTACATACAAAAAGTTGCAGGCTCCAGCTCATAGTTTAAGCTCTTGTGTTTTCCATCCATTTTCTTAGCTGCTTGCTCCATTTAAGGGAAGAAGCTGAAACCTATCCCTGCAATCACTGGGCGAGAGGCAGAATACACCCTGAACAGGTCACCAGTCTTCTTGTGTTTTTCCTCCATTTTTCTACTGTGATCACAATAATCTCCTGATTTCTATTTTCAGACATCAGACTTACTGTTACCTTATTTGTTATCTTTATTTCCATATAATTCTGGACACTATCCTTATTTTTTCCTTAAACATCCATAATTACAGTTTGTGCTACTCAGACACTTAATCTTGGTTAGTGAAACTGCAAGAACAATCAGTTTAGGTTGGTGGCGTTTGAAAGAAAAAAAACTAACTGTCATAATGCTGTAGTAAGTTAAAGAACATATATAGAGGTCTTTTTACATAAAAGAATTATCATTATAGATACTGAATGACATTTAAGAGTGAGTTTATGACATCTAATAGCACACTCCTCTGGTAAACTTCAGATTTTACTAATCATTTGCAAAATCAAGCTGGAATATCAGCATGCTAAATAATTTCATAACTTGCTTACTGCAAAGACTGATCTCCTGTAGAGTGGAGCCTTTCATGGCTTCATTTCAACACCTAAAATTCTGCTTTGACAGTTTTCCCACATTTGGTGTATCGTAAAATAAACTATTAGTATTACAGTGAAATCTTTATATAAAATGAAAACTTAGAGAGACAAGATCCTTACTGGCAGCATCATTTGGCTTTGTTTTGAATCCTACAAAAGCCCTTTTCAGACAGCTCTGTGGTCTTTGCCACTGTGACAGCTACTGTAAATAATTATTCTCCCTTTAATGCAATAACCCATCATTTATTGCTTGATTCAAACCAACTTTTGTTATTATTGTTTTGCTTGAAAAAACAGTGCCAGGGATTGTGGCTAGTATATTCTTATGATTTCATTGGTTTATTTTTCCATAATAAAGCCTTCTATGTGCATCTTTATGACAGTGCACATAAAAAAGACTCATTTGTTAATATTTCTGACAGTATCTTTAATTCAGGGGTCCCATTAAATCCCATTAATAGTGTAATATCTGAAGAAATCACTGCATCTGGAAGGTTAATGGATCCAAACAGCAACCAAATAAAACAGATAAAAGTGTCATGTTATGTAAAAACCTACAGATCACAAAAGTTTGAATTGTCCTGCACTGACCCTCTGTCCTCTCAGTGTCCTGGCCTGAAACTCCCTTAGCTCTCTTGTCTCTATTGAATTACCCTTCATCAGCACTTTCCAGCACTGTGGGAAAATGTGAATGGGAGGGTTGAGGTGGTGAGGACAACATGCTGGAACAATTTGTTGTGGGGGAGAGATGATTGGGACAGAGGTGCACAGATTCATGTGTAATTCGAAATAAATTCAGAAACAAGCCAAGAGTTTGGATAACTGACTCTGAAATGTGAATATACATACAGTAAATAATAAGAAGAAAAAATAACCCTGAACACTGAAGTGGCAGGCTGAGCCGTAATTAAACTCACTGAAGCAGATGCAAACATGGTTGAAAAGTGTACAAAGAGGTCTGCAGATCAAACTGAAAATAGAGAAAAAGTGAGAGGGACAGTGACAGACAGAGAGAGAGAGAGAGAGAGAGAGAGAGAGTGGGAGGAATTAAATGTGTTTTTAATGACCAACATATTATACAGCAACAGGTGGACGATTAGGTCATGGCGATGGCAGCTAAAAGTCATAACTGTGCACAGATCTGTGTGTGTGTGTGTGTGTGTGTATGTGTGTGTGTGTGTTACTGATAGCACAGGGGCATCCCTCGTCTACTCACACAAAGATTAGGAGATATTAGCCCTAAAAATAAACTCAGGGAGACCCGGTGTTAGTAGGAGGAAATTAAAAGAAGTACAACATCAGATGTGTGATTGTACAGTGAAACCTTACTTTTGGTGACTTTTGATCCTTTCACTGTAATATTATCTGTATAAACTCACGTGGGCAGAGCTGTGATGATACATACTGGATGCTATAATGTTGCAACTTTCCAGTTTGGGTCTAAAATCAGTGATAGTTAACTGAACTTGCCTCTACAGTTCCTAACAGTTCAGTCGGACTTCATCATGCCTGCTTTGGTTCATTAGTTAAAAAGAGTCACTATTGCTTTCATGGGTTTGAAATAAAGCTTTTCAGTGTTTGCACTCATTTGACTACAACAATGCTCATAACATCAAGAGATCAGTTCAAACTGCACAAAGGAGTGGGAGAAGGAAGCCCCACATTTTTCCAAATAGGCACCACATGCCAATGGTTACACTGGAGTGTTTAGTCTTAATATAGTGCCTTGTGTGTGGTTGGGAGTGTGTGTGGGATGAACCAGGATGTTTGGACTTTGGTTTGTTACACAGGCAGCTTGTTAAATCATGGAACACCTTATTTTCAACATTATCTGATGTGCTTTGTTTAGGTACAGGTGACCACTGCCTCAATGTTTGGAAATCAGAAAAAAAAGTTTTCTTTGAAAGACAAAAATGATTCGAGGTTTACTCAAGTCTTCTGGTCATGTTACACCTGATGTCTTTTAAACTGTTTAGCTTTTCAAATGGTAGGTGTGTTTTTACATGACAGGGGATTTGGTTCAATCAACAAATCTAATACTGACATGAAAATCCAAGTTTACATAAATTATTTACTGTATTAACAATGTGTTTACTCAGTCTCTCATGGAGATTTCTGGCCTTTTGTCAGAATCATAACTTCATCTATGTTCTATTAGCAGGAGTAATTATTTTGAAAATGTTTGTTCTCTTTCAACATCAACAAGATCAAGTATTTTGCTGTTACCAGTTGAATTCTTTTGCACCGTGTGAACATCTGCAGAGAAGTCTTCATGGAAACTTTGCAGACCCAGGTGAAAGGCTTTGTTATGCTGAACTACAAGGGCAATGTTAAGATTTCTTGTCCCCACATTCTCCAGGTTGTGTCATACACAGTATTGCAATCTGAAATAACCTACATATAGTTCCCTGAAGGTAATAAGTCAATATTTTCTTAATGAATGCTTGAATGATTTTATTTCTCCAGTCATGGCTATTGCTATAAGTTTTCATGGTGTGCCACCAGGTTTAACTCAGGCAACATAAAGAATAAGTAGCTGTGTTTTCAATACAGTTTTCACTCAATAAAAGTGATATTTCTAAAATTTTAAGATTTGCAGGTGTTTACACTAAGTGGAGTTTAGCATTAGTTGCATATATGGTTTTTATTATCATGTAGCGTCGCTTCAGGGTTTTCCATTTGCTGAGGAGGATTGGCAATGTCTTTTTGAAGCCCTTCTCCCTCACTGTCCCTTTTTAATTCATTGTTTCACTTTGCATGTTGCTGTTGTTTGCTATTGTGTATGACGTGTTAATTTAACTTTTTAATCATTTTTTTAAAAAAAAATCTCTCATCCTCTGTCCATGTCTACTGTGCCATCTTTGCCTGAAGCCAAGCAGTCGCATGAGATCCAAAGACACAAGAGGTGATGCACAAATGTGCAAAAAGTGTTTGTATAAAATTTGATTTTGGAAGCAAAAATCCAAGTTTTGCTTTATACTTCCATGTTGACACATCTAAAAAAAAAACTCATGAGTGTAAAAACCTTTTAGTTATATTTGATGGGTTTTTTTCAAGTTATGGGTTTCCATTACCAGATTTTCATTGCGAAATTTAGGTTTTGCACAATTCTAGGGTCAATGGAAACATTTGGAAAACTGCTCAGCTTCCCTGCTTTCTGTTTCTCTTATGATGCTGCTATGGTAACCAGCTGTCAACATAATAAACAGACCATGTGTTTGTTGATACACTCTGCCAGTGTCACTTCTTGTGTTTCTTAGCATGTGTGTATGTGTGTGTTTGCAAGCTTGTGTTGGTACCTGTCAACATAATGACTAACTGTATTTCATCAGCAGACGTTTTACAGTGTACTTCTGTTTCAGAGTTATATTCCAAGGTTAGCATGTGATAAACTATATACAAACACTTACAGTACACTTCTGTTAAAAACACGCACACACACACATTCACAATCCCCAAATTCTCTCTCCCCCACACACACACACTCACACAAACACAACAGACTCCAGCAGCTGGCCTGACCTTGAAGATAAATACACCCTTAAAAAATGTTTCTGCAATTCATGGCTGGTGATGGTGTGTTACACGAGCAGCGTTTCAAAGGATCCATCTCAGGCTCTGTGAAAATAGATTTGGAGTCGATATGTGCTGCACTGATACTCACACATTTGTCTGTGCACTCGACTGAAGTGTTTGTTTCTGACTTCTGCGAACAAATACAGTCAATCGCGCCCTTTTGCTCAAGGTGCTGCAGATTTTTTTCTGCACTCAGACACAGATGTTCCTTCTCTTTGCCTTGTTTCTTGTGTCTGAGTAGCTGTTCAGCTCATAGCTGACCAGCTTTCACTGTTACTGTATCCAGTGTGGAGACAACAAACATTGTCAAACTGAACATGCCGATGGGCTGCAGGTCTGCTGACTAATGTGTTAGAAAACAAGCATATTTTGGTGCATTATGGAAGCCTGAAGAGACTGTGGATGTTTTTTTGTTATATATATATATATATATATATATATATATATATATATATATATATATATATATATATATATATATATATATATATATATATATATATATGTGTGTTGCAACCATAAGCAAGTGGTTTGGATTGCTCCAGAAGGATTCAAGATCTAGCACAATCAATATCCTACATGTTATCTTGAACATGAAAAAAATATATAAATCAGATGGGAAATCATGCTTGTTATTTCTCTCTCTAACACACACACAATGCCTCAACACATTCACTTTATCTTATCTCATCAACTTTACTGACATCTAGTGTTGGAAAACAAATGCTTCAAAGTGAAAGTAAAGCCTCTGTCATCAGATGTTTTTTCTATAGTCATTTACCTTTAGATCATTTCTGGCAATGACAAGCCCTCATCTTATGAATGTCAACAAGAAAAGTAGTGAGAGAGGTCACTGCGTTCGTGCAAAGGCATTTTAGAGAATGTGTGCGTCGTGTTTCAGATTAGATAAAAGAAATAATATGAGAACATGCTGCAGGGAAAAGGGTGGCACTGACTAAATAGAGGCAGAATATCTCCTAACTATGCAGCATGAAGGATAGACTTTCAGATCTTAGCAGTGGGTTTTAAAAAAAAAAAGATAACAGCCTCTGTAAATGTCATGAATCTTGCTCTATATTAAATTGATCACTAGTAATTCACTTACATTACAATGTGATGCTTGAGGTGTGATCAAGCTGTCACTAAGGTGGGATTGGATTGGTTCTTTTTACACTTAATGTGGAAGATTGACAGAAAAGCGACCAACAGAAAGAAGAGAGTTTATATGCAGAAAAGCCCCCAAGTTCTAAATAATTCCATGCTGCTTGCTATTGCATTTACTGCAACCATACAGGTTGATGAAATAATATTCATGACTGTATTTGCATGTTATTTAGATGTAACATACATTAAAAACCCCTGCCAATGATAGTTTAGAGGGACGCCACCGTTCCAGTTACATGTGCATCTCAATCTGAGGTTATTATGTGTATTTCTGCATAAATATGTCCTAAAGTATCTTCAGACTTTTACATATTTCACCTACCCCTTCATCAGTTGTTAAATAGCTGGTATTCAGATAAAAAAAAAAATGAACGAAAAAAAAAGAAATCTTTACAACTTAAACATAGTTACTATGTTTGATTCAGATTAATGTGACATAATACATGTTCCAGTAGAGTTTAGATTTCTGCAGGCATTTGCACTAGAAAGAACAATGACTGTGCACAGAAGGTTATATTTTTCCTCTAATCCCTTTGTTGGCTCTCCTGTTTCAGTCTTGGTGAAACAAGGTGCTTTTTACTCAGAGGAGCTATGGTTTTATGGTTGTGGTTCCTATTCCTTTCTCCTTTGTAATTCAGCCCACAGACTCCTACTGAACAAGACCCCCGGGTGCCAACAAATTTACATCGTTTACTGAATGTCTGTGAAGACTGACTGGTAAACTGTAGTTACTTTTCTAAATAAAAGGAACCATTTTTCTTAAAACACAAATCACTCTCTCATTGTAAAGATATGTAAATAAATCATGTTGAAATGTGTTTTCATTAAAAACAATTACAAAGAGACTTAGTATGATGCAACTGAAAGAAACCTGTACCACATTAAAAAAAATATGTTTTCTCCTAGATAGGTAATCCTCATTGTGCCCAATTTTATTTTCCATACAGACAAAAGTGCAGATACAGTATAGTTTTAAAATGTATGGCTACATAGACTATGTTGGCTGTTTTTTGGCTATTTCATGCAAATGTCAACCTCACCATGAAAAAAAGTAACCATATTTAAAATAAAACCTGTTTAAAATATATCATCAAGGTCTATCTTTTTTAAGTCAGAAATACTTTTGATCATAATAGTCATGCAAATATATGTTTTTCCTCACTAACAAGGAGATGTTCTAAAGTAACAATTTATTTTCAATGGAACAAATTGTCTGTCTTTCTAAAAGGCCAGAAGGGCAATAAGAAAATCACTTCCAGACATCTTCTAACTTCATTTTTTATTATCGGGAAGGGTTGTTCTATCAAGATGTACAATCATTTGTACTTTTTTTGTCTTCTCATTGGTAGCTGGAATGTGCTGTAATGATGCACATTTATGGGACAGCTGATGTAACATCCATAACGTTTTTAAGGAAAAGTTTTGATTAAACATCTATTTGGAAAGTAATTTCAACCAAACTTTCTAAGCAAAGTTAACTTTTATGAGGATGACATATTAGCAACAATTTGCCAGTAACAATAGTCTCATTCGGACAGAGACGTTCTAAGAACTGTCCTTCGCCAGAGAACCGTGTCACTTTGCATTCGGACATGAGTCGGAGACCCGATCTCTACCGATCTGACGCAACCATCTGCGACAGTGACGTGTTATTTTAGCGCCACTCAGCAACAAAACAAACCGCGAAGAGGAAAACACCACAAAGGAGCAAAAATGGAGAGCGACAAGGCCATCGTGTTCTTTGTGTGCTTTCGAACCCCCTCTGGATTTCCTCGGCTGAAAAAACGGCCAGCAGGGCTCTGACTTCGTCGTCCGTCCACTTATCAGCTGCGTTCTCCATGCTTCCGTAAACAGTGGTTTTTAAAAATGGCGGGGTCTGACGATGCGGAAATTAAGTAGCGGCGCTCAGCGCGAGGGCGTAGCTATCACCTACGTCAGCCTGGTTCGTCAGATGCGTTCCTACAGAACTAAGGAAAGACCCGGAAGTTGAGTAGGCGCTGAAATGGTTATAGGAACTCAGGGGCATGGTCCCTAAGTTCCGATCTGTCCGAATGCGCCAAAGAACTGAAAAGGTTACAGGAACGTCAAATGGTTCCTACAGTGGGAAAGAGGCTAATATATCAGAGTCTGGTCAGCTAATCAACCATTACTGGTTTAGAGTATGAAGAACGTGTCTTATTCTCATATGAAGCTTTTCTTTATTTATTGCTTTTTCCATAAGTATCATGCCATGAATAAGATTGATATCTGTGTGGTTTAAATGAGCTGGTCAAAGGTCATACTAAGCCACTCATAGCTGTTAGCTCTAGAAGCGGGTCAGGTATTGTACCTGTCAGTTTCCGTGTGACAGCGGTGTGTGTGGTGGCATTTCCCCGCCCTGACAGGATCACATCTGCATGGCCACATGAATGTTCAGTCGTCACATCTCTTTTTGAGGAACTTTCGCTTCCTCTGGTGTTGCCTTTTTGCGCTTGAAAGCTTTCCAGACGACGAGAGTCGGTGCAAGCTGTGGTGTGTGTGAGGCGACATTTTACTGTTAACTCTGCAAGTGCTGCTTTTCTCGCGACATAAGCTCAACTTTACTCCGTTACTTGACGGAGCGCAACATGGCAATGCTGCAGCAGATCCGAGATGAGAGGTGAGTGTTTGGGGGGGGGGGGGGGGGGGGGGTCCGTGTTTATACAGGGGAACAGTTTAGGTTTCACTTTGGCTGACTTATTATAAGATCCGGGCATCCACAGACATCACTAACAGGGTGATGCAACTTGTTGGCAGATGCGCAGTGCTTACAGATGTGCGTGTGTGTGTGTATATATGTTCAAGGTTATTTCTCAGTCTAATTTATTAGAATAACATTTTAGGTAAAAATATTGATATTATAATCTTTTCTGTTTCTTAGTGACTTTGACCAGCTCCCCCACAACATTCCTATCAGTGCCGCCATTGCTGATATTGAGGAGAAGAAAGGCTTCATTGACTATTTTGTAAGTAGGCTATTAAACAAGGACAAAGAACTTGTAGTTAACCCAGCCCTTTAAAAATGTGTGCATGTCTGTTGTTTGTCTCGTCATGAATGCAATGCAGCTCTTCCAGATAATGCATGGAGAATGTTATTCTCTATTATGCGGTTTCTGTTTCTCTTCCAGACATTTGTAATTGAGGTGAAGACGAAAGGAGAGGTGAAGTATCTGATCTACAGAAGGTACAGAGAATTTTTCAACCTTCACCAAATTCTTGAAGCCAAATATTCCCCTGAAAACCCAGAGAAACCAGGTCCCAACACCTGCATTTTGCCCTCTCTTCCAGGTGAGTGTTATCATAGACCTGAAAGCTGCAGTCATGCAGACGCGGAATGTGAAATGGTGTCAGATTTCACATTGCTCAAATGCATGACCTGTGTATGAGGCTGCCCTTCCAGACATAGTTCAAATAATAAGATAGATTAAATAAAAATAAATCCAGTTTCCTTAAAGGTCACTTATTTGTACCACATAACATTTTGATTGGAACAATACATCATTCTGGTATGCAGTATTTTGGATCTGTTTTGTTTTGCTCTCTGCAGCATATAGCAGCATGAGCCAACATGCACCTCCATGCATCAGATCTGTTGACTTAGCCCTAATGCCGTGTTCATGTCAGGAGCAAGTTAGGTGAATTGTGTAGTACATTAAACCCTTTATTTTTATGTGAGGTCTTTATTTATTCCTTTAACAAAATGTAAAAAAAATTGTAAAAAATAGTTAAACAATTTATTTTAGGGATATTTTTCATTAATATCATGTGATATGTCAAAATTATTATGGGGTCATTTAATTTCTGGCATCCATTAGGGGCTAGAGGACTAGTATCAGTTTGTGTTCAATAGGATTTTGAGCAAAGTTTTTACCACACGGATATGCAAAATGTCTCAGAAACTGTGTGTATCAAATATGTCACCCTGGGCTCAGTATGGTCAGTCAACTAAAAGACATTAGGAGAAATGTTTTTATGTCCAATGTAAAAAAAAAAAAATGGACATGAATATGTGCAAATGTAAAAGTTGAAAGTCTTGCAGTTTGAGCAAAAGTCATGTTGCATCAGTCAGTCAGTGTTTCGATTATTTTGATGTCACCGGGGGTGGGAATTGATGGATTTATTTATGAGTGATCTAACAATCTTTACGTAGCTGTCTGTGGAATCCTGGAGCTCTGATGATGTCCCAGAGTAAACCAAGTCTTTGTCTTGATCAACCAAGATAAAGATGACAAAAAGCAACATTGAGAATAATGAGAATATCTGCTGCGCTGCTGGGTAAATTATGAAACTGTGCATTTGTTTCTGAATTTAGCCGTCAGTTGTACTTTATCCCAAACCAACTATAGCTCAAGTTAACAAGTTAAATGGACTTAGTCCATCAGTTAGCTTGTTTATTGATTTTGTTGCAGGCACAGGACAGCTGTAATTACGTTAAATGTTTAGACGAATGGCTGCTTCCTGATTGAAATTTCAGTTTTAATGAACTGAAATCTTCATTTTGGCTGACAATTAATAATTATTACTAAAACAAAAACAACAACAATACATTATGATTTCCTTGTCATCCATCATTCTGTTGAATTATTGTCTATTTCAACTAGAACCTACTCAAACAGGTATTATTTTGCCCCCGAATACTTAAACATCAAATGCACGCCTTTTTTGTTGTTGTTTATTTCATATCACCATGTGGCCTGACACAGAGTTGTGAGGGAAGAGTGGATGGATAGCAGAACACCAAAAAGAAAATGCAGGCAAACTAGAAGAAAAGTATGTTGAGGGCTGGAAGAAGGTGATTCATCCGTCTGCTGTCAGATGGGTGAATCTGTTGCCAGATATGTTCCTGGCCAGATATGTGATGGCAACAGATGGAGCCGAAGGAGCTGAGGACCTAAATGTCATTTTCTGTTGTAACCAGTGATTTAGTTTGCTAAGGCACTTCCAGGCCAGATGGAAGATGTAATTATATCAGCGTCCACTTTGGCCTCTGAGTATTTCTAAGACAGTTATGTCTGGAACAACTCTAGACTGATGTAGTAAGACACTTACCTTAACGTCTTAGCTGACCATTTCAAGCAGAAAGTAGCTGCAACTCCATATCTCAAGAATCCCAAATGTCTCCATGCACTTTGAAATTTAAATACCAACCAGCCTCTAGATGAAAAGAAAAGCTCATCTTGGCTGCTTCTGCCCAACACACAATTCACCAAGCATTTTCTTCAATATTGCACATCAAACTCATGAAAACAAATATGTGGCGATCACATCATGCGACTGTTTTCTTTGAACATTTCTACCTTGGGATATCTTTCTTATTTACAGGGGATATTTTCATTTCATATAAGCTTGTAAGAGGTTGTAAGATGAGGCACTGAGCTGTGTAATTAATGATTAGAAATAGCAACAGAAGATGGGTAGAAGAAATGCAGTAGGGTCAGAGGGGCTTGTCTAGACATTAAATACCTGTCTATGGAAGAGGAAACAGTCCAAATGAGATGCCATAAATGAAGCAAAAGCTTTGGAAAGAAATGTCATTACTGGTCAAAATCAAACAGCCGCTTAATCAGGAAAAGTACGCTGGTGTAAAAATGAAACAAACTCTTCACGCAGTTTTAGTTTCATTATTGGAACTGAAGACTATGCAGTCCTGATTGGCTGACTGTGCTGCTGTGTGGCGGCTCTGGTGTTACCATGCTCATTGTTCTTCCAAGACTGTCGTGGCTGGACCATCAGTGTCATCATTGATTACTAGAGGCTGGAAACCAAATGTCTAAATCAATAGAAGCCTGAAGGCTTCAAATAGTTAGTTTAACCCACTAATTTACGAGTGAAGGACACATAGATTTGTATGTGTGTAGATTACCTAAATAAACATGTTTCATTAGAATCACCTTTTAAACACCCTTTAAACTTTATTTGTCAACCATTTTACCAACTCATAACAAATTAAATACTAGGTGATTTATAGCACGTCATGTTTATGTCTTACAAACTTAAGTTCAACAGATGAAGTCAGTAATCTAAATTCAAGAATGGTGACCGCATCATTGCAGCTGTTGCCTACCTGAACAAATTTCTTAGTGATCAGTTGTGTTTATTACACATGGAAATGTCATATCTATCCAACATTCATGGTGTCTTTTTTGTTCATTAATTAAAAAACAGTGTATTCTAGTCCCTGGCTTTACCCTGCCTTTGGAGTGATTCTTATCCTCAAAGCTGAGCTGACAATTAGCATTTTCTGCCTTTTCTATGTTTGCATGTCAGCAGCCTGATGCAAAAAAAAGTGTCAAACTAAATTTTATGAAACATAGTGAGATGCTGGAACACATAAACACATGCAAGCAAAGAAGGCATTAAAGTTTGGTGTGGATCTGATCATAGAGCATCACCATAACAACAGCTGTCTTGTTTCCTTTCCAGCTTAAACCAGTGTGATTTGTTCTTTGAAGCAGCTTAAGAAACAAAGCCTTTGTGACAAATTTAACTCATCATTCATTAAAGACCTTAAGGCTATAGTGTCATTTGCTAATTTCGGAAAGTTCTACTTTTCTATAAACTCAGATTTAGCATCTGCCACTGTGGAGTCTGATGGTTTAATTGGAGTGCCAGATCTCATCAAGATGGAAAGGGAATAAGAAAAACTGGGGGTTGGGGGAGGGGGAGGCGAATGGAGGAAGACAGGGGAGGATGGGTGATGGGCTTATGGGCAGAAAAAAATAAATAATGGGGAACAGCACTAAAATCTTTCTCATTAATTGAAGCTGTTTCTTCATTCTTTACGTCTTTGTGGTCTTGGAGGATATGTAATACAGTAGTTGGGGGAGATGAAGTGAGGTGAGCTTATGAATGAGTGATAAATCGTAAGTCAGAGAGTGATTCTGAGTGATTGAGTGAGTTATCGTTCTCCAGATTGAATGAAATGAGACAGACAGAGAGAGAGAGGGGAAAGCTGAATATTGTAGCTGAGGATCATTAAGGCTGAGCTAAATTTGATTCAACAGCAGTGTTAGATGGCCATGGATGAATCGCTGGGGCCCGATTTAGAGTCTTGGGGGTCTGTGATGTGTTTTATAATTCAGCTGAACTTGGTGTGATGCCAGAGAGCAAAGGTGAGTCCTCCATTCTTAAAGAGATTGGTTTTCGCCAACATACGAGGGAGGATACGAACAGTTATCTGGTTTACAAACAAGTTTGTGAATATGACATTGGGTTTTTGTAAGAAAACTTCTCGAGTAAAACTTCAGAACAAATTTAAGAAGATTCATGAGAAGTCTTTGGAAATGTTTATCTTATGTTACATTCCTTAATAATAAAGAAATATTTTATATCCCATCATTGAAATACAGGAATAAACTGGATAAAGTATCTAAAATGCTTATTATGTCTGTTGTTCACAAACATTTATTCATTATTCATTTTGTACGCTTCTTAATCCAATTCAGGGTTGTGGGGAAACTTGAGCAAATCCCAGCAATCATCTGGCGAGAGGCAGGGTACACCTTAGACAGGTCACCAGTCCATCACTGGGCACCTCAGTTAACATTGTTAAATTTTAGATACTTAAAGGGGCTTGATTGCATCTTGTGATCAAGTTTAGGTTCAGTGTAATTTTAAATTAATCTAAATTAATCAACAACAGGAATCCACATGAGTCATCATGTGTTGATGTTTGTCTGAGTCTTATTACTTCTATCTTAGGACCAAGAAGTGACTAGATGTTACTACATCCTGATATGTTTTTTACTTGTGGTTTTATGTGGTTTTAGGCATTTCTATTGTATCATGTGCTCTAACAAATTCTTTTCATTGATGGATGACTTTTTCTCTTGTAAAAACAGGAAAAATCTACATTGGAAACAAAAGGGAGATTGCAGAAAGCAGAATCTCAGAACTCAACACATACATGAAGGTAATCACGTTTTATTTTACGCAAAGGGAATTTATCACCTTTTGCAGAAAGGAAAGAGTTGTTGGCACATTTGCAACCTTCTGCAGCGTGCAGTGCAGTAGCCTACATCTTAGTGGGCTGAACAGTGCTGTAGGAGGATAAGCACTGACTCGGATATTTCAGCAGTAGTTTGGAGATGGAGCTCAACATGTAGGCGTTGCTGCTCTCTTCTCTTTGCTCTGCCCTGTGCCCACATCATGTCTGACTGACTATAGTTGTTGGACTTTTGACATATTTTACTGTTGCTCCATCGCTAAAAACATGATCAGGTTCTCTTTCTCCCACTCACTCACTTCTCTTTTCTGATTTACTCTTTTTTTTCCCTGCAACCTACATGGCTTTTACTTTGCCACACTTTATCGCCTTTGCTTTCCGTACACTTGTAATGCCTCTCATTTTACCTCTTTTTATTCCGCCTTGCACCTTGACTCTCCCTCCACAATGTCTTCTCCTTCTCCTCATCCATCAAACTCTCACTTTCTTTACACTCCTCCCCCATTTTTTCCATAATTCCTCCAATCTCCACCATTCATCCCTGTGTTCCCCTTCAAACACCTCTTTGTCTTTCATCATGATCTGTTTTGCTGCATTTTTCCAGCACATTTTCCTCATTCCCCTCTTTCTCTTTTCAGAGGTTGCTCAGTTTGCCAACATGGCTGTTGCTTGATGAAGCTCTCAGGATGTTTTTCTACCAGACAGAGCAGGACAGTCAGCACCAACCACGAGCCCTGAGACGACTCCGCCCACCTACCCGTAAAGTGTAAGCCCCAGCCTTTCTTTTTATTTTTTTATTTTAAAAAGAAATCTGCTGGTTAAAACAATGGTGGTTGACTCCATTCTTATTGCATAAAGCACCTTTATTCTAACTATTGCTCCCAAGTTCATTTTTGCATTCCACTACAAGATGAGAAAACATTTAGTCATCTTGCCTACAAACTGTGATGTAACACAGTTTCTGAAAGCAAGACATTCTGAGGGAAGAAGTCCATCATTCTTCTTATGTTATGAGATGGTCCTGCATGGGGGAAAGAGAGCAAACTGCAACATGCAGATATTTCAAACTGTGTGTGGGACATGTGGTTGTTGAAAGTGTGTTTTTGAAATGTGTATCGTCATTACAGAGTCTAGCATGTAGCCAAACTAAGCTTGTTGGCATGCATTTTATTGACTCCTGATCAATCGACTGAATACTTTGTCTGACAAAGAAATTAGATTATCTTTTTGTGTTGACTGGCTTTACTGTTGTTGTTGTTGTTGTTTTGTGTGTGTGTGTGTGTGTGTGTTTGTGTGTGTGTGTGTGTAGGTGCGGTTGTGGACTTTACTTTGTCCACAACCGCACCTACCACACCAGATATATTATGATGTCAAAGAAACGAGATACAAATAACAAATACTAAAAAGCATTTGGTTTATGGAGTTGTGGTTGAGGGGTGATGCAAGCAACAGCAAACTGCAATGGCATGATGGTATCATCTACACCAGTGTTTCTCAATCCTGGTCCTCAAGTACCACTGCCCTGCATGGTTTAGATGCAACCCTACTTTAACACACCTTAGTTAAATTAGTGAATTGTTAGTGGGCTTGCAAAGAACTTAGTGAGGAGGTTCATTAAAGACACACTACAGAAAGTTTTCCATTTTCTCCATCACATGCCTCCTATCTTGCATCCTACCTGATGAGTTAGCTCTCTCCAGCCAGCAAAAGATGATCTTACAATGATTCTTGTTTTGTCCCTTCAGTCTTTTAATCTTCCTGTGTTTCTTTACTGAATCAGATACTGGCAAATAAAAAAACAGCCTGTATGTTTATATCAGTTTTCTAGCATGAAGTGAAACTCTGCTGCAACATCACATTGTGGTTTCTCAGCCTTGGGACACTGCTGGCCAGCAGTGGCTCCAGAAATGCACATATTAGATGTCAGTGTCTCATCGAACAAGTTGAGACTGTGGAGTTTTAAGATCAGAAAGTTATGTAATGTCATGACTTTAAAATGTGTTGGAGGAGGAAAGTGACTAAGACATGCTGGGCAGTGGTACTTGAGGACCAGGATTGAGAAACACTGATGTACACAATCAGAAGCATCACATTACTACAGCCAGGATGACAAATTGCATGAATGTAATTGAATGTCTAATAGCGAGCCACACAACTGTTGTATGAGTCACTGCTGTACTGGAATGATGCAGTGGATTCCTGTCAGAAAGTGTCAACAAGACTTCAGTCTCCCCTCCAGTGTAACATGAGTCTTCTACCAGGGCAAATACCAATCTTTTTTGACATGAATTCTTTTAATTGCTTCTATTATACAATGTTAGATATATTTTAAATAAAAAGTTGTAGGGATTCCTTTAAATGTTATCCTTGATGAGTGAGAGCCTGGAAACATATTAACTTGGAACTACACCGTTTGTATATGGACTGAAAAAGGATGCTGATGTAAGATGCTGTTGTACTGAGATTAAAATCAAACAGAGGTACATTTGTTGACTTGTTAAGCACTTGTGTGTTTTTAGAAGAAGGCTTAGAAAGATGTGGTAGTTGTTTCCTGCAGAACTGAGACATATCTAGAAATAAAACATCTGCAACAATGTACTGTCATTACTGATGGCAAAATCAAGATCACAGAGGAGTTACTTCTCAGCTCAGTGACAGGTGATGCCACATTTGTCAATATGCTCCTTCTCTCACATCACAACTAAGTGGTGAAGAAACAGGGGAAGCAACACTACATATATTTGAAATTAAGAAAAATCCATGGAGCCTTATTACCCTTTTTACAGTTTACTTCCTCATTCCTAAACGATTATTTCTGATTGGGTCATTTTTTTGCAGTTAGATTACAGTGATGGGACATGTGGTAAAGGGGGACTCTCTCAACAGGAAATTATGCAAATGTATCACTAGTTCCCCTTTTCTTCCATCAACCTGACTTTAAGCTGCTTTACTTAAAGTATCTGATATTTTTCTGAATTGGAACATTTAAAGATACAATAAATAGATAAGTGGTCTAATCAAGTCTAATTCTGTGCAAATATGTGTCATATGCTGTGTGTTTAACACATGTTTTAGAGCAGGTGTCTCCAGCTGTGGTCCTTGTGAGCTGCCATCCTGCAGGTTTTAGTGTTTGCTTGGTACATCACACTTGATTCAAGTGAAAAGGTTCTCTGTTATCGTCCTCTGCACCTGCCTGTTAATGAGCCATTGATTTGAGTCATGTGTGACACTGGGGGTGAAACAGTAAACCCTGCATGGTGGCTCACACAGACCAGAGTTAGAGACCCCTGTTTTAGAATTACATCATAGAAGCATATAAAAAAGATTTAAAAAAAAAAAAAAAAAACTCTTTCAAGTTCAGGAAAAGTAAAGATTTAGCTTTTTAAAAATGATTAAAAAAAACACAGCATTGAATCAATTTACAAAAGAAGAAAGTGTGACACAACATCTTCCGAGAAACAGCAGCCAATCAAAACTAACATCAGGCAAGAAAGGCTTTTATCAATTAACTAAGAGGCTTCAGGTAAAGTTGTGTATTGGTTTACTTCATGCCATTGCCTCCAATTACATTGGAGACCCCAACTCCATAACTGAAGAAGCAAGTCTAATAAGATGAGACTGAAGTTTGACTTTTTGTCTGTTAAGTTAAGTAACACAAACAAACATGTCACCTCAATTTCATCATTCTCACACTGTAACATTGTGGTGACAGCATCAAGCTGTGAAGATGTTTATCACTGTTAAAACTTGGAAAGCGGTCCAAATGGAAAGGATGCAGAATCAATGCTCAAGTGGTTTAAAGGGAAAATTTGTAATGTCTGAGCTGATGCCAAGCCCTGAGTCCAATCCAAAGATTTTGGTTGCAGGTGATCACAGCTGATCCCAGTGAGGAAGGTGGAGCAGCTTTGTTTTGAGAAATGGGCGAAACTCCCAGTGGCTAGATGTGCCAAGCCTATTTAGACACATTCCAAAAGAGTATTGATTTTGTGTGGATCATTACATCTGCATGCACACAATCCCTTTTTTTGTTTTTCACATCTTTTCTTGCTTCAGTTACAAATATTTTGTAACTTCAGAGTGAAAGGCAAGTTGTCCTGATGAAATGATCAACACAGGTCAAAGAAGAACAAAATATAAAAAGGCTAAAAGCGTGAACACTTCCACGAGGCTTGGTGAAATGAAACCTTGTCTGTTTTAGGAGACAAGAGGGTTTCAGGACTGGAAAAAAAGTCTGCTAGTGAAGTTGTAAGGTAGTGCAAAATTTTTGTCTTCCACGTGATGGCTCAGAAATGTTTTGAGTTAAATGAGGCAATCTTTAGACAAAAAGTCTAGTATTAAGCAATCTTGGGTGTTGGGATTCTATACTGGCATGCCAGTGTAGAATATGTGCACTTAAGTTTAATCAAGTTTAATCATAATGATGTTGTCAGATTGTTAAAAGAAAAAGAAAAGACAAAAAAACAGTATTGCCATATTTAGTTGTACTAATGTCAAGACCAAAAAACGAACAGAACTAGTGTGAGCAAACTGGAAGTGGTGGAAGTAACTTTTTAAAACGTGATGCAATTTTCATCAACATCAATGGATAAACTTCTTGTGTTTCGTCACACTTGCATAAAATATTCATGACTTTTCCCTGTTCCTGTATGTCTTCTAGGAAAGATGTTAAAACACCAAAGATGGACCTCTTTTCCTCCCCCAGGGCTGAGGTACTTCCACTTTCTTCTTTTATGGTTGCTTTGGTTAGAATTATCATGACCACCCAGAAAAATAACAACAAAAACAACATGCAGAGTTGTACTAAATCACTCTGAGGAAATCTGTTGTTCCTGTCAGCTTCACCCTCGGCATGACTGCATCTCATGAAACGCAGTTTTACACAGTCCTGCCCACAATAAGACATTACTCAGAGACACTCCCAAACTATACTATATTAACTCACACACTAAAAAAGAAACAGTACACACAGGTATACTGACTGATGAGACAAATCAGAATGAGTTGTTTGATCTGCTTCTTCTCTTTGACTGTTGAGTTCATCTGTAGTTTCTTGCTTCACTTCCCTTTCTCATTTTCTGTATCCATTTCTTCTTTCGCATTGTCATTCTGCCTCAAATGCTCTTCTCCTTTCTATTCTCCTCCTTCACCACTCTTCATCTTAACTTCTCCATCCCTTGCCCCGTTGTTGTTGTATTCACGACGCATGCTGACTCTACAACCCAGTTGTCATTATAGACATGTATGAGTCCATGTTGATAGAATTCCAAACTCTGGCTGTGATATTTACTACAAAATTCCTTGTACAAGCTCCGACCCTCAACTTTAAATCTAACTTAATTATGTTTGACAACTTCTTATTTCAGCTAAATACATCATTCAAGCATTTATGACAATGACACAGCTAGATTTCACATTTTAATGAATAATTGAAGTTTTCATTCAAAGGTAATTCCAACACATGCTGAAAATAGTCAGCTGGGCTTTTGCCCACCTAAACTACACATCGGGAGGAAAGATTGCTCCATACGCTATGATTCAGTAGTACATACTGTACCACTGACATTAGCCAAGCCAAGCACACCAGACTAATACCAGGACAGTGGCAGTTCCAACAAGTACATTATCTGCTTCAATGCTTTGAGCTGAAGAGTCACTGCTAGATGCTACTGACACTGTTTGGGGCAGTTTTTGCTGTTATGTGCAACATGATCAGTGCTAAAGGGTTAAAAGCAGCAACACATCTACCTCTGCTATATCAGCTTTGGTCTTCCAGTAATCTGAGGCCTACACGACAAAGCTGGATTTTCTCGTATTAAAGTGATTTCGGGGATAATCCCGTGTTTTCCATACTATGATGCTGTATCACCTTTTACGTATAATGTTGGATAGCTAACCTGCTTCGGAGCAGGTTATGTTCTGAATAAGAGATCAGCGAGTGTAAACACCTCCTGACCAATCAGCTCTCTTTGAAAATAGCCTACCCATGTTGGATGTGGGTGGAGCATTTCAGAGAGAGGGGGTTTTGGGATAGATGCATCCTTTTAATGAAGAAATAAAGCCTTGGTTCAGATTTCTTGTTTTATGTGTGACTTATATAAAATTTCCTCTTGATAGAAATACATCAACTTTGAGGCCCCGCCCCTCCTAAACAATTTCCCCTATTAAAAGAAATAACAACACTTTTAATCACACATGCCTCCTGAGCATCCTGACCAACTTTGGTGTCAGTCCTAAAATCCTAGGAGTTCAATAAGTTGCGTGAAGAATGTGACCAAAATCACCCCAAGAATGGCACCTATTTCAAAGTGGCCGATTTCCTGCTTAATTTAGCCCATATGTCCAAGAGGCTTTTTTGAAGGTACTGAAAGATGTTACAATTGTGCTAAATTTCATCCATGTCGGTCAATGCAGTGGTCAGGGCTGAATGATTGAAACATTGTAGAGGGCGCTATGGAGTCGTATTCTGTCTTCTCCAGGATATTTTAATTTAAATTACTTCAGGGCATCACTCTCATTGGATGAATTAATTTGTATTCATTCATCGTTCATGTTCTATACTGCTGAGTCCAATTTAGGGTCACAGGGAAGCTCGAGCCTATCCCAGCAATCGAGGGGCAGGGTACACCCTGGACAGGTCAACAGTCCTTTACAGTTCATTTTGTTTCTCCATGTTTAATACTGAGGTTTCTCCATGTTTAAGATTGGTCAGATGTTGCAAACCTATTAATGTTAAATTACAGAATCAACAATCTGCTTTGTAGTATAGCTTATCCAGAACTCGGTAGTCAGGTAAGTCAACCCAGGCAACAGAAAGAGATCAATGGTATTTTAATCACACTGCATACTACAGGCCTCTGATCATGTTAGATATCGTGATGTTTACAGAAAACGCAGCTCCAAACTGTAGTGTGTGTGTGTGTGTGTGTGTGTGTGTGCATGTAGTTGCAGTATGGAGGACACCACAGTAACTTTCATGTACTTGTTTAACAGCACAGGTATTGAGTAAACTTTTAGTGTATAATTGTACACACTTTTTTTTTTTTTTATTGCATCTATTTTTGAACTGCATGTCTGTGTGCATAAGGCACATTTTCCCAGCTGTGTGAGTGGCTTTGTCTGCTCGGTACAGAATTGCACAGCCAGCACTGTGAGTACATGTCTGCAGGTGAAGTGTTTTTTCAGCTCTTGAACTATCTGTGCTTTATCTCCTCGCAAAAGCATTTAACTTTCCTAACCTTGCTCTAGATGAAAAAGGTGGGGCTCTTACACATTCATGCTCACACACACACACAGACACACACACACTGTATTTTTTTCTGCACACTCCAGTGGTCTTTTATCGCCAAACTCAATTTTACTCCCTCTTCTCTGTCTTCCGCCCCTCCCTCCCACACAGAACAAAAACATTGGTGTACTCCACTCATGAGGCTGCCAGCCTACTCAACATTTATTTTAGCTCTTTTTCTCTTCTCTCTGGAACAGTGAGCTATCCTTTGTGTGTTTGTGCATGCCCTCCTGAGTGTGTTTTTTAGCACAGGAAAGTGGCTATTAAACTCAGTCCAAACAATGATCAATGGCAGGTGTGAGCCTTATGGGTAAGAGGAGAGCACAGGCATTTGTCACAGCAGCACTAGAACCAGCACTACTGTTTACTCTACACTTTCCACTCCACTTGGAATTAGCTCAGGCGTCGCCTGAAACAGTGAGATGAGTAATTGTTGTTAGCTGGATTACTATGAGCTCTAAACAAGGTCAATGAGACAAGCTGTTTTCAGTTGGCACAATTTGAAAGATGCCTAAGCTGGAGAGACGGTTCGTCTGATGGGAAAAATTAGGACAGATGAAGAAGCACAAATACATTAATGACATAAAAGAACCTCTTTAAGAGTTTCTTAAAGAGGTGAAAAGACCTGCTACCCTCTTATTGGAAAGAAATATAATCACATGGCTCTGATATTAAACTTTACCTGCACTATTATAAGTTGTGTGGTTTGAAAGTGGGTGCATGTTGCTGTTTGGATTTAATAACTGTGGATTAAGCAGTTTTGATTCAGGAGGTTAAAGATGATAGAAAACTTTTTATTCCAGGTTGTTTGGTTTGTGAATATCAAGGGCGAGAACAGAGATTTTCATTTGGCAAGTTATACAAGCCTTTCTGTGTTTTATCCCGTGAATACACACGTATCAGTGATGTGTTTCTATTATTGAACAACAATTTCATGATAACCCTGTAACATATTGCAATTGAGGTCTGTGAGAAACTTGGCCTCCTTTTCATAACCACTGAATAACCACAGGGTACATTGCCCAACAAGTCCTTTTAGAGAGAGTTAATAATTGACGCATTAAACTGCATGTATGTTTACACTGTTTAAAAGTTCTGAATCTCAGCACATATGTACGGAAGCGTAGAGCTGTCATCCTCATAAAAAAAAGTTTGGGCCTTATTACGTTATAACGTGATAAGTTTATTGTAAAAACGTGAAACGTATCACGTTATAACGTGATAAGTTTATTGTAAAAACGTCAAACGTATCACGTTATAACATGATAAGTTTATTGTAAAAACGTGAAACATACCATGTATCTGAAACCGTGAACTTGGTAGTTTTCGACTTTAGATGAGGAAATTGTGTGCGGGGTGGGTAGGAGATCACAAATGGCTCATTTACAAGACTTAATAGAGTTTTTCTTCATACTTGGGATGAGACATTGTGCAATTATGGTGCTTTGGAACACTTTCGATCCATTGTAATAAATATGCGTAGTTTAAGGACAGTTTTAAAAGGCATGGGTCTGTACAGAAGGAAAAATGAGTCCAATCCCCATGACGTGGCATAATTTCTAATTGAAACTTGAGCAGCACGAGAATCGCTATGAATGCAAACATCATCTTAGGTGCATCCAAGTGCCATCTATCCATCCCTCCTCTACTGCTTATCGGGGTTCTGATCGCAGCAGTAACCAGGGAAGCCCACCTCCGCAGCCACATTCACCAACTCTGCGGGGGGTCCCAAGGCGCTCCCTGGCCAGCTGAGAGATGTAATCCCTCCAGCGTTCAAGTGGTTATACGTTTTTACAATAAAACTATCACGTTATAACGTAATAAGGCCCAAACTTTTTTTTTATGAGGATGACAGCTCTACGCTTCCGTACATATGCACTATTTTAATGTTGAAGTATTTCTGCAAACCCTCCAATCTGCTCTTCTTAACAAAATTGATTGTAAATTTAAAATACTTTGAATAGTTATCCTGTTTTAAACCTGATTCTTTTTCTTTAGCTTTTTTAATTGATATTTTTTATTTAGCTAGTTGATTTTTTACAGATATAGTTGCTATGTATATTTTTTGGCATTCATCTGAATAAATTTTTTTCTGTTAAATCTTTTCATGTACAAACCGCAAGATTATAATGGATTAAGCCATGTATACCTGCAGCTGAACAGGTTTTTTTTTTTTTTTTTTTTTTTGTTCATTATATTCTACAATTTTTTATTTATTTATTTAGACAGCAGTGAATGGAAATGTTTTTTGTCAAGGACATAGAGGAACAGGGTTGTAATATTTGAATTTAGAAATGCCTTGAATGGAATTAGTGTATTAATCACACTAACAAACATAACATGTGGACTCCTTTGGATGGCTTCGAAGCCAAATATAGAGACAATAAATGTTAGGGCTGTGATGATATGCTTTTATCCCGATTCAATTTGATTCCGATTTTTTGGGTGCCAAATCGATTTAAAATGCGATTCTCACGATTCTTCAATATTACTGATTTTTGTAGACTAAAAACAAACCATAAAAATATGCAAAACTGTTTTTGCTTGTCTTTTTTTTTAGTTTCAATTAGGAAAAAACAACACAGTAGCCAGACCATCATTCTGCTGCTATAATGCCCAAGAACATAAGTAATAAGATTAAAATTGTGAAGCAAAAAAATCCCGATATTTGATTTCTTTCGATTTGATTTCCCACTCCTATTAGATATACAGAAGATGAAGACATACACATACAAATATGTATTATTACTTCCAAGCCTGCACGGTGGCACAGTGGCCTTTCTGTGCGGAGTTTGCATGTTCTCCTCGTGTATGCGTGGGTTCTCTCCAGGTACTCTGGCTTCCTCCCACCCTCCAAAGACATGCATGTTAGGTTAATTGGTTACTCTAAATTGCCTAGGAATGAGGGTGAGCGTGAGTGGTTGTTTGTTTCTCTGTGTGGCCCTGCGGCCTTCGCGGGGAAGGCTCCAACTTCCCCGCGACCCTTCATTGGATTAAGCAGTTTAGAAAATAAATGAATGAATACTTCCAAGCCATCACCTGACAGTCTAGGAAATGGTCCATCAGCCCATTCACTTAAACACACTTTTACTTGACACAGAAAATAAGGAAATTAATAAATTAAATTCTAATCTCCTCTTATTTTTGTCAGACCATCAAGAGGAGGGTTGAACAAACTCATTATGCCTGGGTCAATGTCAAACTAATTGTACTGGGTGACTGCTCCTGTGGCTGGGTGAACCTACGGGTTGTTTGGCCTCATTTAGACAGTCCAGCTGTGGAGGACTAAAGATATTGCAAAATACCAAAATACCAGTTCTGCATGAATACAGTGTATGTGTAGTGAAATGAACCAAAATGGTTTCACAGTTAACTGTACAACGCTGGTCAGATTATCTAAGATGTTCTCAAGGACAATATTGGAACTTGACTGCAATGATGAACTCTGACTGCATTAAAATCTAGCTTGCTGTTTTCTGGAGGGGATCCTTTTGCGACGAAATTCACCTTCACAGAAGAACTGTCAGTTGAGTGATGCTTCATTCAGTCACCTACCAAGAATTTTTTAAATGTGCCCATCACCTCTAATTTCAACATGGCAGCTTCTTAAAAAGATGTGTGTGTACAATCAAGTATTGCTAACACTGAGTTCTCACACTTGTCAAGTCAGTCACCTGATTGGCCGAATTATTAGAGAGGACAGATGGGATCAAAGTGAGAAAAAAGGACAGAAAAGAAAGGCCCATCTGGAAGCTGCAGACTGAAATGTGAACAGAAGGAAAACAATAATTAGAAGGATAAAAAGCTGGAAGAATGATGATGAGTTTATAGAGACGAAGGAAAAGATGGAAGGAGTTATACAGACGAGCCAAATTGCTTTGTCACATCATATTGGGTGTTTGTGTTGAAGATGGCATGTTATCACCTTCGGCACACTTTCACGTCGTCTATAAATTACAGCCACCGGCAGGTCAACGCTATAATAAAACAATGTGTGCAATAATGCAATAAAAATAGAAGCCCTGAATTCAAAGGATGTGTGCACGTGCATGAGTGCGTGTCCTCGGGGTCAGAGTAATCTCAGTGGATTGTTAATCCAGCTTGCTCCCTCTCTCCCTAGCTTCATTAATCTGCCACTAGACTGTGTCTCATTTTCTCTGGACACACACGCTTGTACACACACAGCTTAACGTGCAGTCATTTGCAGGCACACACACACACACAAGGTGCATTTTAAAGGTCTAATTCTTACATCTTTGCAGCAAGCATTGGTCAGTTTTAACGTCAAATCAGACCGAACTAGAAAAGCACTCGGAGAGCGCAAACCTCCGCCAAGGGCCAATGACCAATGACCCTAACACACAATGTTAAAGAATTCTTTAAAAAATTCCAGTATCCAAACGGTGATCCAGATCACCACCAAAATGAAATCAGTTCTTCCTTTTCACATTTCCAACAACTGTTGAAAATTTCATTAAAATCCATCCATAACTTTAAGAGTTATCTTGAACATTAACAGACAAACAGCAGGTAAAACATAACATTGTTGGCGGAGGTAAAAATCTAGGCACACATTACAAAGGCATGCCTACTAAAGAAGAGGTTACTTGACTGGCCTGCTCTGACCTGGATGTGCTTTAATAAATTGAATTAAGTCAATCTAACAATACATATACATAATAAATAGATCTTTTTATTTATGTATATAAATATTTTCTATTATGATATGATGATAGCAGGAGAGGAAGAAACTTTTCAGTAAATGTTCATTCAGAGGACTCTTAATGGTAAACTTTCATATCATTTTGAAAGTGTGGCTCAGACACATCCACAGGATGCGTTCCTGTTTTTAAAGCTGCATTAAATGTAAACCACAAGTTGAGACAAAAATTTCACCAAGTAAGGAGAGTTAATATATGATATATTTTGGTTAATATATGAGATGCGTTGCAACCATCTTGCTAACATTTCGAGGCTTGCTGCTTGCTATAGCAGGTTCTTATCACTGTTCTTCACTTAAAGCTCCAAATCTGATCCATTTGTTTCTGAAAGTGGTCATAAGTCATTTTACTCCGTTGTCTTTTAGGTATTTAAAATGATCGATATGATAGGCCTCTTTGACAACAGCGATAAAACACCAGCATTGTGACTGGAGATTTGCCATTTTGCCCTGGCTTCCCCTTTCTCCCTACTCTAATCTGCTGATGTTTTTTTCTGATGACACCACTGTGAAACATTTATATAAGAGCCCCACTTCTGTCTTATTAAAGACCTAATCAATTTGTCTTTGACATATCCAGGGATGTTTTACATTCTTAGCATTTGGTGCACTGAAAAATGACCCAGTGTAGTTTGGACCCACTGCCAATTTAACAGAATTTGCTACCTAACAAGTAGATTTAGTTGCTTTAGTTTGTTTTAACACATCAGAGAATTATTTTAAGCTGTTTGTTATGGCCACGTGTCTTATATTGGTTAAGATTAATGTTAGTTCATATAAGAATTAAGTTACACTGATAATAGCAAAATCAGTTTCGAGGGACATAGTTGTGAGTAAAACTATTTAATTAAATTGAGCGGAAAGCATAACGGAAAATGGATAGTAAACTAAATTCTGATGCTTCGAGCTGTGTCCCTTCATAGACACGTACTGTTGCAGCAACAGTTGTGACATAGGTGTCTGATGAAAGAGCACAGACCAGTTAAAACTTATGATACTTATTATGCAGTGTGAGTTGAGCCAGATGATGACTCCAGGTTTGATGAATATCATTAGTACCTTAACAAAAGTAATATAGATTACAGTATCTGCCTGTGGAGACAGCAAAGATCTATCAGTTTTCTGTATCTCTGTACCTCTGCATGACTTTAATTTTTCTTATCTCCTTCTCCTCTTCCACCTACTCGTCCTCCTCCTCTTCTTCACCTCCTGCCTACTGCTTTAACCGCTGTTGTTCTTTTTTTGGTCTTTCTGCATCTCGGTGATTCTCCAAATCTTTGTTAGCTTCACTGCCTCTCATGATGGATCTCCTACTGAGGTTGTAACACCCCAATTTCTCAAACCTGTGTTACTGCACGTTTCTTTCATTCCCTCTCTCCCCCCTCTCTCTCTTTTGTTTCTCAGTCTTCACACCTCAGCTTGATTTGATAAGAGCTAACATAAGCTTCTGCACATAAACATGCTTCTTGCGGATTAATATCAGCTTGAATGTTTTTAGAAGACTGATAAATGTTATTTTAGTTTGTGTGTTTAGTGGTACATTAGTGTGCATGTGTAATAAGTGGTTTGAGGAGTCCCTTATCAAAAGAACAAAAATGGGTTTAGAGGATGGGAAAGGCTTTACTGAGTTCTACTTTAAATGCAAATTCACTCTAGATGGCTTTTATTCTAGACATGTTGATGCTGACCAGGATGGTCAAGAATCTAACCCCCTCTTCAAACACACACATACACACACATACATCTTTGAATTGCATTTCGGTATCTCTTCAAGCTATTTGGTTTTGACCCACTTAACATGCACAACATATATTCATATATATATATATATATATATATATATATATATATATATATATATATATATATATATATATATATATATGTATATATGTGTGTGTGTGTGTGTGTGTGTGTGTGTGTGTGTGTGTGTGTGTGTACTTTCCCCCCCTCTAAGCAGTTAATAAAGAAGATATTTTCAATACTTGGTCTTTCTTCTTTAGGTTTAGTTTATGTTTTCAGCCTTTCATAACATAATATGTATAACGGTTTAATAATACGCATCCCTACTTCACAGTTTTTAGCCATCTTGCGTCAGGTTTCTAATGAAACATGTTGTGTGATGCAAGTCCTCACGATATGTGTGCATGAATGGAACATCACTTGATCATAAAGTAGATTTATTAGCTGACAGACCAAAAAAATGTCTGTTTACATTGAATGAATGAATGAATGAATGGATGGATAAATGAATGAATGAATGAATGAATGAATATTTATTGGTCACTACCAAATGTGTAAAACTTTGGTCACAGTCAAAAGGGGCAGGTAGTAGAAGCATCAGTTTATGTAAATCTTGAACACATGACAGAGAAGGTTCCCGCTCCAACAAGTCAATGGAATTTGCTTAGTTTGCATTTGACAAATTATATTTGAATTAACAGATATTGTTGTTGTTTGTTTTGTTGAACTGCATTTAAATTTTTACACGATTGTGCCAGCAGTGTGTTAATTTGACATACAGCTCTACTCTGCATTCCTATTGGTTGGTTAGTAGACGTGCCTCATAGAGCAGCAGTTACAGCAGCAGATGATAATCATACATTTTTAGCGGTGTCCCCCACTGCATTCTCCAAGCTTTTGTCATTGTCTGTTGTGGGTATACTACTAGTTTTTAGTCATGATAAAAACATATGGTTGATTCATTCCACTGGTTAAGTTCTGGAGAAGGCAGAAGTTACCCAGTGTGTACTGGGCTGAACACACCATCGTAAAGTCACCAACATTAACATAACTGGATTAAACATTTAATGTTTATTTATCCTCTCCTAATTCCCTTTCTTGTTTCTTTCTCTCTTTCACACTCTCAAAAATTTTCAAACTTTACTTCTTTTTGTAAAAATTAATTTTCCAAAATAGTTAGAACAGTATTTTACTCTTTAAGCTCGTCATCCTTGTTTCCTTACCAAGCACACTGAAACTCATGGAACCCATTATTCTGCATGGAAAAAGTATAAAATCTTACCCGTCATTGCTCACTCTTTGTGCTGAGTTTCTCCGTCTCACTCTGGTTTCGTTCCTCTCTTCTCTCACACACTTCTGTGTGCTCTCTCCTCTTTGCGTATGTCACAGGTGATGTTTGACTTTCGCGGCAACAGCAAGGCAGAGTTGAGGCTGAAGAGGGGAGAAGTGATCTTCCTGCTGCGACGAGTCAATGCCGACTGGCTGGAGGTAAGAACTGAGCGAGGCAGAGAGCGGGAGAGGGAGGTGGGAGTAAAAGAGAGGAAGGTGAAGAAGGGAGATGGAAAAAGAATGAGAGAGTGGAAGGCAGAGGAAGATGGAGAGTGAGGGATGGGTGATGTGTAGGGGAGAGGAGATGGAAAAGAAGAAATGAGGAGAAAATACAAACTGGAAAAAGAAGGAGGCATTTTGGTCAAAACAGTGAAGGAAGGAGTAAGGGAGAAAAGAGACAAAGGAAAAGGGAATGGGACATTCAGGAAACAAGGAGGGAAAAGAGAGTGAATGATTATAGATTGTAGATAAGGATAAAAGAAAAATTCAAGGAAAGAAACAGAAAATGACAATTGTCTTTGTGGATCGCACTTTAATCCATATTAATTGATGAAATTTAGAGAATGTAAGAAAAAAAGTTTGCTGCAATTTGGATGAGTTCATGTTTGTATATAAATGTTTGAACAGACAAATCATACATCCTGTTTATAGTTTCTGAATCTGTGTGACAAAGGGGACTGAATATTGTCCATGGGTGCAAAACACCACACCAGCTGTCCATATGCAGCTCAAAACTTCTTACTGTGACTGCACTATTTAGGTGGGAATAAATGTCAAAGGAACAGCCACATAAATGCTTTGATCCAAAGTTTCCCATCAGAACAAATCAGTCAGTACTTTGTTCACTGCGCCTGGTAGGACTGATGTCTGAACCAGAGTATGTATGCACCGTTGGAAGCATCTGTGCATTACTGCAGTCAGAACCACATTAACATCCATTGGTATGTTCTTGAGTTAGATCTTTATATCATTTTTTAAATTAGTGTTAGAGACTATGTGAAAGATGTGACCTCAGAAGCACAAATATTTGATTTGAACCTGTTCTAATCACTTAATATCATTAATATTAACACGTAACATCAGTAAACTAAGCCACTTGCAGTAATAACCAAAGTGATTTGGCAGACACTGGCAAGCATGAGCTATAAAAGATGAAGGACAAGATGTCAGCATGACAAATGAAAGTCAGGGAGGGAAATAGCCATTCAGTCATGTTGATGGAGAACATTTATCCAGTAAGCTCAGTTACCCACCTTGTTTTGTTATTTATTATTATAACTTTACACTGTGTAATATTTAGTTTGTTATGCTGTTAACTCCAGTAACTTCATCTCAAGTCTGTACATAGCTCTAATAACCACCATGCTAGTTGTTCAACCATTTCACAAGACGGACGTGTTTTTTTCTTTTTCTCAGCCTTCCTAAGAAAAGTAAACACAGAACCAAGGTTATCCTGCAAACTTGGGAGTTCAAACAACATAAATTTGTGTGAAGATAGTAACACAGACAGTTACTTAGGTGTCAGATATATGGTCAGATGGTTTAATTAGTTGTTAGACATTAATGTGCTGCAAATTTAAAAACCATAGACTGTATACAAGAGCTGGATTTTACCAGTATGGGATGAGTCTTTTGTTTGTGTAATGAACTGTGACCACCTTGGTCTTTTTGAGCAATGAGGGTACTATATGTGGATATAAAGCTCGAGCTGAAAGGTCATAATTTAAACATTTAAAAATGTGACTGTAAGATCCAAAATAAGTGATTTATAACTATTACTGCAAGGATACTGATCAGAAGGAATTAATGGAGCTCAACCAAAATGACTGTCTGCACACTGTAAATACATCCAAAATTAGTTGAAAGGGAAAGGATTACACTGAGAAGTATTCTTATTTGGCAAAAAAGTGTTACATTTGAGATTGTTATGAATTATTTTATATGTGATCCGGTCACCTGGATGTTTCTGACAACACATACAAACACCAGCTTCAAATAAAGAGATTGAACAAAATTCAGATGAAAGCCGATCAATGTTTTCTTTATGATCATTTAAATATTTGCAAGTGAAAATCACAACTGCTCTTTCTAACATTGGAG